>NC_136067.1:643867448-644292448 GCF_964261635.1 Lissotriton helveticus
GGGGCCAAATTTACAGTGTGGTTTGTGTTCGAGGGCCGCACCGGTGGGGGAGGGGGCGGGCTAGATCAACAAAAAAAAAACTATGACCATGAGGTTGATCACAGGTCCCTGCAGCGGATGCCTTCATCCACTGAGCCACCAGACCCGGCATACACACATCTCTCTCCCTCCCTCGCTCCCTCTCTCGCTGCCTCGCTCCCTGCCTCGCTCCCTCACGCCCTCCCTCGCGCCCACCCTCCCTCGCTCCCTCCCTCTGTCTCTCTCACTCACTCCCTCTCTCACGCACTCACTCACTCCCTCTCACTCCACTCCCTCTCACCCACACCCCACCCCACACCACCCACCCACTCCCCCACACCACCCCACCCCACCCCCCACCCCACCCCACCACCCACCCCCCACACCCCACCCCCACCCCCACACCCCCACCCCACACCCACCACCCCCACACCCCCACCCCACACCCACCACCCCACACCCACCCACCCCACCACCCACCCACCCCCACCCCCACCCCACCACACACCCACACCCACACCCACCCCACACCACCCACCCACCCACACACCCCACCCCACCCACCCACCCCCCACCCACCCACCACACCCACCCACCCACCCCCACCCACCCCCACCCACACCACCCACCCCCACCCACCCCACCCCACCCTCACACCCACCCCACCCACCACCACCACCCACCCACCACCCACACACCCACACCCACCACCCACCACTCCACCCACACCACCCACCACACCCACCACTCCCACTCACCCCACCACCCACCCCACTCACTCACCCCACCCACTCACCCACCCACACCACACCCCCCACCACCCCTCCCACCCACTCCCACCCACCACACCCCACCCTCCCACCACCCACCCACCCACCACCCACCCACCCACCACCCTCCCACCCCACCTCCCACCCACCCCACCACCCACCCCTCCCACCCACCCCTCCCACCCACCCCACCCACCACCTCCCTCCCACCCACCCCTCCCACCACTCACCTCCCTCCCACTCCCTCCCACCCACCCACCCTCCCACACTCCCTCCCTCCCACCCACCACCCACCCACCCACCCCACCTCCCACCCTCCCACCCACTCCCTCCCACTCCCACCCACTCCCACTCACCCTCCCTCCCTCCCTTCCCCACTCACCACCACCCACCCTCTCCCACCACCCTCCCACCCCACACCCACCCACACCCTCCCACTCCCACCCACTCACACCACCCTCCCTCCACTCCCACTCACTCACCCACACCCTCACACCCACCACTCACCCCTCCCCCACACTCCCTCCCTTGTCCCACTCTCACCTCCCTCCCTCCCTTTCCCTCTCCTCACCCACCCTTCCCTCACTCACACCACCCCCACTCCCTCACCCTCCCTCCCTCACTCCCTCCCTCCCTCACTCCCTCCCACTCACTCCCACCCTCACACACTCCCACCCACTCACTCACACACTCACTCACTCCCTCACCCCTCACCACCCTCACCACTCACTCCCACCACTCCCACTCACCCCACTCACTCCCACTCACTCCCACTCACACCCACTCTCACTCACCACCCCCCTCACTCACTCCCCCTCACTCACACCCTCACTCCCACCCCCACCCTCACACCCTCACACCCCCTCCCTCACTCACTCCCTCTCACTCCACTCACTCCCTCTCACTCCACTCACTCCCACTCACTCCCTCTCACTCCTCCCTCACTCACTCACTCCCACTCACTCACTCACACCCACCCCCTCACTCCCTCTCACTCCCACTCACTCCCACCCCCTCACTCCCTCACACCCCTCCCCTCACTCCCCCTCACCCCTCACACTCCCACTCACTCCCACTCCCTCCACTCACACCCTCCCTCACACCACTCACTCCCACACACACCTCACTCACTCCCTCTCACTCCCTCACTCCCTCTCACTCACTCACTCACTCACTCACTCCACTCCCACTCACTCCCACTCACTCCCACTCCCTCCCACTCACTCCCTCCCTCACTCCCTCCCTCTCACTCCCTCCCACTCACTCACTCCCTCACTCCTTCTCACTCACTCCCTCCCACTCACTCACTCCCACTCTCCCTCCCTTGTTCCCTCTCCCTCCCTCCCTTGTTCCCTCTCTCCCTCCCTCCTTCCCTCCCCCTCCCTCTCCCCATCCCTCTCCCTCACTCCCTCCCTCCCTCCCTCCCTCTCTCCCTCCCTCCCTCCTTCCCTCCCCCTCCCTCTCCCCATCCCTCACTCACTCACTCCCTCCCTCCCTCTCCCACTCCCACTCCCTCCCACTCCCACTCCCTCCCACTCCCACTCCCACTCCCTCCCTCCCTCCCACTCCCTCCCACTCCCACTCCCTCCCTCCCAATCCCCCTCCCTCCCACTCCCTCACTCCCACTCCCTCCCCCCCACTCCCACTCCCTCCCCCCCACTCCCACTCCCTCCCCCCCACTCCCACTCCCTCCCCCTCACTACTCCCTCCCTCCCCCTCACTCCCCCTCCCTCCCCCTCACTCCCTCTCACTCCCCCTCACTCCCTCTCACTCCCCCTCCCTCCCACTCCCCCTCACTACTCCCTCACTCCCACTCACTCCCTCCCCCTCACTACTCCCTCACTCCCACTCCCTCCCCCTCACTACTCCCTCACTCCCACTCACTCCCTCCCCCTCACTACTCCCTCACTCCCACTCACTCCCTCCCCCTCACTACTCCCTCACTCCCACTCACTCCCTCCCCCTCACTACTCCCTCACTCCCACTCACTCCCTCCCCCTCACTACTCCCTCACTCCCACTCACTCCCTCCCCCTCACTACTCCCTCACTCCCACTCACTCCCTCCCCCTCACTACTCCCTCACTCCCACTCACTCCCTCCCCCTCACTACTCCCTCACTCCCTCCCCCTCACTACTCCCTCACTCCCACTCCCTCCCCCTCACTACTCCCTCACTCCCACTCCCTCCCCCTCACTACTCCCTCACTCCCACTCCCTCACTACTCACTCCCTCCCCCTCACTACTCACTCCCTCCCCCTCACTACTCACTCCCTCCCCCTCACTACTCACTCCCTCCCCCTCACTACTCACTCCCTCCCCCTCACTACTCACTCCCTCCCCCTCACTACTCACTCCCTCCCCCTCACTCCCTCCCCCTCACTACTCCCCCACTCCCTCCCTCCCCCACTCCCTCCCCCACTCCCTCCCCCACACCCCCACTCCCTCCCCCACTCCCTCGCCCACTCCCCCACTCCCTCCCCCACTCCCTCCCCCACTCCCCCACTCCCACTCCCTCCCCCACTCCCACTCCCTCCCCCACTCCCACTCCCTCACTCCCTCCCCCACTCCCACTCCCTCCCACACGCCCTCCCCCACCCCCTCCCCCCCACTCCCTCTCCCCCACCCCCTCCCCCCCACTCCCACTCCCTCTCCCCACTCCCTCTCCCCCACTCCCTCTCCCCCACTCCCTCTCCCCCACTCCCCCACACTCTCCCACACTCTCCCACACTCTCCCACACTCTCCCACACTCTCCCACACTCTCCCCCACTCTCCCCCACTCTCCCCCACTCCCACTGTTTGCAAGGTCCGCGGGCCGCCGAGGAAGGCTTGCCGGGCTGCCACCGGCCCACGGGCCGTACTATGAGTACCCATGATCTAAGGGATGCTGGTAAACATACAGGACTTCAGACGCCTCCCATTCCTCTCCCCATTCTGACCTACCAAGAGTAAAAAGCACTGGAGAGCATGGTATCGGTAGGTGCTAAAACAAGCATTAGGTGACACCCATCCGGCTCTGTGTCAAAGTCCGGAATGACGATGGGGATGGCACCGTCGGGGGAATCGGCACTGAAGGGGGTGCCAAAGAAGATCTCTATCTCACAGACTACTCCGCTCTGGATCTAGCAAGGGATCTATGGGGCCCGAATGCTGCAGATGGTGTACCCGCCGGCAGGGATCCAGTGGTGGCCCCTCCAGAACCAATGGGGTCCAAACTAGTTGCTGAGGAGACGGTCCGCTTAAACATGAGGTGCAAGTCTGTTGGAAAGTGCCCCTTTCTGACATGGTTGTCCCTAATTTTTGCCCATCAGTACTGACGTTCTTTACTGGATGTGCACTGGGTACCTCCTAAACAGACCGCAGTGCCAGTGATTTTTCCCTAAAAACTGCAACATGCTCAATTTTACCCCAATTGTCAAGTACTTTTGCACCCCTGCAAGTCCCGGGTAATTGGTACCTTTGGTACCCAGGGCATGGGTAATAAAGAGGGTACATACTGGCTGCAGAATGTATAATACCACCCAGAGGGAGCCACATAAAAACTGCATGCAGATTGCCATACCAGGATGCGTGAAAGGGGCGCAAGCCCTTCTGAGAACACGAAATTGCACACACTGAGTGCAATGCCCAGGTACACTTCATATTTTACATTTAAGTTACCCCTACAGCAGGCCTTAGAGCCCTAAGGCAAGGCGCATTATATTACATGTGAGGGCACAACTGCATGAGCAGATATGCCACTGCGATGTCGAATTCCATTACTAAGACATTGCAAGTGATCAGTAAGCCATCTTAAGTATATGTACCGGACACTGGTCATTACGAGTTACCCAGCTACATAATGGCTCTCACTGAAACTAATAGTGTTTGGTATCAAACATCTAGTCTCAACATATCTACACTGATGCGAGTATCAGACTTATTATGACATGCACCCAGAAGGCCCCTTAAACGTGCCCCCTGAAAGTCTATTTGTCCTCTCGTGTTTGGCTGACTGGTATCACCCAGCATGCCACCACAGAAAAGTTTTTGAACCCCTGTAGCTGAGAACCCGCACTCTGAAGCCAGAAACAATACCTGCTCCAGAGGAAGGTAGTAACACCTTCTCCAGCACGATGGCTAGTGATTTAGCATATCAAGGTCAGTGCCTTCAAACCTCTGCCACCTTTGATATGTAAAGCAGTACAAATGGGGGTGGTGATGGGCGGAGCATCTGAACCAATCAAACACTCACACCCAGTCAACAGATCTGGGTTTAATCTATCACCGTTCTTTAGCCCACTCTGCCACCCCAGTTCAGAAATGGCCATATGCAAATCAGTCTGACCCTGTGCCAAATGGATACAGACCAGCCCGAACTGCCAATCCATGCCTTCCCTGGAACGGAAACAAGCTTTCTAGGACCGGTTTCTGGCAATTCAGCCGTCTTCAGCCATGCTTGCTTAAATCCAGTGGCAAAGTGAGCGAGGGACTCACGTCTGAGCATACCCTGACAACTTATGGCGAACAAAGCGGTACAAAAGGGGGTGGTGATGGACGGAGCATCTGAACCAATCAAACACTCACACCCAGTCAAAAGATCTGGGTTTAATCCATCACGGTTCTTAACCCACTCTGCCACCCCAGTGGGTAAACTGCTTTTTAACATGCATAACCCAGATGGTTTTTTTTTACCGCTACCTTTTTATATAAATCAATTCATGCAAGGAAAAGTATGATGTTTTAATATTCTGAGTGTTTAATTGAATTAATACCCTCTGTATTTTCATTTTTGTCTATATGTGCAAGTTATCTTGTGCTTTTATGGTCATTGTGTTATATGTACTGAATAAAGCTTTATGAAATTAATAAATGTTTCTTACAGATATATCGTTTCAGAAGGTAAGTAACATGTGCATCTAAAAGAAACACGATGATTATAGATTCCTTACCTTAGTATAGATACCCCAACAATACCAACCCCGGTGGTGGGTCTGCAAACTAAGATCACACCAGAAAATCCTACAGAACGGCCAAAGAAGCAGTCTCTCCGGAGTTACCTGTCCTGGCAATAGTGTTTGGTGAACGTGTGCAGCAATGCCCAAGTGGCTGCTTGACAGATGTTAATCAGAGGCACTCACTTTCCAGGGCAGCAGTGGCCGCCATCGCTCTGATGGAGTGAGCGCATAGCCCGATTGGCGGCTCTTTTTAAGCCAGATAGTAACAAGCCTTGTCTGGATGAACAGACAGGAAAGGAGGTTTTGAAGAAAGAGCCTTCTAGCCGAAGTGTTATGTTATAAGAGACTTATAACGCGCACAACTACTCAGGAGTATCCTGGCGCAATACGGACTCATGCGTGTGAAAGGGAGACTTAAATGAAAGCTTGTTTGAAAAGGTGGGTTTTAAGAAGTTTCTTAAAAACATTGAGATCCTGCGTAAGGCGTAAGGCCGCAGGGAGACTGTTCGAAAGCAATGCTACCTTAACCGAAAGTGACTGTCCCCCAAGTCTGGAGCGTCGAAAGCAGGGGGTAACCATCAGACGGTGCGAGGCGGAGCGCAAAGAGCGATGGGGGTGTAGAAGGATACTCGTTTCCTAATATAGGAGGTTACGGAATCAGGCAGGGCTCTATATGCTAAAATAAGAGCCTTAAACTGCACCCTCTGGACCACGGGTAGCCAGTGAAGGACTCGGAGGCGAGCCCTTATGCTGTTTCTCTTTGAGATGTTATATAAGAGTCTGGCCACCGCATTTTGAATCAGTTGGAGTTTGTTCATTAAGTAGCCAGGAATGCTCAGAAAAAGCGCATTAGCGTAATGTAAGCGAAACAGGATAAGAGCTCGAGCCGCCATTTCCTTAGCTGGCTGAGGGAGTAGAGGGAAAAAACGACTGAGTGACTTAAGTGTGCCAAAACAGACACCAGTAAGTCGCATGATGTGCTCAGAGAATCGGAGGTCCTCCCCAAACCAAACCCCAAGGTTTTTTGCCAGGCCACCTGTGAGAAGTTGGCCTGATGTGCAGTGTTCACTATTCTAGTGATCACTATATATCAGTCCAAACAACCCTTATTGATGATTGGTTGTAAGTCAACCTTATAGACCAGCTATCCTAGTAGCATGGATACGAGCAGTCTAAGGCTAAGACTCTAGAGGGCGTGTTAAACCAGCTGTTTTACCATCACATTACCCCTTGAACACCCAGTGAAAGGACACCACACAAGTGCTATGAAAATAAACAGTGCATTTATTAGAATCACAACAACCCTGTACTCTTTATGAGGACAGGGTGCTAGGCACACAACAAAACTCTGGCACACAACAAAACTCTTACGAAAATACTTAAGTTAGCACAGTATACACAAATGCCCGAGGGGCACGAAAAACCATATACTCTAAAAGTGGAATGCGAAATTACTAGCAGGTAAGTACAGTACTAATAGGCTTTGCAATCGCTAGGACTTGACTATGGAATCGTTAGATTACTTCTAGGAGGCCCAGGGGACTCGGGTGCAGAGTGTGCACTCTCACGCGGGATGCGGGACAAAGTCTATGGAAGCTAGTAAAGTTAAAGTTAGTGTTCACGGGCGAACCCGACCTGGTAGGGAGAAAATGACAGTGGATCCTGACCCTTGGATAGTGAGGCTATGCTGGGGCACCGAAATGCCGAAGTTACCTAGCCCAGGGGCTGCAGCTGCATATGTCTCAAAAGACGTCGGGAATCCTCGTTGCCGGACCAGGAGCCTGGAAGAAAGATGCTGGCAGGCGACCAGTGAAGATAGTTCGAGTTGATCCAAGCCTGGATCTGGAAGATAGATGACACCTGAAAGCAGAGGGGACCAAGTTCGTGACTACTAGCCAGTAGTCAGTGGGCACCAGGAGGGCACCGGATGGTAGTCACCTCGACTAGGTGAGTGGGCGACGCTGGCTCTGCAGATCTCACGGACCAGGAGGCGTTGTCGGCGACCAGGATGGAGAGGCGAGCTGTCCCACGATGGATGAAGCTGTCGGCGTCGAAGAACCCAGGATTGGGCAACAAAGCCTTGGCTAATTCAAGCCCACGCGGTGGACTCAAAATGGCGTCTTGAGTGGACCAGGAGGGTCCGGGGTGCTCCTCTTCTGGAAGGGAGCAAGAGCCAGTCTGGAGCAACCAGACCAGCAGCAGTGATATCGTCGGGCGTCGTTCAGAAGGCCACAAGCCAGCGGGCTAGTAGCCAAACAACGCGGTGAGCAGCAAAAAGCAGAAGGGCACCACGCCGATCGTGGAGATGCTGGGGGGCTGCTCTTCGGTGCTGGAGCTGCTCAGGGTCGGGGCTTCTCGGACCCCAAAGCACTCACCAGGAAATTACTCGGCGGGCTTGCTGTGCAGAAGTCGTGCAGTCTTGGCAATAGTCGATCCCTTGAGGTCTCGTCGCACTCACGGTTCTCAGCTTGGCTGTAGAGGTGAGTAGAGGTCGGAGGTGCCAGGGAAGCCGGGTCTTGTCGAGCTGGGCAGTCGGATTCCGGAGGAAGGACTTGCAGCAGACCGCAGTGTTCTTGCGTTGGTGCCTGCGGATGCAGGGTGACTACTCCTTAGTCACAAGGGAGAATCTTGAAGAAGGAAATCTTGAAGTCCTTTCGCAGAAAGTCGTGTCTTGATTCCAAAGATGATCTAATCTGGAAGGGGGCCTGCTCCTACCTTTATCTGGGAAAAGGGGGCTGGCACGCGACTAAGTCCTGCCCTATGGGTGGGACCAGAAGGGGGGTGGTTACACCCCTCTCCTTTGGCGGGCTTTCCCCAGGCCAGGGGCTGGAGTGCCCCTGGAACTGGTTTCAGCCGGCCTATGCACAGTGAGCACTGGGGTGCCACTTGCAGTCACCTTCCTCTGTAGCCCTGCCTACCTGGAATACACAAAACCCTGTCTGGGACGGTGCTGGCACCGCCCCTGGCAGGAAACCCTTTGTCCTTGCCTCCTGCTCTGGGAGGACTCCCAGCAGCAGGAGGGCAGACTTGTGTCTCGGTGGCAGCATCCATTTTGTGGATGCTAAGGCTCTGTCTGACTTTAACCGGGGTTACAGGTTACATACATGTCGTGTCCCTCTAGAAGGGTGGAATGCTAACCCCGTCGCCAGAATTGGCGAGGGGTTAGTATTCCAATTCGTATGACACCTTACTCGACATGTTTTGATAAAGCGATACCAGAGTTGGCATATAACCGCGAGGATTATAATGCACTTAAGAGTATATGGTATGCGATATCATGGAAACGGCTAAGGGATGGATCCCGAAAGCCGCAGACAGGCTCAGCTCATGCCAGAGCACCATCTCACACGATTCCAAGCACTCTGCCTTCAGGATTGTCAAGGCCTGCCATAGGAGTGACTGATAGGAGATCTGTGTGTCCATTTTAGGGTTAGATATAGGTATACTATATCTAAAGCAAAGGGTGTTTACACCACCTTGCCCCAGCTGTCGTGCAGCCAGTTGTGTCAGATTTGGATGGCCAGCCAGGGGTGGCATAATACATGCTGCAGCCCCTGGTAGGCCCTGGGTACACCTATGCCCTGGGTACCTAAGGTACACTGTACAGGGACTGATAAGGTGACTCAGTATCCAATTAGATATGTACCTAAGGTACATGGAATCCATTTTACAGAGAGAGCAGTAGGCCTGGGGTCCTGAATAGCAGGGCCCCAGGTCAACTAAGTCAGAAAACCAGCAAAACACCAGGCAAAAAGTTGGGGGCAACCATAGTCAGGGATCTACCTTCCTACACCACCCTTCAACAATGGCCGGGGAAAATCTGCAGGCCACAGGGCATCCACAAAATTAGGCGGGAATTGACCATAAAGGAGAACTTCCGATTTTCCCTTATTACATTTAAGCATGAGCTGCGCAAGCCATGTGAACACAGCGGAGAGGCCATTCTGTGCAACATCTGTGCCCAGAGCGGGGCTGTTCCAGGTAAATAGGAGCTGGGTATCGTCAGCACAGGCCATAATTTTGGCCCCCAGCTCTTCAGCCAGAGAGATCAGAGGAGTCAGATAGATGTTAAAAAGCAAAGGGCTCAAGGTTGAGCCCTGAGGGACTCCCATTGAGACCTTCCTGGCCGAGGATGCAAACGGATGTATCCAGACCTGCTGGGACCGGGTGTCCAAAAAGGACTCCAGCCAGGCATGCACAGCACCCGAGATGCCAATGGCGGAAAGGCGGGAGAGGAGAAGCTGGTGGGGAACGGTGTCGAAAGCGGCAGAGAGGTCTAACAAAATCAGAGCCGCTCTCCCGCCTCCATCCAAGCACTCCTTGATAGCCTCCGCCACTTCCACTAGAGCTGTCTCGGTGCTATACGATGTTCGAAAGCCTGACTGGGCCGGATGTAACACCCCCAAGGATTTTACAAAGGCGTCAAGTTGACAAAAAACCACCTTCTCGCAGACCTTCGATAGTGCAGGTAGCAAAGAAATAGGGCGATAGTTGGCAGGGACAGCGGGGTCCGCCGTCGGCTTCTTAAGTAAAGGTAGGAGCTTGGCTTGTTTCCACTGTCCCGGTACAGTCGCCGCCTGGAGTGACCAGTTGCCAATGGTCGTTACCTCAGTGTGTACAACCTCTGCTACTCCTGCTAGAACTCTGGCTGGACAAGGGTCGGAGGGCGATCCAGACTTAAGTGATTTAAAAAAAGATAGAACATCAGACTCCGCAGCCGGAATGAACTGTGAGAATGATGCGGTAAGGGGGATGGAACGGGAGTGGACTAAAGGGACAATCCGCAAAGGTACCGCTAGATCCAGGCCTTCTTGGATTATTTGTATTTTCTGAATGAAGAATTCAGATAGCACCTCACACCATTCCGCAGAGGCTGGAGTGGCCTTAGCCTCCGCACAAGGTGACATGAAGCTTTTAACTATGGAGAAAATCTCTTTCCCATTATTATTGGCCTTCAATATTCTGTCAGAATAGTAAACACTCTTTGCTTCCCTGACCGCTGCATAGTAAAGTCTCTGAGCTGCACGCAGCTTGGATTTAGCAGCAGGACAGTAGGCCACCCTCCAATGACGTTCTAGCTTCTTGCAGCCCCGTTTCATCTCCTTTAAAACTAGGGAGTACCAGGGCTGGGTGGGAGAGAGCCGGTGAGCCTTAAAGAGAAGAGGTTTACCAGATGATTCAACCCCACGGCTGACCCATAAGTTGAACTGGTCCACCGCTTCCTCTAAGTCGGAGGCAGGGTCGGCCTGAGAGTGTCTAAGAGCCTCCATAAGTTGCAAGGTATCAACCTTACGGGCGACGGGGCCAGATGGGGCAAGACGCCTACCGGAAAATTTCCCCGTGCTCCAGGTAAAGGTAATCAAAGAATGATCCGACCAAGAAACAGGCAGTAGATCGTCCACCCGTAGTACAAAGTTTGAACAGACTAGGTCAATCAAATGGCCTCTTGAGTGGGTGGGCTTAGCGACCCACTGAGTCAACTTTGTCAGGGTCAAGAGGTCCAATAGGGCCACGACATCGGGTGAATCAGGGTTGTCCATATGAATATCAAAGTCTCCCAAAAGAAGGAATTTAGGGAAACGCAGAGCCCGACCGGCGATAGCCTCTCCCAGAGTTTTTAAAAAGGCCCAGCGTAAAATGAGGATATAAGGTGAATGAAAAATCCAAGGCTTCACCCTCGGAGACCTCGTTCGAGGCCTCACAGGAGAACACCACCGCGGTCCCACCCCCTCTACCCGTTGTGCGATCCACGCGGGCTAAGTAAAACCCCCTGGGGACAGCCAGTTAAACCACCGGCTCACATGACTCACAGAGCCATGTTTCGGTGATGAACAGAACATCCAGCTTATAGTCAACGATTAAGTCAAAGATGTTTTCAGCATGTTTCACCATTGACCGGGCGTTGATGAGAGCAGCCAATACACCCTGCTCCTGCCCCACAAAGCGACCCTCGCTAAGAGAGTCAGTGGCTAGGTGGAAGCTGCATTGATGGCACCCCCCGGCCAGATCTAGAATGGCATCGCAGCATTTCAGTCCTGCGCTGGCCACCGGGTCCAAAGATAGCAGCTCAGCACGAGTATAGGCCAGCCGGCATGTTGTGGCTATAAGAGCAGAACCGGCATCATAACTGGCCCTGGGCCCGGCCGGTGCGCGGACGGGCACAGACGGGCTTGCCTTTGGCGTACCTTCGGCGCGCCCGCTGCGTGCTCGATAGCCCATCTGTTTTTAAAGGGTAGAGGCGGCAACTAGAACGCCAACCTCAGCCCCGGCAAAACCGGAAGTTGACTCCCTCCACATCAATCGGGACCATAGAGCCCGCGGTGGAACGAGGAGTGCAACCGGCAAGTCTAAAATGGCAAATGTAAGTACAACCACGCAGCTGAAAGTGAGTTAAAAATGAAATTTCCAAAGATAAAATTTTAGCAGCAACAGGAGAAGTGACGATTTTTAGTAACAGTAGCTGGCACTAAGGACATATATTCAAACAAGCAGTAGAGTGTTAAAAGCATTTACAAGCAGGCACATCCACACGCGTGTCCGCTGCGCGCTCGATAGCCCATCTGTTTTTAAAGGGTAGAGGCGGCAACTAGAACGCCAACCTCAGCCCCGGCAAAACCGGAAGTTGACTCCCTCCACATCAATCGGGACCAGAGAGCCCGCGATGGAACGAGGAGTGCAACCGGCAAGTCTAAAATGGCAAATTTAAGTAAAACCATGCAGCTGAAAGTGAGTTAAAAATGAAATTTCCAAAGATAAAATTTTAGCAGCAACAGGAGAAGTGACTATTTTTAGCAACAGTAGCTGGCACTAAGGACATATATTCAAACAAGCAGTAGAGTGTTAAAAGCAATTACAAACAGGCACAACCACACACGCGTCTGCGCGAAGTGATCGCTACCAGGAAAGCAGTTGTTGGAAATGGGATCCCTGGCTGGCCAGGGCTTTCGCCAAAGTCAGTCAGAGACCACCACACCCAAGTCAGGGCAAGGGAGTTACACGCCAAGATAACCCCTGCTCACCCTCTAGGTAACGTGGCGCGAGCAGCAAGGCTAAACTTGGAGGCGATGTAAGTTAAGTATTTGCGCACGCACCCCAGCAACAACAGCCAAAAGGCCCACCACAAAGGAAACTCCACACAAGGTTATACAAAAAATAGCCTTTGTATTACAATAAACATACATTAGATAAGACACACATATTGTTCCACTGTGCCAACAGGCACGGGCAGAATTTACAAGGGATATTGTACAGGACAGGGCCACTTGGACCACTGTCAAGGGTATGCACTTTTAGAACTTAGCATAAAATTACTGTAGCACAAAAATAGAACTTGTAACACACAACCAGTCACTACTGGTACCAGGTGAGCACCACCTATGCAATCCTCACTATCTTAGGAGATCACACAAGGAACCTGGGCCTCGCTAGTACCACCTGTACTAACAAGAAGGAAACCACCTAAGTATCGCTATCCCTGTAGCGGTCTAAGGAAGGAAACACATGATGCATCACAATACATTCAGAGGTGTAAAAGCACCACACATGATGAATAAACTACCCATTCAGAGGTGTAGGGAAATAAAACACAGTTGCGCAAAACTCAGATAAGTCACCACCTGTGACAGTCCCTGTGTCCCACTGTCAGGGCCTAAACGTAGCAGTTGCCCACAAAGTGCTGGGCAACTGGTGCAGGGAAAGTTAGGGCAACGTTGGAGCCTCTCTGGCTCAAGAACCACCACTGTGGCACTGCGGGGCCTCTCTGGGCTCCTGGACAAGAAATGGCGCCCTGAGCCTTTCTCAGGCTCTTCTTTCCAGAACCACTGGGCCCAGAGCCTCTCAGGGCTCTCAAAACAAATGGCACCCTCAGAGCCTCTCTGGGCTCGCAGACAACGGACTCTGCCTCACTGGGCAGGGGGGGGTCCCTCACGGGGGACCCAGGCACAACTGGAGAGCCTCTCGGGGCTCAACGAACAAATGGCCCCCAGGAGCCTCTCTGGGCTCCTCAACACAGAGGTGGGCGGCGGGGCCCCTCACGGGGGACCCTCGAACACGCGGGTGCTTCTGGGGGGGGAGTCCCCCCCTCTGGGGGACTCGCGAAGCAAATGTGCGCCCTGGTGGAGCGGCCCGCTGTCAAGTGGGGCCGCTCGAGTAGAGGCGGGGGGGGGGGGGGGGGGGGGGGAAGGTGCGCGACCTCGCACCTCTCCCCTAGCCGGCTTTCACTCACCGGGTCTCGAAGGTCCAGGACTCTTCCTGGGCGGCGGGGCTCCTTTTCTCTCGTCCCGGGGCTCTCCTCTCCACTCGGGGAGCCTCGGGGACCCGGCCGGCAGCTTCTCCCTTCCCGGCTCGGCTGCGGAGGCGGGACTTCCGGTCGGCCTCTCCTGGGCCGCGCTGTGGTTGGTCGGGCCCACAACCACTTCCGGGCAGCGCGGCGGCTCGCTTTTAGGCAGGCAGGCGGGCTCCCATTATCCGAGGAGTGGGCTCCCTCGTGATTCAAATAAATCACGGACCTGGGCAATGCCGGGTGGGCACCGGCCTCCTAATAAAATATAAAGCGAGGTAGGCACTCGCTAGGCACCGCAATTTCGGGCTGATGCCGGGTGGGCACCGGCTGGGCTCTCAAAGCGCTAGCAGCGCTAGCATCCAAGAAAAGGCGCTCCCAAGCGCCACCGGGCCAAATAAAGCGCTCTCAAGCGCTAGGCAAGGGATTCCAGCGCTCCCCAGCGCTGAAGGGCAGAGAGCAGCGCTCTCAGTGCTGTAGGCACAGCACAAGCTCCAGCAGGGGCTGGAGGCAGGCAGGGGGGCAAAGCTGGGCCAGAGCCAGCACACTGGGTCTCCAGGCAGGGAGACAGTCCAAGTGGCGGTCCTCCTGGCCCCAGCAGCAGCAACAGCCCCCTCTGGCAGGATCCAAAAGCAGAACATTTTCCAAGGGGACACATCCCCTTCTTATACTAACAAATCCTTTGTTTCAAGGTGCAGGGTGGGGGGAAACCAGTTGCAGCTGGCTCTGTAGCACTCTTGATGGCCCAACCACCCATTTCTTTCACTGGGGAGGCTAGGGTCGTTAGACACACCACAGGGGGGCGAAGCCAGCATTGTGTGGGGAAAACCCAGCCCATCCAGGACACAGGTACACTCCTCCCACACATCACTCATGCTAATCTCCCACTCACCACCGGGCAGACCCATCCAGACTTCCTGGAGCCTGGCATGCCAGCCAGCTCCAGCCAATCACGCTCCAGCACCCTCACTGCACACATATCTCAATGTCCAGAAGTAGCACTTCCCTTCTAGACACATACATGCCGCAGACACCATCTCGCAGCATTCACTCTCACGAGTTTACACATACTAAACTCGAGCCTGCACTCCCCATGCATCAGGAACTACCAGGGACACACACATTCCCCATGCATTCCTATGGGAGGGCAGGCCAGCCATACTACACGCACGCACTTTCACTCTGGGACCCAGGTAAAAGTGCGCAGAGACCCAAAAATCACTGACACAGGGTCACACATCAAAGCAAAAAGTTTAGGGGTGAACCTGCCCTGCGGGCCAAGTCCAACAGCAGTCTTAAGAGCTAAGAGATGTAAGGGACAGTTATGAAGCGGCTCAAAGGGAGCGCACATTAAATAAAATTAGGACAAGATTCAAAACGTACTGAGGCATAACTAAGGGGACTGGAGGAAAAGGATGTGTTAAGCCTTTTAGGAAACGGTTCACTACCGGGGACTTGAAAAGAGAAAGATTAACTGGCAGCCGAAGCAAGGCAGCGATGGCCGAAAGATAGCCCTTGATAGTGTGCAGAGCAAAGCCCTGATAAGCTAAAGATAGAAGGAACAAGAGTACTTCAGAAAGAGGGGCAGAAAGGGGATCCACAGCCTTTGCTGTGCACCATGCCACAAAATTCTTTCACCGGCAGGCTGATACCGTCTTAGTGGAGTGACACCTGAGTGGCAAGATTACATTTTATCCAAAAGCGGCTTGTAGGAGACGCACACCTGGTGAATGAGTGTAATCAATGTCTCTATGGGTGGGGTGGTGCCCGTGGAGTAACTCCCCCTGTACCTGGGGTAAACGATACTGTAAACTGCACTGTTTCCCTTGAGATCAGTGTCCCTCCCGGGCACTCTTAAAAATCCTTCCTTAATTTGTTCAAAAAAAGTTGGTGAAATTGTCTTTTGAGGTTGATATAATTCTTTTATTCGTTATTTTTGTTGTAAATTCATCACATTATTCTTATCATAATGTTCAGGCAAATCGCCCAGTGGCCACTGGGCCATTTGCCTGAACTCGTCATCACTCGGAGGTGGCAAAAGGTCTCTTTCAACAGTGGGGAGAGCCTTGGTTTGATCACAGCATTTTCTTGTGGTGTTGTCCTTGAACACCTGCACTACCTTCCCCCTGACAGAGGGAAGGAATGCCTTCTGTGCAAGAAGGATCACCCGAAGCTCAAGAAGGTTAATATGGAGCCAGGACTTCACAGGAGACCAGAGGCCTCTGATCTCTGCCTCTCCCATGTGACCGCCCCATCGCAGGAGGGACGCATCCGTCACCACTGTGTGCTCTGGTTGGGGAAGGGAGAGGGATCTGCTGCTGACCCAATGCTGATTAGTGAGCCACCACTGCAATTGTAGTGCAGTGCCCTCAGAGATCTGGACATTGTCAGACAGGTTTCCCTGATGCTGCGCCCACTGAAACTTTAGGTTCCACTGCAGAGCCCGCATATACCACCAGGCATGGAGTAACATGCTTTGATGCACAGAACGACACACGGAGAGATGATACGTTTGTGCACGGCCCAACCTTTTTTGGCATCCACGTAGCCAACAAAGAGCTGGTCATGCACCCGGAACTGTTGTGTGCGCTTCAGATAGAACGGGAGCACACGTTTTGGGACCAGACGGTGGAGCCTCCCTTCTTCTTTTGAAGGATGCAGAGGCGGAAAGAAGGAGGGCAAAGTGAAGGTCTGTCAAATGTGGAAGGGCGTGACAACCTTTGGCAGGAAAGAAGGACGAGTCCATAAAATCACCTTGTCCGAATGAATAGAAAGAAAAGGAGGTTTAGAAGAAAGAGCCTGGAGCTCACTCACTCTTCTGGCAGAGGTGATAGCTACCAGGCAAGCCATCTTTAGAGTGAGATGACGTAAGGGACAGTTATGAAGGGGCTCAAAGGGAGCCCACATCAGGTAGGTCAAGACAAGATTTAGGTCCCATTGAGGCATTATGAAAGGCACAGGAGGAAATGTGTGTGTAATGCCTTAGAGGAAACTATTAACAACCGGGGACTTAAAAAGACGAGGCTGATCTGGAAGGAGTAGAAAGGCGAAGATGGCCGAAAGATAACCTTTGATAGTGCCCAGAGCAGAGCCCTGCTGGGCCAAAGAGAGAAGGAACAGAAGGACCTCGGACAGAGGTGCAGAAAGGAGATCCACAGCCTTTGCTGTGCACCATGCCACAACCTTGTTCCACCTGCAGGCGTATACCGTCTTAATGGAGGAATGCCTGGCTGCCAGAATGACATCACAGACTTCGGAAGGAAGGTCGAAAGCTGTTAACTGTTACCGCTCAATCTCCACACATGAAGGTGGAGGCTGGACAGGTTCGGGTGGAGGACCGTCCCCTGCTGCTGCGACACAAGATCCTCCCGAAGAGGCAGTCAGATCGGGGGAACGATCGCCATGCTGGGTAGCTCAGGATACCAGTATCTTCGTGCCCAATCCGGAGTCACAAGGATGACCTGGGCCTGGTCGCGCCGAATCTTCTTCAGCACTCTGGACAGATGTGGTATAGACGGAAAAGCGTACAACAGACCGTAGCTCCACTCTTGACGAAAAGCGTTGCAGAGCAAGTGCCGCCTTGGAAATTCCAGCACACAGAACTGATGACATTGCGCATTCTCTTCGGTGGCGAATAGATTAACCAAGGCTCTCTCAACTGCAGAAAGAGAACTTGCGCCACGTCAGAGTTCAGACGCCATTCGTGATCCATCGTGCACTGGCGGCTGAGTTCATCCGCCCTAGCGTTCAGAGAACCTGCCAGGTGTTGAACCACCAAGGTAATGGCTTGATGTTCCAGCCATGTCTCGAGGCAGAGAGCCTCCTGACATAGGGTCCACAACCCCACCCCGCCCTGTTTGTTGCAGTACCACATGGCGGTGGTGTTGTCTGTAAACACCTGCACTACACTTCCCCGGACAAAGGGAAGGAATGCTTTCAGTGCAAGTCTAATCGCCCAAAGCTCCAAAAGTTTGATATGGAGCCTGGACTCCGCCGGATTTCAGAGTCCTCTGATTTCCGCCTCCCCATGTGGCCGCCCCATCTCGGGAGGGACGCATCTGTCACCACTGTGTGCTCCGGTTGGGGAAGGGAGAGGGATCTGCCATTGACCCAATCGAGATTCATGAGCCACCACTGCAATTGTCGTGCAGTGCCCTCCGAGATCTGGACATAATCGGAGAGGTTGCCCTGATGCTGTGCCCACTGTAACTTCAGGTCACACTGCAGAGCCCGCATATGCCATCTGGCATGTTGCACCAGCAGGATGCAGGAGGCCATCAGACCCAGGAGCCGGAGGGTTATCCTCACTGAAACCCGGGATAGAGGCAGAAGTACGAGTTACTTACCTTCGGTAACAATGTATCTGGTAAAGACGATTGTAGCCGCAGATTCCTTCACATAGAGTTATCCTCAGGCGCAAGACTGGATCCAGATAATTTTCTTTGCCACAGTATCTCTGCGCCCTGCCCTGACGTCGTCCGCAGGCGTGATGTCAGCAAGGTCACATAAGCCCCACCCCGGCGCGCCAATGTCAGTTTTCTTCAGAGAACTTTTCCGCGTCACAACGCGGAGACATCACAAACAAAAATTGTGAGAATATGGGAACAGTGTGCGAAAAAATCAGAAAAACAGAAAGGGAAGAAACTAATGGAGAGGAACAGCTCCCTCCGGGAGAGTGCCAGGCACTGTGGCACCGAAAGTCATAGAAGGGAAGAGCAGAGCACAGCTACTGCGAAGCAACCCTGCAAGTAAATACAACATTCTACCTGGTGGTAGAAAAGCATGTGAAAAACGTCACAGCAGACGAAAGGGGCCTGCAACCCCAGTCTATAAACAGTGATGGACAACAAGGGCAGAAGAGAAGAGTAACGACAATTTACACCAAGACAACATCAGCAAGGAGAGGCTCATTCCCTATAAAGAGCTAAGGGTCGAGGCACAGCCAAGAGACCCCAACTCAGAGGACTGCAGAGGAGTCGAAATTTCAAGCAATGAAAGTAGAGAGCATGAGTATGCCCCACTCTGGAAGACCAGGGTGCAGGGACGCAGAAGTACCCATGACCCCACCAACCAATCACCATAAAGGAAGGAGTGAAACAGACAGAACGAGCATCCCACTAGGGAGGAAACGAAAGAGGACACTTCCAGAAGTCAAAACCACCCGGAGGCAGGCGAGTGCAGAAGAACAAGCTGAAGGTCCTCGCAGAATGGGGAGGAAGGGCGGGTCGTGAAGGAATATGCAGCTAGAATCGTCTCTACCAGATACATAGTTACCGAAGGTAAGTAACTCATACATCTGATAGAGACTACTAGCCGTAGATTCCTTAACGTAGAATAGATATCCTAGCCATACCCAGAAGGGAGGAGCGCCTGTGAGAGCCTCCCAGCAGGAAGAAACACAGGGCCCCAGCAGAGGATGTGTAATGGCGACAAGAAGGGCGGCCCAGCCCCCACCAAGCAGAAGGAAGCAAGGACGAGGCGAAGGGAGGCCAGGATACCCCAAGCCCATCCAAGGTACCAGGGACATCCGCCAGAAAGCCCCGGAGGGACAGACAACAGCAGAGGAGTACTGAGGAAAAAAAGAATCACCCCAAACTCCAAGGAGAAGAGGTAGAAATGGAGGCAAAGCCCTCCTTAGGAGTACACACAGTGAAGGGGACAGCAGAACCTCAGCCTCGAGTCAGGGGACAAGGCAGGAACAGCTCCACAGCTAAGAAAGGCAGGCATGAGAAGAAAGATGTAGTCTCACAAGGATTCAGCGGAACAAGAGGCAGGAGCACAAGGGCACACGCCAGAGTGCCTGGCTGTGGACCAGAAAGAACATGCGTGCGCAGCAGACAGCTGGCAAGTACCATGAAACCGAGAGCCCAGACCAATCTGAGCACAAGACGAAGGCAAGGGCCAGGGAAATCCAGAACCAACCCATAAAGGGAGACCGTTCCAGACATAAACCGACCCCGAAAAGAAGTGGGACCAGCCAGAAGACAAGAGGAGAAATACGTAAGACGGACTAAAAACGTCAACCAGAACACAGAAAAATACCAGGAAATCCCCCCCCCCCCCCCAGGCAGAGGACCAGGCCAAAACGCGGATAATACAGGGCGGAAACACCACAGCACAACGCCGCAGACGGCACGCCAAAGCTGGTCCAGCGATGCAGCGGATACTGAGAATGACAGAACCTGGAGCAGCACAAGCTACGCCCAGACAAAGATCAAAGAAACTGCACCAGCGGTATACAGCGACGACAGGAAAGGCGAGGTACCCGCAAAAGGGAGTCCCCAACGTTCCAGCATAGGACAGAGCTACACAATAGCTACAAGTACCCCACTTAGGGTATGACACGTCCCAAAGAAAATATGGGAACCACTCTTAGGGGAAAAAATCTCGCATCTGAGAACAAGAACATAAGACCTGAGGTAGGAACCACGGACCGCTTAGCAATCGGCCAAAAAATACAAACTTGCCAAAAGGGCTGAACCAGCAGCCAACAGAAGTAGGTGGCCAACCAAGGGACCCCGAAGGCACGTCAAACCACACAGAACATACAAACGGGCCACTCAAAACACCAGTTTCCAGGAAGCAGGTGGGATAACGCCTCCCATCAAGCCCCAGAGGATCAACAAGCCAGTCTACTGAGGGGGAGGGGGACGGAGCCCCGCAAGGGGACGCTGAATGGTTGAGTCCGCATAAGTGTTAAAACAAAAGGACCCCATCAAAGGGGCAAGTCATCCAGACGCTCCCTAATATTCTCAGGAAAAACAGCATCCCGCAGCCAAGCATGACGACAGAGAGCCACAGAACTGGCCATAGGACAGCAGAGAGCACCAGCAACATCCATGGCCGCACGGAGAATAAACCCGGCCAACTCTCGACGCTCCAACACATGGTGTCACAGACAGCGCGGGTACCCTCATGGGAGACATGAGAAAGAAGGGGCTCCACAGAATCCAAGAGGCTGGAGGTAGCCCTGGCCAACACACAAAGAGTGTTGATCGCCCGCAAAGCAGCACTGGATGAAGCGAAGATGTTACGCCCCCATGAATCTAACCACCGGGCCTCCCAAGATGGAGGAAACAACACCACAGGCAAGGAAGGAAAAGCAGTCTGAAGAAGAGAGCCCTGAGTAGAAGGGTGGAAGGAAAGGCAGACTGGGTCGTGCTGAGCAGGACGGTGGCGATGCCGGAGCAGGACGGTGGCGATGCAGGAGCGGCTGAGGCACCGGATCACTCGTGGCAGGACGCCCCTAAGCCCCCAGAAGAGAGTTGTGGAGGAACGCTTGGAAAGGAAGGAACAGCTCACGTCAACCAGAGCCCTGGTGGGAAACTTCCAAGAGATTATCCGTAGGGAATGGGGGGGACGGGGTTACCCATCCACAAAATGCCAGCGGCCGTGGAAATAGGCCAAACAAAGGCAACACTGGCCTCCCTAGGGCACCGCGGGGGAGAAAGCAATACCTCTGTGGGCGACGGCTGCAAACTGAGCCATCGGTCCCCAAGTCCAGCTAGATGTGGAAGTGGCCTGCCCCTGAATGGTGGGGGATCCACGGACGAGTGGGGAACTTGAGGGACCCCCAGGGAAGGCGGAGAAGCCAGTGGAGGAATCAATTGCGAGCCGCGGAAAAGAGGGTCGAGGATTGAGGCTGCTGGGACGGTGAGGAGCTCTTCCTGGAAGACGCCGGTGAAAAAGTAACGATGCGGTATCCTGTCTCCGGAGAGGAAGAGAACAGAAGATGACAAATCTCCGGAGAGGAAGGAACCTTTGGAGAGGAATCAAGAACCCAACGCCGGCTCGCCGTCGATCGGTGCTAGAGTGGACATTGGCGGCGCCAAGTCAACCCCCACTACCACGTGCTCCCTAGGAGAATGGTACGGGGTCGGACACGGTTTGGCTAAGGAACGGTGCCGAAAAGGCACCGGCTCAACCTCACACCGGGCAGCCGCCCGCGTAGAGGACCAAGAGGGACTCGGGAAAGCGGCCCTGGCCTCCAACTGCGGCACCGCCAGGGCCAGGCAGGAAAGCCTTCAGCACTGAAACTGCACCCGCTCGGCCTCTGGCCAGGCAGCCACCCGCTCAGAGGGCCGAGGGGAACTCGAGGACAAGCCCTGAGTCCCGGCGACCTCATGCGATGCCATGGGGAGCCCCGTAGGGATTTGCGGCGAGGCAGGGATGCCGTGTGTCGAAGAGGAGAGCCCCGAAGGACTGCACCTCGACGACACCACTCTCCTACAACCTGAAGCCGAAGCCGCCGGCGACTCAGCGGAAGGCCCTGCGCAAGGCAAGGGATCCACGGATGTTTCAGGAGGTGTAGGAGGGGCAAAAGAAATCTGGAAAGCGGCAGCATATGCTGTCATTTGGGCCCTAGTTGCCCCAATGCCAGGAAACATCAGGTAGAGAAGCGACAAACGAGGGCGCACGTCCCGAGAGGAACCCGAGCCCTCCGCCGAACGAGGAGAGCCTCGGAGACAAACTGCAGGACCTACCAGTCGGCGAGCGACGCCCTTGGAGCCGTGGAAAAGGGCGATGTCGCAATCGGAGGCTCCTGGCTTCTGAGATAGGGGACGGACGCTGGGACAACACTGACCTGGACAAGTGGGCCGACAGCAATTTCATCCGGCGCTCCCAGCCGTGACTTCGGTTTGAGGTGCTGACAGGCGTCGCAGTCCGTCGAGTCATGGTGCTTGTCCAAACACCACATACAAATCGAGTGAGGGTCCGTCGCCGACATCTGATGTGCACAAGAGGTACATATCTTGAAGCCCGAAGGCATTCGCACACTGTCCCTCAACGCCAAACGTGAAAAAGAAGGCCTAAAAACAGGCCAGGACACGATCCGGATCCGCGCTGCATGCGGAAAAGAGAAAAACGGACATCGGCGCACCAAGGTGGGGCTTATGTGACCTTGCTGACGTCACGCATGTGGACGACGACAGGGTGGAGACACGTGGTTCTGCCACCCGGCGCGCAGAGATGCTGTAGCAAACAAAATTTTCCGGATCCAGTCTTACGCCTAAGGATAATTCTACGTTAAGGAATCTGCGGCTAGTATTCGATATCAGATAGATCAGAATCATAGCCTGAATATCCCGGACTCGCTGCTCAGGAGGATAAACCCTAAACTGCGTTGAATCCAGAACCGCTCCGATGAAGGAGCTTCTGAGAGGGAATCAGGTGAGACTTCGGCACGTTGATGGAGAACCCCAGCAAATGCAGAAGGTCAGCAGTAGTCTGGAGGTGGGAGACGACTGCCTGGGGCGAGCCCGCCTTCAAGAACCAGTCGTCGAGATAGGAGAAGACTGGAACCCCTGATCTGCGCAGATGAGCTGCATCCACCGCCATCACTTTTGTGAACACCCGAGGGCTCTGGTAAGGCCGAAGGGGAGCACGGCAAACTAAGAATGCTCTTGGCCTACGTGTACCGCAGGTAACGCCGGTGGGCCGGCAGGACGGGGATATGAAAATAAGCGTCCTGCAAGTCCAATGCTACCATCCAGTCTCCAGGGTAGAGGTCAGCCAACACCTGAGCCAGAGTCAACATCTTGAACGTCTTGTTCCGGAGGAAGCGGTTGATGTTCCTAAGATCCAAGATGGGACGCAGGCCTCCTTTGTCCTTCTTGGGGACCAGAAAGTAGTGGGAACAACCACCACGTCCAACTTCTGGCCCTGGAAAGCGCTTGATGGCCCCCTTGGCCAAGAGGGCAATGACTTGCAGGAGAAGCGCAAAATGATCCCCCGACATGCAGTGGAATTGAGGTGGCATGGCTGGAGGGGCAGTCTCAAAGGAAAGGTAGTAGACCCTTTGGACGATTTGCAGCACCCACCTGTCTGAGGTAACGGAATGGCAGTGGGAAAGGTGATGGCGAATCCTGACACCCACTGGCATGGGGTGTGCCCCAAAGCTCGGACTAGGAAGACTTTGAGGTGGATGCTGCAGGAGCAGAGGTGGACTGATCCGCACACTGGCCACCTGTCCCGCCGCGGCTGGCACCACGTCCGCGCTGAGGTTGGTTCTGCGCAGGCTTCTGGCTGAACGAACATGCCAGGGTGCCCCTTCCGTTGCCACGAAAGGACAGAAAAGCAGACGTGGCCGGGTGCGTGGTGGATAGACCCAAGGACTTGGCCGTAGCCCGGGTGTCCTTAAAAGGTAGCGCACTATCTGCCTTATCACCAAACAGGCGAGTACCATCAAAGGGCATGTCCATAAGAGAACTTTGAACATCCCCTGAAGATCAAGCGGACCGCAACCAGGTATGAGGGCCACTGTTGTTGAAATCGCCCTACCCAGCGAGTCCGCTGTGTCTAGTCCACACCGGATGGTGAACTTTGCTGCATCTTTCCCTTCAGCAACAGCTCTGGAAAGCACTGTCCAAACGTCCCCCGGACACTGAGGCAGCATCTGCGCAACCGTGTCTCACACAGCATGGGAGTAGCGGCCCAAGAGGCATGCAGTGTTCCCCAACTGGAGCCCTAATCTGGCAGATGAGAACAGTTTCTTGCCAAACTGTTCCAGCTTCTTGGATTCCTTATCTGGGGGAGCGATAAGGAATGCGCTTTGGGAAGTGGAGGCTTGGATGACCAGGCTCTCCGGGGTAGGGTGGGATGTCAAAAAAGCAGGGCGATGACGCCGGGCTACGTTTTTATCCACGGGAACCCCAGGGGCTGATCTAGACTAGGTGCCCATCAGTACGTCAGTCAACGCCTTACTGAAGGGTAGCAGGGGCTCCATAGAGCTAGCTGCCGGCTGAAGTACTTCAGTGAGGAGATTAGTTTTGAGGGTCACTGTAGGCAGGTCAAGGTCACCTGCTCTACGGAGCACCACAGTGTATGTGGCTCCCTCCTCCAAAGCCAGAGGAGGAGGAATAAGAAAACCAGGGTCAGAGGAGAGGTCAAGGTCACCCGAATCCTCCAACTCGTCCGCCCCTTTCCTGTTCCAACCCGCACTGGTGTGTGAGAGGGTCCTCAGACCCCTCCCAGTCATCCCCTTCCTCCACTGCCCAAAGAACAGGCTGCGGCGGTGGGGAGGGACAGGGGAATATAAAGGGTTGATTGGAGCCGGTCGGCGCAGATCCGGCTTCGCGTCCCAATTAGGGTCCCACGAGGGGCTAAATTGTCTGGGAATCCAGGCAAAGGCGGTGGTGGAAAGCAATGGAACCCATTGTGGCGATGGAACCGGAGCTGCCGGCGGATTACCTTGTTGCGCCGGAGTCGCCGACGGAGACCTTGTGGCGCCGGAGCCGCTGGCACCTGAGCCTGTGGCAAGGGAGGGCCCTCAGCTGGGACCGCAGGGCTTGAAGGCGCGCAGGCGGGAGCACGAGGCCTGAAAAGGCAGTCCATGGCAGCAAGAAAATCTTGCACCTGGGCAGGAGTCGCCAACGGACCCCGATAAGGGGGGTAAGCCGAGGGACTCACAGGCTCCAAAGGAGTCGCGGGGGGTACCCCCAGTCCCCTCGTCCAGAGACTGACGGGGGGACGTCAGAGAGCGTAAATACTTCTTCGACTTCCTATGATGTCTCTTACCCGATTCAGAGTATGAAGACTTCAACCCCGAGGATCGATGATGATGGCTCCGCGGATGGTCCCTCGATCGACCCCTGGACCTCGAACTGCGCGGAGGCGACTACCGGGCCTCCACCAACTTACGGGACCGTTCCCGGAAGGCCTTCGGGGCCATGGCGAGACAGTCAGAACATGACCGGGAGTCATGGTTGCGCTCTAGACAGTAGAGACAAACGCCCTGGGGGTCGGCCAACGACTCCGTACGGCGGCAGGCCCCGAAGCAGTTAAACTCTGGCATCCCTACCTGGCACCAGGAGTCAAAGACTCAAAAATAGAAGACAAAAAGTCTCAATAGTTTTGTCAAAAAGTGACACGGGTGCGTGCTCTAACATGATCTGCTCTTGCTGGTGTGGGACAAGAAAGAACTGACATCAGCGTGCATGGGTGGCGCCTAAGAAGTCTCTGTGACATCCTCTACGGACCCGAAGCCGCACGACGCCACCTTCCGACGCGCAGGGGTATTGCTGACGAAAACTTTCCGGATCCAGTCTAACGCCTAAGGGATATTCTAAGGTAAGGAATCTATAACTAATGTGTCCCTTTCATCTTCCTTTGTCTCTGAAGGCATAGAGTGTCTGTACCTCACCCAAACCAGTTCTGGTCAGTCCTGGAGCACTTTGTTTACAGGACTTCTCTTCCTTTGACAGTGTAGGCCAGAGACATCAGACGCACCATAGGAGGTGCCAGGTCTAACATGATGCAATAATGCTCCTTCTTAATGTTCACAAGTGTTCACAGGAAGATGATGACTGAGTTCATTCTTTGTAATTGTGAACCCAAAATACTGCTCCCAGATATATCCTACTGTGTAAATGAGTAGCCAAACAGGTACCTGGATATTAGGTATTCATTAAAGGCTGAAGACTTGTATGATCTTAATTTTGCCCCGCCACTTTTAAACGTTAAAGCTATGTATGCACAATGGAACTCGCTTCCCCTTACCATCTAAGGGATGGTTGCCTTGATTAAAATGGCGGGTCGTCCCCTGTTCAATTTCCCTTTTTTTTTTGCTATACTGTGTGTTTTAGAGACTTTTTTTATTTTTATTTTTTTAATAGAAAAGTGGAGTCTCTTTTTACATCTTTTAACTGGCAGAATAAAACTGCTACTCTAGCATTGGCACTTTATTCAAAGGGGCAGTTTAGCACTTCACAATTTGCGGGATTATTATTTTGCACAATACATGTTCAGATTGAATGTGAAACTTGGATCAGGTGGAATTTTAAGAACGATTTTATGGGTTTTTGATGGAATATTATATCGGGTAGGTTTTGATATTGACAAAATTAGCTAAGGAAGTCTGCTACAAGAGCTTGCTGTGGTTTTGGAAGAAACACTGGGATCTTTATAGGTGGTATGCAATCCCTTACATCAATGCTGCAGCATCCTTGACAGAATGTAATTGGGGCTCAGGGGCTAGGATGGATCCAAGCACAGTCTGAAAAGAGATTAGTGGGGTTTCGTAAGGTGCCAATTTAATGACTGAAGAAGGTGGAAGAGTTTGCCTGAAATCAAATTGTCAGTCAAAGTTAATTTTTGTGTGGCTGCTAAGCTCCTATAGAGCTCAAGCCAGTAAATTTAGAACTTTTGAGATGAAACACATTGATGGCAGCCAAAATTTAGTTATGAATCTGCAGATTTTAAACGACCAGGAGAATGG
The DNA here is from genome assembly GCF_964261635.1 of Lissotriton helveticus. Lineage (NCBI taxonomy): Eukaryota > Metazoa > Chordata > Amphibia > Caudata > Salamandridae > Lissotriton > Lissotriton helveticus. The sequence continues at coordinate 643,894,667 of NC_136067.1, forward strand.
AAAAGATTGCTTGCAAACGGCAGGGGCCCGACATGTGCCAAAAGCTAATTAGTGAGCAGGAGATATATGAAGGGTCCAAATTAACAAGGAAGAGGTGGAATGAAATTAATAAATTACATTTTAAGGTCTTGAGAAGGACTAATTGGTGGGGAATGCAATTTTATACAAAATAGTGATGAGAAGGTCATTGCGTGGGCATCGGAAAATGATCATATGACCAGCAAAATCATATGCTGGACAAGGTTCATAGATGACCTTCTCATCATCTGGGATGGATCGTCGGGGGAATTTGAGGAATACCACAAGATCATCAATGGAAGCATGACAGGGTTGAAATTAACTTATGAAATCAGTAATAAAGAAATAATTTTCCTTGACACACACATCTACATCAAGGACAATCAAATTCAATCGACACTACATAGAAAATCCACGGCAACCAATGCCACCTTGGAAGCAACAAGCTTCCATCAAAAATCATTAATCTCAAGCATCCCATACGGGGAGTTCCTCCGTATCAAAAGAATATGTAGTGAAGAAACCGAATGGCAAAAACACAGCACGGAAACAAAAAAGAGATTCAAAAATCGTAAATACAATCAAGAAAAAGTGGAGAATTGTTGGAAAAGGGCAAACACAAAAACCAGAGCCGAATGCCTACAACGGAAAATTGAAAATAAAAATGAACAAGAACCAATCAGACTAATTACGGACTTTTCGGAAGGCAGCAAGGAATTCGTTGATACCCTGAGAAAGAACTGGAAAATATTGCATCTGGACGACACAGTTGGAAAACTGGTGGGAAAACATCCGGTGGTAACCTACCGGAGAGCACCAAACTTGAAGGACCGTCTAATTCACAGTCACTGCCAAACAAAAAAGGACAACAAAAAGGATTGGCTCAAAACTACGGCGTTCATAAAGTGTTATGACTGCAAAATGTGCCAAATCGCAAAACCTACAAAAGAAGTAAAGATGCCAAATAACAAAAAATGGGAAATAAGACAACTAATTACCTGCAAAACAGAATATACTGTGTACGGAATTGAGTGCCCCTGTCCGCTATTGTATGTGGGCAGTACAAAGGGGGAACTAAAGAAACGCATCATGGAACATGCGAGAGCAGCTACACATAAAGATAGAGCAAATGCTGTTGCTAAGCACATGGTGCAGACACACAATGGAGACTGGCTGAAACTAAAGTTCTTTGGGATAGAAACAATCCCAAAACATATCCGAGGGGGTGACGGAGAGAAATCTCTGCGACAAAGGGAGTCACGCCACATCATAAACTTAAGATCTTTAAATCCGCACAACCTGAATAAATCGGAGGAGTTATATATTCATCTGTAAAAACGCAACCAATAATCCAAAAATGAGAAAAACATGAAGGAAAACCAACAAGAAGGAAAACACCAAGAAAGAGAAAAGGGTGGAAGAAAGGTAACCCACCGTAAAAAAGAAGAAACGAAAATAAACAACAATTATAAATAATAAAAAGAACCCTTTCCCACTAGAGGCAACTAAAGGAACAGACAGTTGACATGAACATGAGAACATATAATGATTAAGAAAATCGGCCCACCAGAGGGAATCAAACAATAGTTGCCATGAAATGAGAATTTATAATGAAATAAATCCAATAAATTGGACTTGAAGGCTTGGAAAGAAAATAAGGGGTTATTATTTTCTAGAGATTGAGTGTTATTACCTCCTTCAAAGACTCTTTTTAATTAAAACTACAGTACCCACAATGTTTAGCAACCAAGCAAAGGAAATGACGTAACATCAATTTGAATGCCTTAAATGTATTGAAAAAAATGCAGGAAACTGATCGTGAGCAAGACGCTTGCAGCGTCGAAACGCGTAGATCGACTGCTTTTTCATGCTTAACAGATTTAAATAAACCAACTTGTGGAAAATCAAATGGAGTGCGCCCGAAATCTTTTCTAAGGGAAGAAGTGTGGTAATAAGTAACGGCGTGGTTCTGCCGTAGGTGCACGCACCCGCTGCGAGCGCTCGATGGTCGGGGAACTGTGAACCGGCGTGTGAAGAGAGATATATATATATATATATATATATATATATATATATATATATTACCTACTGGCGATAGCCAGAAGGTATATATAGTTAGGATTGTTTTCTATAGGGAAATCGCAACATTCTATTGGGAATAACTTTGGCGCCGGTTGAGGAATCTTCCTGAAATTTTCCTTAACTTTGCCTCGCGGCGCTCCGCTCCTTCCCTGAAAGTTTGGGGGGGGATTCGTCAAGCGGGGGCCGAGATAAAAGGGGGGTCCCAAAACGTGTTTTCCCCATGTTAATTTCCATAGGGAGGTTGGACTCACTTTTAGCCCGAATGGCTGAATGGTTTTCCACCAAACTTGGCAAAATTGTAGGGACTGGTAGCCCGATGTGCCTTTGCTATGTCTCAAGATATGTGCTCCAGTGGTTTTTACGAAAATTAACTTTGAAAAAATATATATTGGGCTACATTGGGCTATATATATGTTAGAGCCCAAATGTAGCCCTATGTAGCCCAAAGATGGCCACCAGAGACAAAAAAAACAAATGTAGCCCCCATATCAGCCAGATGTAGCCCAACTATAGCCCAATGACAGAATGTCCCAGAGTGTTCTAAAGAACAACTAGAGCGCTAACAGTCTTACTTATGACAAAAGTATGGCACACCTGAAGTCATCTTGATTGGAATAAAGTGTTAACATTTAAAACATTTAATTTGCAAAAGAACAAAATGAGGGGGTTCATTTTGCCATAGAAATTATGATTAGTGCTGAAGAAAGAAAAATTAGGGCACATTTTGAGTGATTTCTCAAATCCTCTTATATTTCATTAAAAAAATTGTTATATGCAGTCTCCCAAGATGGCCATCAGAGACAAAACAGCCCAAATGTAGCCCAAATAGCAGCCAGATGTAGCCCAACTATAGCCCAATGACAGAATGTTCCAGAGTGTTCTAAAGAACAACTAGAACGCTAACAGTCTTACTTATGACAAAAGTATGGCACACCTGAAGTCATCTTGATTGGAATAAAGTGGTAACACTCAATACATTTAATTTGATAAGGAACAAAATGAGGGGTTTCATTTTGCCATAGAAATTTTATATATATATATATATATATATATATATATATATATATATATATATATATATTCACTGAAAAACCATAGGTTACACACCAGTTATAGTTAGGAATTAGCATTTAAAAAACCTTTGAAATTCACTGAAAAAACCATAGGTTTCACACCAGTTATAGTTAGCTGGAAATGTTACTCGCATAAAACCATTGATATTCCCACGTTATAGTTAGTTGGACTCACTATAACTTGCACGTCTGCAATGCACTGCTGATGACGTCACATATTACATCACTCATGCATATATTTAAATATTTAAACATTACTCGCCAATATATGTATTCACTAAGATACACTTAATAAGCCAGTTAACCAATCAATTTTTTTTAAAAACACTGAAAAACTCATAGGTTTCAGGCCTTATATAGTTAGGAATTAGCATTTAAAAAACCTTTGAAATTCACTGAAAAAACCATAGGTTTCAGGCCTTATATAGTTAGGAATTAGCATTTAAAAAAACCTTTGAAATTCACTGAAAAAACCATAGGTTTCAGGCCTTATATAGTTAGGAATCAGCATTTAAAAAACCTTTGAAATTCACTGAAAAACCATAGGTTTCAGGCTTTATATAGTTAGGAATTAGCATTAAAAAAAACTTTGAAAATCACTGAAAAAACCATAGGTTTCAGGAGTTATATAGTTAGGAATTCGTTTTTAAAAAACATTTGAAATTCACTCAAAAAACTATACGTTTTAGTGGTGTTATAGTTAGCTGGACATTTTACTCATACAAAACCAATGAAATTGCTCCTATATAGTTAGTTGTACTAACTATATTTTGCGCACCCGCAATCCACTGCTGATGATGTCACATATTAGATCATTCATGACATGGTCAGTGACATCACTGATGACATCTCAAATGACATCACTGATGACATCATCCACGTGACAATCAAATACACCTTTTCATACACTATTACAATTTTTCATCACTGTTTGTAAAATACAGAGTATCATATTTAAATCCATTGTCACAGCAATACAAGTATCTAAAAATCCCCTCAGTGATTCATAGATGTATACACGGCTGCTCCTCAGGCTCTCTCTCCCGGCTCTTTGAGCACCCCTTGGCTTAGCTTCCGCCCCGTCCCAGACGCAGAAATAATCTCGCTGATCTCGTCCTCCAAACCATCAGCTCATATCTCTGACCCCATTCCTCCCTCACTAATCATGAAAATGAAACACTCTCTTGCACCTATATGGGGCAACATCATAAACAGCTCCCTAAAAAACGGAGTGGTCCCAAACTGCCTAAAAATTGGGCAAGTTACCCCCCTGCTGAAAAAACCAGGTCTTGACTCAACAGACCTGAACAACTTCAGACCAATATCTAACCTCCCTCTACTAGCCAAAACATTGGAACGCTGTGTACTCCTGCAACTGACTCATCATCTGGACATCATCTGGACAACATCAATCTCCTAGACCCCCTCCAGTCTGGCTTCAGACAAGGATGCAGCACAGAAACAGCGATGCTGAACATCATAGATGATATCCACGGATCTCTGGATTCAGACAAATGCTGCCTCCTCATTCTCCTTGACCTTTCTGCAGCATTCGATACGGTGGATCACAAACTCCTCACCAAGGCTCTTTAAGAAAGAGCTGGCCTCGGCGAAGTAGTTCTCAAATGGTTCTCCTCATTCATACACAACCGAACACAAATAATAACAATCAAGAATTTCACCTCCGAAATCCAACAGGTCAATAAGGGCGTCCCCCAAGGTTCGGTGCTCTCGCCTCAGCTCTTTAACATCTATATGGAACCACTCTCCAAGCTACTCAGAAAAGCCAACATCCGCTTTCACCTCTACGCGGACGATACACAAATCTATCTGGAAACTTCCTCTCTCACTGACATACATAGACTAAATGATGTCCTGAAAGATGTTCAACAATGGCTGACAAACAATCACTTGAAACTGAATCCAGACAAAACTGAGACACTCCTCATCTCGAACAAGGAAGACAACCCTCAAATCACCGAATGGCTAAAAGCTATCGATGCGCTTAAAGGAAATCTTACTCTAGCCGACTCTGTTAAATCTCTTGGCATCATCATAGACCCCAAACTAAACATGGTAAAACACATCAAGAATGCAGCCAAAGGTGCTTTCTTTAACCTCAGACTGTTGAACAAGATCAAACCCTACATTCCTAACAAGGATCTCAAACTGGCCCCTCAATCTCTGGTACTGTCAAGGCTAGACTATGGGAACGCAATCCTAACAGGCATCCCGAAATCGAACTTGGCACCGATCAAAACAACACTACATGCTGCAGCTAGAATGATTACCGGCATCAAAAAATCGGATCACATCTCCCCAGCACTCAAGGAACTCAAATTGCTCCCAGTAGGAATGCGTAGTAACTTCAGAACGGCCTGCCTAACACACAAAGCCCTCCATACCGGCAAACCCGAATACCTGGCAAATAAACTCAAAAAAGCAGGCCAAGCCAGGAATCTGAGAAGCTCTAACTCCTTCCTGCTCATCCTACCCAAAACCAGAAAGAAAAGAACAGCGGACTGCTCCTTCACTGGAAACGTCCCCAAAATCTGGAACTCCATCCCCCCGCACATCAGAACTATTCCTTCTTTTGTGGAATTCAAAAGGCAACCCAAATCCTTGTTCCTGATCCGGTCCCTTGGTTGTGGATAACCGGGGTCAGCAGGCAACCCCTGAACTATGTGACTACAGTGAATCCCATAACCAAAGAAGCTCGGCAACTCACCCATGTTCCGCTTACAATGTCACTCATTGAATGCTTATACCTTACATATGTTATGTTCATGTTTAAGTTTATGTTATGTATATGTTTATACAGATTTTTGTCATTCTATTACTGTAAAGCCCTCCCCGTATATTCTGTGGGACATGGTCCAGACCATAATAACGCAATAGCTCCTGTAGGAGAGTGGGGTCTGCAATCCTATGGTCACCCCAGATTTTTGCTTTTTGCTTCCCTGGTTTACGACTTTCCCTGGCTGTGGGCCTGCTAATCAGACCCACAGCCTAGCTGTTCTCTCTCTAAATTGACAACCATGTACTTTAGGTGCATTTACCAATTGGTACTGGGCCACCTTATCAGTCCCTGTACAGTATACCTTAGGTATCCAGGGCATAGGTGTACCCAGGGCCTACCAGGGGCTGAAGCATGTATTATGCCACCCCTGGCTGGCCATCTAAAACTGACACAACTGGCTGCATGACAGCTGGGGCAAGGTGGTGTAATCACCCTTTGCTATAGATATAGCATACCTATATCTAACCCTGAAATGGACACTTATATTCCTATCAGTCACTCCTATGGCAGGCCTTATCAATCCTGAAGGCAGAGTGCTTGGAATTATGTGAGATGGTGCTCTGGCATGAGCTGAGCCCGTCTGCAGCTTGCTGAACCAAGTTCTAATAGCTGTTCCATGATAACGCTATACCATATACTCTTGAGTGCATTATCAACCTTGTGGTTAAATGCTAACTCTGGTATAACATTGTCAAAACATGTCGAGTAAGGTGTCGTACGAATTGGAATACTGTCCCCTCGCCAACTCTGGCGACGGGGTAGCATTCCACCCTTCTAGTGGGGCACGACATGTATGTAACTGTGAACCCCGGTTAAAGTTAACTCGAGCCTTGGCATCACAAAATGGATGCTGCCACCACAGACACAAGTCTGACCTCCTGCTGCTGGGAGTCCTTCCAGCGAGGGCGGCTCAGACAAAGGGTTTCCTGCCTTGGGAGGTGCTAGCACCACCCCAGACAGGATTTTGTGTATTGGGGAGGATAGGCCTGAAAGGAATGAGACATGCCTGGGGCACACAAGGTGTCCTGTGCATACACCGGTTCAAACCAGTTGCTGGGGCATCCCTGCCCCAGCTCTGGCGCGAAACCGGACAAAGGATAGGGGGTGTAACCACCCCCCTTCCTGGTCCCACCCAGGGGAGGGACCTAGTCAGTAGTGCAGCCCCCTTTAGCAGGATAAATGTAGGAGCTGGTCCCATTCCAAATTAGATTATTCCTGAACTACTCTACAAGAAGAAACTCTGGACTTCGACGTTCTGCTCCACAGAAGACTGAAGAAATCTCCCTTGTGGGCAAGGAGTGTCCACCCTGCAACTGCAGGCACCATCAAGCGTCCAGCGGCTTCCCTTTGTCGTCTTCCTTCCCGGATCCAGACTTCAGAGCCCGACGAGACCCGGATTCCCATACCTCTCCGACCTCAACCTACATCTGCAGCACAGCTGAGATCCGTGGGTGCGACGAGACACGTGGGACCGGCCATCTTGGAAGAAGCTGCACTTCGCTTCCAGCACGACATCCGAGGTAAACAAGACCAAGTGCTTTGGGGACTGAGAAGCCCCAGCCCCGAGCAGCCCCTGCACCGAAGATCAGCCCTCCAGCATCCACAAGATCTGCGTGGGGCCCTTCTGCTTGTTTGCTGCTCGACGCGTTGTCTGGTCACTTGCCGGCTGGCTAGTGGCCTCCTAGATGACGAACCTTTCAATCTTTGCTGCTGGTCTGGTTGCTCCAGACTGGCCCTTGCTCCCTTCCAAAAGAGGGGCACCCCGTACTCTCCTAGTCCGCACCAGACGTCTTTTTCCACTCACCGCGTGGGTTGCCTTTGCCGAGGCCTGTTGACTCCAATTCCGGATCCGACACCACCGACAGCGAGAGCCTGCGTGGGACAGCTCGTGCCTCCATCCTGGTCGTCGAAGACACCTCCTGGTACACGTGGCTGCAGAGTCAAGCGTCCACTCTTCACCTGATCGCGACAACAGCACCTGGTTCCTTCCTGGTTCCACACCGGTCACTGGCTAGTGACTGTGAACACTGTCCCCTCTGCTTTCAGGTCCTCTTCTTCACCGATCCACCCTTGGATCGCACCGGACATCTTCCTCCTGGTCGCCTGCAGCATCCTTTCTTTCAGGCTCCATTGACTTCAACGCGAGAACCCGACACACTTTGGCACCTATGCACCCGCAGCCCGTGGGTGAGGTAACGAGAGCATTTCAGTGCTCAAGGGTAGTCTAACTGTCCTAGTGTCCAATTCCACAGTCGTTGTAGTCCTATCTAGTCAGGATTTTCCGTACTCACCTTTAACTTGAACTGTACTGTCCATAGACGTTGTTACGCATCTAGCGTGTGAGTTCACACTCTGCACACGCGTTCCGTGGGCCTCCTATTACTTACCTAGCGTTAGTGTAGCGTGGACCCATCGATCCTACAGCCTCTGGACAGCTCCATTCCTCTTATTGACTTTCACATTCCACTTACTTAGTATATGGTTTGTCGTACCCCTAGGGCACCCTTGTAATTTTGTGCAACTTGTAGTATTTTTCGTAAGAGATTGTCATGTGCTTAGCCCTCTGACCTCATAAAGAGTTCAGAGGTGTTGTTATTAATAAATATACTGTTTATTTTCATAACAACCTGTGTGGTGTCCTTTCATCTGGTATTCAAGGGGTTATATTGTGGTAAAACAGCTGGCTTCACATGCCAAAAGAGTTTAGCCTAAGACTGCTTTGTCATGCTACCATTAGGATAGCTGGTCTATAAGGTTGACTTACAACCAATCACCATAAGGGTTGTTTGGACTGATACAAGGTGATCACTAGAACTAGTGAGCATCATATATCAGGCCAACTTCTCACAGCTCCCTATTGCTGTTATGTTTTCTCAGCGAAATGCCTGGCAACAGGGTAATTCACATCACCCTTAGCTATTGCTCTCATATGTTCCAAGATTCTTATTTTTACAAGATGAATGGTACTGCCTATGTAGCATAAGCCACATGGGCATTGAAGGCGATACACCACATAGTCAGTGTAGCATGTGAGAAACTTAGTTATGGTCTTAGGTTTAGACAGGCCAGTTATAGTATAAGACAACGTACGCTTACTTACACAAGCCTTACATTTATCACAAAGGTAAAACCCCCTAAGCTCCTTTAGGGTCCCCGATTTCTTGCTAACTGCATGTAAATGGCTGCATACCAAATTGTCTTTCAGTGATCTCGCCCTTCTAAATGTGATCAAAGGAGCTGGCGGAATGTCAGAGCCAATGACATTGTCAGTTTTAAGGATATGCCAATTGAGTTTCATGATTTGTCTTAATTCATTGGAATTCTTTGAAAAAGTTGTAATCATCCTAAAACAGTGTTTATAGATGTAATTGGATTCATTTTTCTTTTTCTCTTTGTTCAGCAAAATATCTCTAGGTATCTTTCGAACCTTATGGAGGGTCTCATGCAAGAACTCACTGTTATACCCTCTGTTGGTAAATCTATCAACACTTTCTTTTGCTGCCATCTCAAAGTCCACCTCCCTGGTACTGTTACGTTTTAATCTAAAGAGTTCCCCACAGGGGATACTCCTGACCAGACCTGGGGGATGGTTACTAGCCGCATGTAAAATAGAATTACCTGCAGTGTGTTTACGATAAAGAGGCACATGCAAACGATTTTCTGACACAGTACCCTTAAGATCTAAGTAGTTCATGGTTTCTGAACTGATATCCCCACTGAATTCTAAGTTCACTGCATTCTTATTTATACATTTGACGAAATTGGAAGCCGAATCAAAAGAGCCATTCCATATTATACATAAATCGTCCATGTATAACTAAGTTTCTCACATGCCAAACTGACTTTGTGGCGTATTGCCTTCAATGCCAGTGTGGCTTATGCTACATAGGCAGTACCATTCATCCTGTAAAAATAAGAATCTTGGAACATATGAGAGCAATAGCTAAGGGTGATGTGAATTACCTTGTTGCCAGGCATTTCGCTGAGAAACAGAACAGCAATAGGGAGCTATTGCGTTATTATGGTCTGGACCATGTCCCATAGAATATAAGGGGAGGGGATAGAGTCAAGAAACTTTGTAGACTGGAGTCACGATATATAATAGACTTGGGCACAAAGACCCCTAATGGAATGAACATGAGTGAAGATAGGACAGTTCATTTGGGAGACTATTGTACTAGTGTCTGTTATTCTGCGTATAACTGTTTATAATATCTGTCAAGGATGCACTATTTTAAATTTGGATTTTAATGATTAAGTTTGGATTTTGAAATTAATCTTTAATAGACGGCGTATTCACCTATGAACAGCAATGAACAGCTGATTGAGCCGATACACGGCGTGATTTAAGTGTAGACAAAGTAATCTTTTGTCGTGTTATTATGCAACAAGAGGAAAGTTTATTATCTATGGCCACATGCTCATTTTCCCTGCAATATGAAATAAAGGGATAAAGCATTATTGCGCAAGTATGCAAATTGTCGGACAGGTGGAGTTTCCATAAAGTTTGAATTGAATTATACTATTCTAAGATGGCCGCTATACATAGACTCTGTAAGTCCTCTTTTGATTATTATGAATATTCTAATCATGTAATACATGCAACGTAAGCCTTAAAATGTTTGCTTTACTGGCGCCAAATTTGAAAAACACATGACTAAGGCATCACCGGAACGAGTCTGTTTTTCATGCTTCTCCGCATATGAAATAAAAATACCCTGATGAATTGCAGTGGACCCCGTGAGGGCTTTTTCTGGTACCTGAACTGGAACGGAATGGAGCTTTTGTAATAACGCGGATGCACCGCCGCGTTCGAGGCCCCGTCTGAGTGCGCTGTCGAAAGGTGCATTTGGAGCAAAGAAAGATATATATATATATATATATATATATATATATATATATACACATATACACTAGCTTACCCGTTGCGGCGATCCCTGAAGAAAGGAAATTCAAGGAAACTGCTTATGATAACATTCAATTTACATTGTGTCATTTTTATTGAAACGTATTCATTTTAATATGGAAAACATTTCAAAGTGTCGTTTTTATACTATTTATTTATTCGAGTTAAGATTATGAGGGCCCTGGGGGGTCGATATTTTAAAAAAATGCATGCCAGAAACCTTCGCGGGAGTGTACTCAACAACTTCCCAAAGTTTCCAGGCGATCGGATGAATGCTGTTTTAATTCTATTTATTTATTAGAGTGCTTGTGGATACACAATTTTTTGTTTTTCCGTCTTGTGCGTACATCAGTTTTCAAAAGATTATGAGGGCCCTGGGTGGCCGATATTTAAAAAAAATGTTATGCCAGAAACCTTCGCGGGAGTGTACTCAACAACTTCCCAAAGTTTCCTGGCGATCTGATGAATGCTGTTTTAATTCTATTTATTTATTCGAGTGCTTGTGGATACCTGATTTTTTGTTTTTCCGTCTTGTGCGTACATCAGTATTCGAAAGATTATGAGGGCCCTTGGGGGCTGATAGTTAAAGAAATGTTATGGCAGAAACCTTCGCGGGAGTGTACTCAACAACTTCCCAAAGTTTCATGGCGATCGGATGAATGGTTTTTTAATTCTATTTATTTATTCGAGTGCTTGCGGATACACGATTTTTTGTTTTTCTGTCTGGTGCATACATCAGTATTCGAAAGATTATGAGGGCCCTTGGGGGCTGATAGTTAAAGAAATGTTATGGCAGAAACCTTCGCGGGAGTGTACTCAACAACTTCCCAAAGTTTCATAGCGATCGGATGAATGGTGTAGTAATGCATAAACGACACACAGACAGACAGACATTCTTCGTTTTTATATATATATATATATATATATAGAAGATATATATATATATAATCTCAAACAGTTTCTGATAATAGGATTCTTTGTGGTCAGATCCTCAGGAGGGACAAGAGTCACGTGGCATCACTGCCAGCACCAAGTACTTACTTCAAGAATCCAGCTTTAAGTAGCAATTATTGCATGTGGAAATAAAAAAGGTAAGGATTTGCCAGTTCATCACAATCATTGTAAAGTACTTTACTGTGTCATACATTATCTTTATTTCTAACCCCTGCCACCTCCAGTGGTAAGTCACAACAGTTCACCCTCGCTACCTTGAGAAGGGTTGATTATGCTGATTATAGAGTGTGTAATCACAATAAGGCACTCAGACACCAAAGGTAAACCACCTTACCCACACAGGATATGTCCAGAAACAAAAGAATGGCAGGACCCCACCTAAAAAGCCTTACAACGCTTTATTGTGACAGTTCAAAGAAACAATAGAATAAAAGGATCATTACCCGCAAATCCATTTTATGCCATGGTTGCTTCTTGCTATTTATCCTATATATTTTGTTCTTCTTGGCCATCTCAACATATGCTTCATGGCCTTGTCTGAAATAGTAAACCTAGAAAAAAAACATGACTGAATCAACACAGAGGCTAGACGCTAATGCAAGTCAATGGAAAGAATACAAATAAGAAATGCGTTACTTACCTGTAACAGCAGTTATCCAGTATTGGTGTCTTTCATAGATTCACATGCCTGAATCATTCCCCGTCGTCGAGATGGGAGCCCCGGTAATAGAAAAGTAATGTCCTATAGACATACATAGAGAAAAATAGGCCTAAGGGCCTTGCCTTAGTAGCCTATCTATGTCCTTTTGTAAAAAGGACCACATTTCCAAAGGTAGCCAATCAGCTACCACCTCCCTCTAGAACCTTCCTGCCAGGAGCCTCAGTCTCTCGGATTTTCGTACGCACCAAGCTAGGTAGACGTAACACATGCTCTGTAGTGAGAGATGAGCCCTTCCTGGGGAGGTGGGAGGGTTGCATGTGAATCTATGAAAGACACCAATACTGGATAACTGCTGTTACAGGTACGCAACGCATTTCTTATCCAGTATTATGGGTGTCTTTCATAGATTCACATGCCTGAATCAGAATAGCAAGCAATACATTATGCACATATGCGATGGAATATAACAGTCTGAGATAATACATATCATGTGACTAGATACCATCAGTAATATAAAGAGTAAAGTAAATAAATGTGCATACCATTGCAGGACGGTGGGAAGTAGGAAGGCTCATCTTACTGGAATAGATGGCGAAGTACAGCTTGGCCCACAGCTGCATCCTGCATCAGTTCCGTGTCCAGGCAGTAGTGTCTGGTAAAGGTGTGCGGCGATTTCCAGGTGGCCGCTCTGCAGATGTCCAGAATCGGTACACCAGCGAATAGTGCTGCCGACGTGGACACAGCTCTCGTGGAATGTGCTCGGACTGAGGAATGTAATGGACGTCCGGCTTTGTCATGACAAAATGCAATTGCTGCCGATATCCATCTGGAAATGGATTGTTTGGAGAGTGGCATGCCTTTTCTCGGCCTGCTGAAGGCAACGAAAAGTTGTTTTGTCTTTCTGAAAGCTTTCGTTTTGTCCAGGTAAAATTTTAGACATCGCTTAATGTCCAAAGAGTGAAGAGATCTTTCAGCCACTGTGCCTGGGTTCGGGAAGAATGAGCGAAGCACAAGCGGTTCATTGAGATGGAAGTCCGAGGGGACTTTAGGAATGAAACGAGGGTTGGTTCTTAAAATGACTCTGTCTTCTCTAAATTGCAAGAAAGGATCCTGTATCGAAAGAGCTTGTAACTCACTGACCCTTCTGGCTGATGTTAAAGCTAAAAGAAGTGCAGTTTTCCAAGAAATGTATTTGATATCAGCCCTATGGATAGGTTCAAATGGATGTTTCATTAATTGATTGAGTACAATATTCAGGTGCCACGTTGGTGGTATTCGCCTTGGTCTAGGGAAAGATCTGTAAAGCCCTTTAAGAAACTGTTTTATCAGTCTGTTGGACCATAGTGAAGGACCTTTTGAAGACCTTGTGAAGCGTGAGATTGCTGCCAGGTGTACCCTGATGGAAGCATGCGCAAGACCTGTTTGGGCCAGATGCAGGAGATAAGGCAGTATCTGCTCTGGAGTGATCTTGAAAGGGTGTATATTGTTGTCTTTACACCAAATACAAAAGCGTTTCCATTTCAAGGAATAAGTTTTGTTCGTGCTAACTGCTCTTGCTTTAACTAGGACTTCCTTGCACTCCTGCGGGATGCGTAGGTGACAGAATTCTCGGTACTCAGGAGCCAAGCCGATAATCTGAGAGATTTCAGATTCGGGTGGAGTATCTGGCCTTTGGACATCGAGAGTAGAGAGGGATGTTGATGTAGTTGGATTGATGTTCGGACTGAGAGGCGACGGAGGTCCGCGAACCAATGTTGTCTCGGCCAGTATGGGGCAATGAGAATCAATGTGCAATGCTCCATTTTCATTTTCCGGATGACTCTGCTTATCAGGGGAAATGGCGGAAATGCGTACGCAAACACGTTGCGCCATGCGATGGAAAATGCATTTCCTAATGACCTCTGTTGGGGATGCCAACTTGCGAAGCTGTGGCATTTTTTGTTCTCCTTGGTGGCGAAGAGGTCTATTTGTGGTTTTCCCCATGCCGAGAAGATGTTGTCTAGAACTTGTTGGTCCAGTTCCCATTCGTGGGACATTGACCTCTGTCTGCTGAGAGCGTCTGCTATGACGTTGTCTTTTCCTGGGACATACTCTGATGTTAATGTGATGTTGTTGAGCAGTAGCCAGTTCCAAATTTTTTGTGATTCGCGAGACAGCGTCAGCGAGCGTGTCCCTCCCTGCTTGTTTAAGTAGTGCATTGTGGTCGTGTTGTCCGTCCTCACTAGCACTGCTGAATTTTTGATGCGAGGGAGGAATGCCTGTAGGGAGTGAAGGACTGCACGTAGTTCTAGGAGGTTGATATGCAGAGCCTTCTCTTGCTCCGACCATCTGCCGCTGATTTGTAAGTCTTGAAGGACCGCACCCCATCCTTCGAGAGATGCGTCCGTCGTTATGACGTGTGGAGTTTCTGGTAACAAGAACGTGAGACCTTTGGATAGGTTCTTGTGCTTCATCCACCAATCCAGCGTCTCGGATATTTGTCGAGTGATGACTATGTGATCCTCGAAGGAATCTGTACATTGGGTCCACTGTTTGGTCAGGGCCTCCTGAAGGGGGCGCATTTTGAGCCGACAATGAGGGATGAGTAGAATGCAGGAAGACATCATCCCTAGAAGAGATTTGAAAATCCTTACTTTGATGGTTTGTTTTGAAGATATTGCGGTAGCTAGAGTCATCAGTTTGTGTTTTCTTTCCTGAGACGGGAAAGCTTTGGAGGAAATGGTGTTTATAGTGGCCCCCAGGAATGTTATAATCCTGGTGGGTTGTAAAGTAGATTTTTCGAAGTTGAGAGTCAAACCTAGGTTCCGGAAAATATCGAGACAGGCGTTGGAAGACAGCTGCGCGTCTGTAAGAGACGGTGCTTTCACCAGCCAGTCGTCCAGGTAGGGGAAGACCTGGTGATTCTGTTGTCTCAGGTAAGCCGCCACAGGAGCCAGGCACTTTGTAAAAATGCGAGGCGCTGATTTGAGGCCAAAAGGGAGGACACAAAATTGGTAGTGGAGACCTGCTACTTCGAATCGTAGGAACTTTTTGTGACGTCTGTGTATTGGGACATGGTAATATGCATCTTGCAGGTCTAAAGATGTCATAAAGTCTCCTTCCTCCAGGGAGCCTAAGATTTCCTGGATAGTCACCATTCGAAACGATTGGCTTTTCAGGAAGGCATTGAGCGCCCTGAGATCTAGAATGGGCCTCCATTTCATCTTTTTCTGTTGGATTAAAAAGAAGCGGGAATAAAATCCCTTTCCCTTTTGAGCTGATGGGACTCGCTCTATTGCTCCCTTTTTCATCATGGAAGAGATTTCCTTTAGTAACATACGCAGGTGTTTGTGATAATGTTTGTGAGGAGGAGTTAACGGTGGGATGGAGTTGAATTCCAAGGTGTGACCGTGTTGAATTAATTGTAGTACCCACCGATCTGTCGTAATCGATTTCCAATTGTGGAGGAAATGTGTCAGCTTGCCACCAATTTTGAGCGGACAGGACGGTGGGGGGACTGGCTGCGGGAAATGGTCATTGTCTTCCGCCAGCCGTTTTCTTTTGAGATTTGCCCCTGAAGTTCGATCTCCCGTATGAGGTCTGACGACTTTGTTGTTGCTGTCGCTGCGGATATTGTGAGCGATTTTGAGTGTATGAGTATGTGGATTTTCCTTGATAGGATCCTCTGTATGTGGATTGTCCTCTTCCTCTGTGCCCTCGAAAGGACTGGTTTCTGAATTGTAAGGTCCCGAGAGCCCTTGCAGTGTCGGTGTCTTTCTTTATCGTCTGCAAGGCTTCATCTATTTTCGCTCCAAATAGTTGTTTTCCGTCATAGGGCATATCTACAACCTTGGTTTGGACCTCTTGTCTGAAGGACGTCGCCTTGAGCCATCCTTGTCTGCGTAAAACTGCGGCGCCTGCAAGCTGTCTGAAGCCTGTCATGGCGACATCGACAGCTGAATCTATTATTTCTGATGCTGACATTTGACCTTCATGAAGGAGTGCCTGGACCTCATCTTTCAAGTTGTCAGGTACGTGCGTGAGATATGGAGCAATATCTTCCCATAGTTGCCTATTGTATCTGCCTAGCAGAGCAATGGCGTTGGCCACTTTGATCGTCATGGCTTACGTTGTGGAGAAGCGTTTGCCTATGCCATCTAATTTCCTGCCCTCCTTGTCTGGTGGTGCTGACAGTGGCAAAGATGGGTTTCTGGAGTTCTTCTGGGCGGCTTGAGTGACGACCGAATCTGGTTTAGGATGTGAATTAAAGCAAGTGGGTGCCGTTGACGGAGCTCTATATTTTTTATCCAGTCTAGGGACCACTATTGAAACAGATGCAGGTGTTTGCATGAGTTGTAGCCCCTGTTCCCAGATGTGATCAATTATGGGAATGGACCTTGCCTCCTTCTTTATGGGGTCTTTAAAGTCATACAAGAAACAATCCGTTACTTTTGTTTCCATTGTCATGTGAAATCTAGTGGCCGCTCTCTCTATTAAATTGTGGAATCCACCGATATCCACTGGTGGAGAGTCTGACGTGCTGGGTTCCGGTGTGGCCGGAGAATGAGCAACGTAATCTTCGTCATCTCTGTTTTGAGAGAGGTCATCTCTAACCTCACCTTCCTCAGGAGGTTCGTCGTCATCATCAGAGGATTGGATGTTGTGAACCTGTTCACTATCTTGAGGAATAACCAAAGGAGCTGGTCTTGTCCTTGGTGATTTTTGCTGTTTGGAAGATTCTTGAGAATTGTCATGTGAAGGGGTCGCCGACGATTCTGGGAATCGTTTTTTATAGTCTGTGATCAGGAATTGAAGATCATTAACTATCTCAGCCGGCAATACGATCATTGGAGTGACTCGAGTATGTACCTGAGCCTGAACAGTGTCCTCCGTAAAAATAACATCCTCTCCGTCATCGTCAGTACTCTGGCATTTGACATTGAGATCTGACGGGCTAGTAGCTTGTTCGAATTGTTCATCATCTGATTCGTCATCTTGTAGTATGCGAGAAGGGAGCAGTGTTTGAACCCTACTGGGTGATGTTAATTCGGGCGTAATAGGGAGTTTGGTGATCTTTTTCGATGGAACTAACTCCGCTTTTTTTTCATGGCGTCGACGATGTCGTCGTCGACGAGGTCGTCGTTGGTGCCGTCGACGGTATCGACGTCGATCGTTTTTCAAGCGTCGAGTGTCCCTTCGCCGATGAAGCTGTCGTCGACGGAGCGGGCGTCGACGGTGCGGCCGTCGACGATGTCTTCGTCGACGCGGCCGTCGACGGTGCCTTCGCCGTCGTCGATGTGGCCGTCGACGGTACTTTCGCCGTCGTCGATGTGGTCGTCGACGGCACTTTCGTCGTCGGCGGCGGTGCATTTGTCGTCGGCGGTGCTCCTACCGTCGTCGGTGTCTTCGTCGACGATGCGGTTGGTGTCGACTGAATTCTCGTCGACGATGTCGGTGTTTTCTGTTTTGTCGACGTCGACGGTGACGACGACGGAGTTTTGACAAACGATTGCTGCTTTTTAATAAGTACAATCGACGATATTGGCTTACCCGTCGTCGACGAGTGGGTGGTCGTCGTCGTTGAAGTCAAGGCTGACGATGCCACCGTCGTCGAGACTGTCGTCGTCGATGTGGAGACATAGTTTGTTTTTCTTGAAGAAAACGTCGTGGAAGTAGACGACGAGGACTGCGATGGCTTTCTGAAGGTTGCAGCATCCTTCACAGACGTGTCAGATCTTGCCTCAGAAGACTTTGAAGGAGTCTTTTTGTGAGGGACGTCTGAATGGCCAGGGGAAGCCTCCCTTGGCCTTTTCAAGGACAGTTTTGAGGAAACTGAAGCCATTTCACTGCCCTCCGAGGAGAGCACCTCATCATCTCTGGTTTTGAGTCTGTTTAACCAGAGGAGCAGTCTGCCTTCTCTATCCTTAAGTGTTTTGGTAGAGAATGTTCTACATACCCTGCAGTCCTTTACTGTATGGTCAGGGTAGAGGCAGTAGAGGCAAGTCTCATGCTTGTCGTCGACGTGCAGTCTCTTCTTGCCACAAGAAGAACAGGCTCTGAAGAGTCCTTTTTTCTGTTGTTCAGTCATAGTTGAAGTATAATCCAAGTGTTTTTGAAGAAAAGGAGAGAATTTGAAGAAACCTGAGGAGAGCTCAGGTGGGGACTCCCTAGCACAACGTGCGGTAGAAAATCTGAGAGACTGAGGCTCCTGGCAGGAAGGTTCTAGAGGGAGGTGGTAGCTGATTGGCTACCTTTGGAAATTTGGTCCTTTTTACAAAAGGACATAGATAGGCTACTAAGGCAAGGCCCTTAGGCCTATTTTTCTCTATGTATGTCTATAGGACATTACTTTTCTATTACCGGGGCTCCCATCTCGACGACGGGGAATGATTCAGGCATGTGAATCTATGAAAGACACCCATAATACTGGATAATCTATGTAACTCTTGTACCATTGCAGTCAGTTTGGAGTTCACCACTGGCAAAAAATCTGACAGACGATACAAAGCTTAGCTGTTCCTTTGTTCAAGCAGGACAGTTAACAGGTGTAGGGTAGAGGGTGGGGCACAGAAGACAACTGTATGCACAAATATGTCATGGTTTAACATTAGGTTGCTTTTACTCAAAAGCAATTAGAATGTTGATAAAAAGATGAAGGTGGGGTGTGCAAACATTCAAGTTCAGCATTTGTTACTTTCTTAGAAGGGTTCAAGGAATCTTTAAACTGAGCTCTAGTAAGATCAACAAGCTAGGCACGGCGTGATCAAAATGATGTGGTCTGCATGTTTTCAGACCTGAAATATTGCATTTATAGTTAAAGGTATGGAGGGAAAACATGCAGTCTTCCCAGTGATACTTTCGGAGGAAACTCTAACCAACGTCAGGGAAACGAAAATATTTCTGATGGATTCAACAAGTCAGTCAAAATACTTCGATAAAATCCTTTCACAGGCACCACACTTGGACTGAATTAATTAATCCTTTGTCACCACACTTGGTGTGGGCCACAGGAGTTTTAGGACAGTCACACAGATGCACTTCAAGTGACATATAAACCATACACAGAGCACTCATACGCAGGTGACACCAGTTCCTCCCATATAGTATGTGTCCCCGCAAAGGATGAAACCAAAAGAATAACACTGCATATTAACCAAGAGTAGAAAGGAATCGGCATAAGCATCTGCATCCATCACTATGAATGTAATATAAGGCAAGTAACTTAAGTCTTCGAATGGGTACATGCTCCCACAAATTAATTAGATGATGCCACCCAGCAGTGTATAGTAGGAAGTTAGAGGCTATAACTCCCTTTAGAGTAAGAAGGATTGCAGGACTGCTATCAGATTGAGACTGCTCTTATTTTTCTGAAACCATGTAGAGCTTAGTGAAACAGAGCACCTTAGTCAATCTGCAGAACTGCATATTGTCTAACCAGATAGCTGATAACTTTTCACCATATAAGAAAATCATTGAAATTAGACCTGCTATTTAATGACGTTTTCTAACTGAAATTACCAAAGCAAATCAAGATGTTATCATACTCTGAAATAGAAAGATCTGCAAATATAATGGCCAAAGACCAGGCTAGGGATCCAGTTGGTGCGGACATTTGCTTTCTTTTACCTTTTGTAGGATGGGATAGAAGGATGGAATGGAAATTACTTAATGTATATGTAATTCTGTGGTACCTTTTTGCAAAAAGGATTGTTTCATTCTAAGAATAAGCTAATGTTTAAAACATACTCTTATAGGGGAGCAAGACTAATAATGGTTAGCCTATGGAAAATGTGAATACTGGATTCAAATACCACTTTGTCACCAAAGAATGTTGAAGGTTTGTGGAAAGTCCCTTTTGATGCACCTCATGAAGCAATATACTATAGGCACCTTCAATCAATAGTTTTTCTGGAGGGAAAAGGCAAGCTAATATGGCTTCAATATACGGTCTTAAAATACCAGTATTCTAACCTTTCTCAAATAGGAAGAGAGATAAATCGCAGAATGAGATAGGTCGGCCCGTAAAGGGCCCAGTGACAAGCAAATTGAGTATATCGTCCGGGTGAATGGACATCTGGCAGAAAGTTGTCAAAAATAGTCATATTTGCTTAGTCATCCTCTAAAGTTTCACGAATGTAAGCTAAGCCACCCACCCCCCACATTAGATGCAATCTCTGCCTGTAGCTTTAACATAGACAATTCTCCTGAAAATAGACTGATTTGTATAAGACCCAGTGCTGCAAATGGGGTTGCCTGGCACAATCAGAAGCTATCGGGGTCTAATTGACTTTGTGTTATCTGATCAGTTCAGTTCAAAAGCTTTATTCGATTTGTAAGACAAACCATACAAGCAGGACACATACATATAAGACATAAAATCTTAAAAAAGCATCAACATCATATACATCATGAAGAAAAAAACAACAAAGAGCATGAATAAGAAGGCATCTGGGACACGCCAGTTAAAAAAGTGATCAAAGTGAAGCCGTTATGTGCATGGTAAGAGGGGAAATCTTAAAGGAACAACGTCTGACCAAAATAAGATTTCAACAGTACAAAGCTTATAGGTCAAGAACGCTAGATTCATTAATAATACATGGTAAAATGCTTTAGACATACGATACATAGCATAAAATTTAATAAATACGCCAACTAGACTAAACTAATGTACAGACAGGAGACCGAGGTAAAGGGGGCTATACGCAATCCAGAATGTCATAACTATGGATTTCCTGGCAGCTGTACGTTGTTAAAATATACAGACAGGAGGCCACGGTAAAGACAGAACTCTATCTCAGTAATCAAAAGACCATGGCTTTCCTGGCAGCTGTACATTTTAATATATAGGTTGCTACGAAAAAGCAGATATTCATGTCTTCTAGGGAACTAAGTAGCCGCAAAGCGTTCCTCATAGAGCGAACCTTGTGTTTTAAAAAGATGGGTTTTAAATATGTTACCCTAAGGAAGTAATAAAAATTGCAAAACAATAAGAAATGACAGCAGCTTTGGCGGGAAACATTGTCACAAGGGCATGCTATATCCGATCTAGAGTTCATCATAGGGAATGCAACAAGATGATGAACGATTCCCAGTCGTAATCGTGTTAGGACAAACCGGTGGGAATTACGTGTGACACCTGAAAGATAGGGTTGGAAACCGGTGAATAAATTAAAGTCCCGGTAGGTCATCACGGTTTGTAACTTTCCTGACACCTTTGCACGACCTTCTTTCCTGTGATTTAAAAACCTTTGTTTGATGTCTTTTTTTGGGATCGAAACTACAGAACTAGGGTCAAGAAAAATGTCAAACTTAAACAGGAGATAAAACCAGTGGTGTATGTATTTAAGCCATGGGATACGTGAGGAGTGATCCAACCTAAGACAATCAAGAATAATCTCCTGGGTAAATTGGGTTTCAGACTTGGTCCAAATTGAGCGCCAGAGCAGCAAAGGGCGCAGTGCAGCTAGATCCGAAATAAAGTCAATTCCTACTTCTTCATGAATTAAATCCACGGATGCTGAAGATGGTACACATAACAGTTTTCTGAGGAACGTATTTTCGTCTCTCTGCACGCTAGGACCAACACAATGTCCCCAGACTCCCGCTCCATACAATGCTGAGGACACACATTTTACATTATAGATATTCATCATGTCTTTGATACTCCTCAACCCAAGTTTGGATGAGAATCTAAAAATACTACTCAGAGTGCCATAACCCACTATTGGCAAAGGTGATGCCTAAATAACAAAATGATTTTACTTGTACCATCTTGACCTTGTCAATAAAAAAGCTAGTTTGGGTTTTCTTAGCTTTCGTCCCACAGGACATTACAAAGGTTTTAGATTTGTTTACTTGGAGCTTCCTACCTTCAATAAACTTCGTGAAACTGTCAATAAGGCGCTGTAGGCCAATCTGTGTGCGGGACAATAGCACAGCGTCATCCGCATATAATAAAATTGGCACCGGTTTACCTCCAATCAAGGGTGCATCGGCTGGGGTCTGGCACAGTATGGAATCAATTTGATTAATAAAGAGGGAAAATAAAAGGGGGGCCAAAACACAACCCTGGCGAATGCCTCGTGAAACCTTAAAAAATGAGGTACATTCGCCAAGGGAACCATAACGCACTTTACATGACAGTCTCTCGTATAGCCTTGCCAGGAAATTGACAATTTCTTTCGGAGCTCCTGACTCTATTAGGACCTGCCATAATATGCGGTGGTCAACTAGATCGAACGCACTACTCAAGTCCGCAAAGCATAAAAACAAATTCCCCTCTTTGACTTCGGTGTATTTATTAATTAAAAGATCTAAATTAACACACTGCTCTAGTGTCCCCATAACTTTTCTAAAACCATATTGAACCTTCGTTAAAATATCCTTTTCATTTGCCCAGGTTTCCAGCCTCAGTAACATAATTCAACTCATTACCTTCACAGAGGCATCCAATAAGGAAATAGGGCGATAATTACTTGCCTCTGATTTGCTACCTTTTTTGAATATGGGAATTATAACTGATTGGCCCCAGGATGGTGGTGGGCTACCCTCGGCTGCAGCATTGAAAACCCTCACTAGAATGGGTGCCCACAGATTCATTTCAGCTTTGAGAAGGTCTATGGGTACCCCGTCGGGGCCAGGGGCCTTACCTCCTTTACTATCAGACAATCCTTCATAGACCTCATCCAAAGTAATTCCTAATGGTAGGGGCAACCTGATCATCTGGATCACCCTCCGAATCAGATGAAACAGAGAATATTTTAAAGGTCCGGAAAATACGGAGTTTCCAGGTGAGTCAAAATAAGGAGAAGCTCAAATTGCAAACATCTGCTCCAGGAAATCAAAAGCTAACTGCTATTTGAGGTTGGTTGACAAACGTATTCCTGTGTCTGTGGTCATGAATACTCTGGTAGACAGGCATCAGATAGAGGAGCCACTAGATCCCCATTTCTTCACGTAACTGCACTATTGAAATGTTAACACTCAGGGCTTCAAAATGAACGTGAAATAAAAACAATTGTTGAAAGCCTTTTAGTCCTTAATTCCAAAAAGACAGATATGGTCCTCAACCATGCATGGAAGCACCCTTCACAAGGGTTACCTAGGGTTAAGGGGCCTGTAAAGTATTCCTCGGACCAGAGTGGATGGAATGACTTTACAATCAAAAATATTAAGGAGGACGTGGTTGGGCCTTCTAAAGTGTGAAAATCCTCAACCTCTCTTGAATGTGGAGCAAAAAATCATGCAGAAAATGCTTGCATCAGACATGTATACAGTACCACCCTGATGTGCTGGACTAGATGCAATGTAATTATAATGGAATTCTTCTTGCTAGAGAAGTCAATATTTTGAAAGTGTGCTACGGTAACTGATCGACCGCACTAAATGCCTGCACAAAGCCCACTTTCATCAGTTGGTCACCTTGAAACAAGTACACAGGGATCCCTAATCTATGTAGGTACGACACCACAATTTACATTGATTTCGTCAAAACTTTCAGGACTCATTTCTTAGATTCCCTATTTGGAAGAATGGAGGAATTGCTGCCTATGAAACTGGCACAATAGGCAATGCAAACTCACAAGAGAAAGGTGTTATAAAAAGTACAACAGACCTGATAGGCCTACTTGTGCCTCGCAGTCACTTTTCATATGACCGGGTGAGCGTGCCGCTTAATCAGTACCCAAGACATCTGATCCATTAGAGGTTGAGCAAGTGGAAGAATGCAATTGGACTGTTTCTTTCCTGACAAAATCTCAGTAAACAAGGTGGCTTCATGCCTTACTGCATGATTTAAATGGACAGGGAATAAGTTGCTTTCTTCATCATTGTAGGAAATTGGATCTGCTCTGCTGCAGTGATCCCTGAGGATTAGGAAAGTCTGTTGGTGAGAAGTCCATCCAAGCAAGGTCAAGCAAATTCAAAGGCAGCTGAGCAATATTGTCTTGTAGGTAAATTGCTGCATTGTCATTGTCCAGTACGAGCAAAGTTATTTGAGACATTTGCCTAGGGTCCGGATGCGACACTAACCATTCTCCCATTCTCTTCAAAGATTGTTTCCTAAAGATAGGCTGCAAATCAAGTAGTTATTGTCCTTGTAAATAAGATGGGGAGATTGACTTAGCTGACCATAATTAAAGGCAAGACAAAGGAATCCACTCAGACATTGACAGTGGGTGGTTTGGGAAACAGGTTGGAGACAAGCTCTGAAGGCTCAGTCTAAGTTGACAGTGTAACACATCACAAATAGGGAGGGTCTTAAGGCATGTTCAAAAATCAAACTTCAATACCATAACGGCAGATTGTAAGTACTGCACCTCACTCCTCATTTCAAGAAATCACGGTCCCGTGCACTGCAGTTCCTGTTCCTGCCATTGTTTGGTACTATAGTCCAGCAGAAGAATTTTCAAAACGGAAAGGTGCACCAGGAAACGCGTTCTCCTCCAAATAAATTTTAAGATAGTATTTATAAATATTCCTTTTTTCCTTCTTCCTTTTATATAAACTTCACAAGAAATGTATACATAAATCATCCAACCAATGCGTTTTGATCAAAATGTCAGTTTTGAACTTCATCAGGGCTCATATGTATCGTACTTAAAGAATATTCGTATTTCTCTTTACAAAGGACTCAGACTTTGTTCCAATTAATCAGTGTATAAGTAGATACATAGATATGCTTCCTTCTAGAAATAGATCATGCTTTCAATGACAAACATGTCTGAGGTTCAGCACAGAAGGGGCTGAACCTCACACGGGTTTGCTGTTGAAAGCCGATGAGGGATACAAGATGATTAAAGGTATCAATGACAGGCAAATAAGACCTGTACTGACAGACTAAGTCACTGTGAAATATTGCTAGAACCTACATGACCTATTTAAAGAAGGAAGCATGACAGATAACCAATACAGGCACTGCATTACAGATCTGAATTTAGAGAACTAACATTCACTCTACGGTCCACCTCTATACTACCTTATCTTTGTTTTCTCTGCTAACCTTTATCCAAGAATAAACAGTCTCTTATAATAACCTGGTACAGCAATAAGTCGGTGTTCATCCAAATTTTGAGCCATTCAACTAGAGGGGAAAGGGCCTATCTACCAGAGATATACTCCAGTCCCAGTTCTTCATAGGCTAGGAGTGTAACCACTGACTGAGAGATTGACCTGGATACTCTATCATCAAAAAAGACCCCAAGTATGAAAATGTGTAGACTCTCGTGTCATCCTGATTCCCACCAATAATTTTCGTCTTAACTTTAATTTTGTAGCCCATGGCCATAGGATGAGATTTTGAATAATTTGTATCCATATCGAGGGAGGCCATGAACTGTATAAAGGAATTAAGGGATCACTGTAGGGACACCATTGTTCTAGCTAACAGGACAGTATCATCTGAATATATGAGAGTGGCATAAACTGTAACCCCACCTGGGGAATGTCATTGGTGTCCATACACAAGTTTGGTCCTAAATTATTAATGTACAAGGTGAATAAAAGTGGGTCCAAAAAATAACCTTACGTCACCCTTTTGTGGATTTAATTAATGATGCCAATGATCTGTTTATGTTGAATCTAACTGCTGCTGGAAGATCCCGGTGAAAGCAGTGTAAAAAAATAAAATAATGTTAGGGTCAAACCCTAAATCAATTAACCGCGCCCATAGTTTGGCTCCATTCACACTGTCAAATGCTGATGACAAATCCATAAAGGCTAGGCGTACCGCCCTCTTTTAGCCACTGTGTATTAGCCAATACTCAAGTGAAGGTCAAGGCACTGATCAAGTGCGTCTTTCTCCTGCCTAAACTCATTGTGCAGGCAAGAAATCACATTTCTTTTTTCTAACCAACTGGACAATCTAGCAAGAATCACCGTACCAAAAATCTTAACTGATCAATCAATACCGGAAATCGGTCAGTACCACCTGAGATCAGTCCTGTCTCTTTTTAAACGCAAATAATTACTGAGTGTTACCATGAGTCAGGAGGAGCCCTCCTCCATTCTGCACTTAAAACTTGTGTTAAGATATTTGACCATACCAGATGGTCATGTTTAAGTATATCTGCAGGGATCCAGTCTGGCCCAGGGGCCGTATTGTTGCTCATGGCTGTTATAGTGATCCATACTTCCTCATTGGTGAATCATAACGCAGAATCCACCCTCAGTATACCCTGTTATTAGGGGGGCACTGTCTCCTCTGGCACTTCCATAAATCTCTGAAAAATGCTTCACCCATACATCTACAGAGATAGTACAATCTACTAACCTATTCACTTCTCTAGAAAAGAAGGGGCGATTTCCTATTTCCCAAAAAGACGCACTGTTACTGAGATTGTAGGGTTGCAAAAGGTCTTCCCATGTTTCCTCCTTAATCTCCCTCTTTCTGGAAAACCTAGCATGTTTATACTTCTTTCGTTTCCTTCCTTTCTCTGCCCTGTCTCTGGAGATTATCTTTAATACCATTTTCAAGTTTTGATGGGTTCTGAGGTCACAATTAATCTGTTTGCTAATTCTTCTATATGCATTCAAAAGCAACTTATCACCCCCGGAGTCCTTCAAACACTGCTGACAGTCAGTTTCACAAGTAGCATGGAGGGAGTGAAAGAAAGAGTCATGCGAAATCTTACTCCATTTTAATCTTCGCCTCTGATCATGGGGGACAATCTTACTTGTCAACCACTGTTAGTCAGTGTAGGAAGGTGGATATCTGACTATGGTTACCCACAACTTTTTGCCTAGTGTTTTGCTGGTTTTTGACTTAGTTGGCCTGGGATCCTGCTATTCAGGACCCCAGGCTTCCTGCTCTCTCTGTTAAAATGGGCTCCATGTACCCTAGGTACATACCTAATTGGATACTGAGTCACCTTATCAGTCCCTGTACAGTGTACCTTAGGTATCCAGGGCATAGGTGTACCCAGGGCCTACCAGGGGCTGAAGCATGTATTATGCCACCACTGGCTGGCCATCCAAAACTGACACAACTGGCTGCAAGACAGCTGGGGCAAGGTGGTGTAATCACCCTTTGCTATAGATATAGTATACCTATATCTAACCCTAAAATGGACACATATATTCCTATCAGTCACTCCTATGGCAGGCCTTATCAATCCTGAAGGCACAGTGCTTGGAATTATGTGAGATGGTGCTCTAGCATGAGCTGAGCCTGTCTACAGCTTTCGGAACCAAGTCCTTTAGCTGTTTCCATGATAACGCTATACCATATACTCTTAAGTGCATTATCAACCTCGCGGTTAAATGCTTACTCTGTTATAACATTATCAAAACATGTCGAGTAAGGTGTCATACGAATTGGAATACTACCCCCTCGCCAATTCTGGCGACGGGGGTAGCATTCCACACTTCTAGAGGGACACGACATGTATGTAACTGAGAACCACGGTTAAAGTTAACTCGAGCCTTGGCATCACAAAATGGATGCTGCCACCACAGACACAAGTCTGACCTCCTGCTGCTGGGAGTCCTTCCAGCGAGGGAGGCTTGGACAAAGGGTTTCCTGCCTGGGGAGGTGCTAGCACCACCCCAGACAGGATTTTGTGTATTGAGGTAAGGAGGCCTGAAAGGAATAAGATATGCCTGGGGCACACAAGGTGCCCTGTGCATACACCGGTTCAAACCAGTTGCTGGGGCACTCCAGCCCCAGCTCTGGCGGGAAACCGGACAAAGGATAGGGGGTGTAACCACCCCCCTTCCTGGTCCCACCCAGGGGAGGGACCTAGTCAGTAGTGCAGCCCCCTTTAGCAGGAAAAAGGTAGGAGCTGGTCCCATTCCAAATTAGATTAATCCTGGACTACTCTACAAGAAGAAACTCTGGACTTCGACGTTCTGCTCCACAGAAGACTGAAGAAATCTCCCTTGTGGGCAAGGAGTGTCCACCCTGCAACTGCAGGCACCATCAAGCGTCCAGCGGCTTCACTTTGTCGTCTTCCCTCGAGGATCCAGACTTCAGAGCCCGACGAGACCCGGATTCCCAGACCTCTCAGACCTCAACTCACATCTGCAGCAAAGCTGAGACCCGTGGGTGCGACGAGACACGTGGGACCGGCCATCTTGAAAGAAACTGCACTTTGCTTCCAGCACGACTCCCGAGGTAAACTCGACCAAGTGCTTTGGGGATTGAGAAGCCCCAGCCCCGAGCAGCCCCTGCACCGAAGATCAGCCCTCCAGCTTCCACGAGATCAGCGTGGGGCCCTTCTGCTTGTTTGCTGCTCGACGCATTGTCTGGTCACTTGCCGGCTGGCTAGTGGCCTCCTAGACGACGAACCTTGAAATCTTCACTGCTGGTCTGGTTGCTCCAGACTGGTCCTTGCTCCCTTCCAAAAGAGGGGCACCCCGGACTCTCATAGTCCGCACCAGATGCCTTTTCCACTCACCGCGTGGGTTGCCTTTGCCAAGGCCTGTTGACTCCAATCCCGGATCCGACACCGCCGACAGCGAGAGCCTGCGTGGGACAGCTCGTGCCTCCATCCTGGTCGTCGAAGACACCTCCTGGTCCACGTGGCTGCAGAGTCAAGCATCCACTCTTCACCTGATCGCGACGACGACATCTGGTTGCATCCTGGTTCCACTCCAGTCACTGGCTAGTGACTTTGAACACTGTCCCCTCTGCTTTCAGGTCCTCTTCTTCACCGATCCACCCTTGGATCGCACCGGACATCTTCCTCCTGGTCGCCTGCAGCATCTTTTCTTCCAGGCTCCATAGACTTCAACGCGAGAACCCGACACACGTTGACACCTATGCACCCGCAGCCCGTGGGTGAGGTAACGAGAGCATTTCGGTGCTCAAGGGTAGTTTAACTGTCCTAGTGTCCAGTTCCACAGTCGTTTTAGTCCTAACTAGTCAGGATTGTCCGTACTTACCTTTTAACTTGAACTGTACTGTCCATAGACGTTGTTACGTATCTCACGTGTGAGTTCATACTGCACACGCGTTCCGTGGGCCCCCTATTACTTACCTAGAGTTAGTGTAGCGTGGTCCCATCGATCCTACAACCTCTGGACAGCTCCATTCCTTCTATCGACTTTCACACTCCATTTACTTAGTATATGGTTTGTCGTGCCCCTAGGGCACCATTGTAATTTTGTGCAACTTATCGTATTTTTCTTAAGAGATTTTCATGTGCTTAGCCCTCTGACCTCAAAGAGTTCAGAGGTGTTGTTATTAATAAATGTCCTGTTTATTTTCATAACAACCTGTGTGGTGTCCTTTCATCTGGTATTCAAGGGGTTATATTGTGGTAAAACAGCTGGCTTCACATGCCAAAAGAGTTTAGCCTAAGACTGCTTTGTCCATGCTATCATTAGGATAGCTGGTCTATAAGGTTGACTTACAACCAATCACCATAAGGGTTGTTTGGACTGATACAAGGTGATCACTAGAACTAGTGAGCATCATATATCGGGTCAACTTCTCACAGTCAGGGCATTCAATCCCTCCATTGCACATCTAAAATAAAGGGTTTGTGGTTGCAAAACTTAAAATTACGCACAAACTGGGCTAAATAGGCAAACAAACAGTTAATCAATAACCGTGTTATCCCCTCTAGCTTTAAAGGTCAGAATAACAGCCATTCCAGGCCCTCTCTAGTGGAAACCAATTTAAATTCTGCCATGATATCATCAAGCAAACCTCCTTCAGTAGAGTGTTCAATGTGATCACTCCGATTTGGAACTGTTTCAATTGAGCCACCTATATAGCTCTCCAGGGGGCACAAATGTAGATTAAATCACCCATTACAATAACCAAATAAGGGGCATGGCTTGGCGAGCCAAGATGTCTGTCACTCTCTAGGAGAGTGTGAGAAGTTGGCCTGATATATAGTGCTCACTATTTTAGTGATCACTTTGTATCATACCAAACAACCCTTATTGATGATTGGTTGTAAGTCAACCTTATTAGACCAGCTATCCTAGTAGCATGGACACGAGCAGTCTTCAGGCTAAACTCTAGAGGGCGTGTTAAGCCAGCTGTTTTACCATCACATATACCCCTTGAACACCAAGTGAAAGGACACCACACAAGTTGTTATGAAAATAAAGGATATTTATTTATAACAAGACTACCCTGAACTCTTTATGAGCCAGGGAGCTAAGCACAATACAAGACTCTTACGAAAATACTTTAAGTTGCACAATTTACACAAATGCCCGAGGGGCACGAAAAACCATATACACCAAAAGTGGAATGCGAAATACTAGCAGGTAAGTAACAAGATCCAAAGGCTTCAAGATCGCTAGGACTACACTACTGAACCTTAAGATTACGAGCAGGAGGCCTAGGGAGATCGGGTGCAGAGTGTGCACTCTCACGCGGGAAGAAGTCTATGGATGCTAGCGTTCCTAAAGTTACTGTTTCCGGACGAATCCGACTAGGTAGACTGAAAACGACAAAGGATCTGGACACTTGGATAGTGAACCTGTGCTGGAGTACCGAAATACTCAAGTTACCTAGCCCAGGCTGCATAGGGTTCAAAAGACGTCGGGAATCCTCGTTGAAGTCTGTGGAGCCTGAAAGAAGAAGTTGCTGGCAGGCGACCAGTGAAGATGTTCGGTGTGATCCAAGGCTGGATCAGTGAAGGAGACGACCTGAAAGCAGAGGGGACTCAGTTCTTAATCACTAGCCAGTGATTATGTGGGCACCAGGATGGCACCGGATGAAGTCACCTCGACCAGGTGAGTGGGCGACGCTGGACTCTGCAGTCACACGGGCTAGGAGGCGTTGTCGGCGTCCAGGCTGGAGGTGCGAGCTGTCCCACGAGGCTGTCGGCGATGCTGGACTCAGGATTTGAGCAACAAACCTTGGCAAAGGCAAGCCCACGCGGTGGAGTCAAGATGGCGTCTGGAGTGGACCAGGAGAGTCCAGGGCTCTTCTTGGTGGACAAGAAGAAAGGGCCAGTCTAGGGGACCTAGACCAGCGGTGAAAACGTCGTGGTACGTCGTCAAGAGGGTCACTAGCCAACGGGCAAGTGACCGGACAACGTGGCAAGCAGCAAAGTAGCAGAAGGGCCCCACGCTGATCTCGTGGATGCTGGGGGGCTGGACTTCGGTGCTAGAGCTGCTTAGGGTTAGGGCTTCTCAAACCCCAATGCACTTACTCGAGGGTCTCTCGGGGGTCGTGCTGGTGAAGCATCGTGCAGGTCTTGAAGATGGCCGGTCCCACGGGTCTCGTCACACCCACGAATCTCAGCTGGGCTGGATGATGTAGGTAGAGGTCAGAGATGGCAGGGAATCCGGGTCTCGTCGAGCTGGGCAGTCTTGATCCGGAGGATGGACGTGCAGCAAACCGCAAGAGTTCGATGGTGCCTGCTGGTGCAGGGTGGCTACTCCTCAGCCACAAGGGAGAGTCTTCAGGAAAGTCCAGAGTTCCTTTCGTGGAAAGTAGTTCAAGATTCAGAATGATCTAATTTGGGAAGGGGGCCTGCTCCTACCTTTATCCTAAGAAAAGGGGCTGGCACGCGACTAAGTCCTGCCCTATGGGTGGGACCAGGAGGGGGGTGGTCACACCCCTATCCTTTGTCCGGTCTCTCCCCAGCTCAGGGGCTGGTGTGCCCCAGGAACTGGTTTGAGCCGGCATATGCACAGTGAGCACCGGGGTGCCACTTGCAGTCACCTTCCTTTCAGCCCTGCCTACCTGGGATACACAAAATCCTGTCTGGGATGGTGCTGGCACCGCCCCTGACAGGAAACCCTTTGTCCAGGCCTCCGTTGCTGGAAGGACTCCAGCAGCAGGAAGGCAGACTTGTGTCTCGGTGGCAGCATCCATTTTGTGGAGCTGAGGCTGTGTCTGACTTTAACCGGGGTTCACAGTTACATACATGTCGTGTCCCTCTAGAAGGGTGGAATGCTAACCCCGTCGCCAGAATTGGCGAGGGGTTAGTGTTCCAATTCGTATGACACCTTATTTGACATGTTTTGATAATGCTATACCAAAGTTAGCATTTAACCGCGAGGATTATAATGCACTTAAGAGTATATGGTATAGCGTTATCATGGAACAGCTATCAGGACTTGGTTCCGCAAGCTGCAAATGGGCTCAGCTCATGCCAGAGCACCATCTCACATAATTCCAAGCACTCTGCCTTCAGGATTGATAAGGCCTGCCATAGGAGTGACTGATAGGAATATATGTGTCCATTTTAGGGTTAGATATAGGAATACTATATCTAAAGCAAAGGGTGTTTACACCACCTTGCCCCAGCTGTCGTGCAGCCAGTTGTGTCTGTTTGGGTGGCCAGCCAGGGGTGGCATAATACATGCTTCAGCCCCTGGTAGGCCCTGGGTACACCTATGCCCTGGATACCTAAGGTATGCTGTACAGGGACTGATAAGGTGGCCCAGTACCAATTGGTAAAATGCACCTAAGGTACATGGTTGTAATTTAGAGAGAGAACAGCTAGGCTGTGGGTCTGATTAGCAGGCCCACAGCCAGGGAAAGTCGTAAATCAGTGAAGCAAAAAGCAAAAATCTGGGGTGGCCATGGGATTGCAGACCCCACTTTCCTACAGAGAGCTCCGGACCCTCTGTTTCAAATGCAAAAACAACAATTGATGGACAGAATGCAGAATGTCATACATTCACCCCAGTACAGAGATCTGGGCCTAAATCCATTGTTTTTTTGCTCACCATGCCATTCCAGTTTTTGACCTAGCCATATGCAAATCAGTCTTGACCCGGCACCCAATGGGAATAGGCCAGCCCGAACTGCCAGGCCAGGTCCTACCTGGACTGGAAAAAAGCATCCTAGGACCGGTTTAGGGCTTTCAGCCCTCATCAGCCAGGATAGCTTGAGTCCAGTGGCATGGAGAGCATGGGACCCAAGTCTGGGCATACCAGTCCCAAGTGGGGTGACAAATGCATAAACAATTGATGGACAGAATGCAGAACAATGACATACCTTCACCCCAGTACAGAGATCTGGGCCGAAATCCATAGTTTTTTTGCTAACCATGCCATTCTAGTTTGGACCTAGCCATATGCAAATCAGTATTGACCCTGCACCCAATGGGAACAGTCCAGTACGAACTGCCAGGCCAGGTCCTCCCTGGACTGGAAAAAAGCATCCAAACTGGGGTGGCTTAGTGGGCAAAAGAAAGATGGATTTAAGCCACATCTTTTGACTGGGGGAGAATGTTTGCATTGTCAGCATTCCGTCCATCATTTCTTTGTTGTAACACTTTTCGCCCTAAGTGGGATGGGTATGCCCAGAAGTGGGTCCCTTGCTCACTGTGCCACTGCATTAAAGCTAGCCTGGCTGAAGACGGGTGACATACCCTGAAACCGGTCCCAGGATGCTTGTTTCCAGTCCAGGGAGTACCTGGCCTGGAAGTTTGTCTGGACTGTTCCCAATGGGCACAGGGTCAAGACTGATTTGCATATGGCTGGATCCAAACCCGGTTGGCTTAGTGGGCAAAAGAAAGATGGTTTTAAGCCAGATCTTTTGACTGGGGGAGAATATTTGCATTCTCAGCATTCTGTCCATCATTTGTTTGCTATAACACTTTCCTCTGTTTCAGTCAAGACCGCTGGGGTACCTCCAGCCTTCTGGTACTTTCCCCTGCAACTGCCCTACGAGCAACTGATC
The DNA here is from genome assembly GCF_964261635.1 of Lissotriton helveticus. Lineage (NCBI taxonomy): Eukaryota > Metazoa > Chordata > Amphibia > Caudata > Salamandridae > Lissotriton > Lissotriton helveticus. Next base: position 643,928,741 of record NC_136067.1, read on the forward strand.
ACCTAAGAGAGGGTGGGGGGGGTCAGCAACTGACACAGGGATCTTGAGGAGCGGTCCGCACAGAGGCAAAATGGCGGCGGGGTGGCTTGCCTTCTAGAGGCTAGCCCAGTGTATCCTCCTGGAGGTGTTCAGCCGTGCCGGGATGTGCTGGAGACCCTGCTGCTTGATTGGCTCTTGAGGTGCGATACCTCCTTTACGCCGATTGCAGCTCGGAGGACCTATGGGCGCCGCGGCGCGGAGAGGGTGGCTTGCAGCGGAGCAGTGGGGCCAGGGCCTGCGCAAAAGCTAAGGCAAGGAGGGGAACTCCTTCGCTAGTGGTGTGACTGCTGCATTGCCCTGAAGACAACAGCGACCCTTGACGGCCCGGATCCGGTGTGTGCGCCACCGCGCGGGGGCAGGGGACCTCTGCGGGGCCTATAGTCGGGGCCTGGACCTGTTGCGGCCAGCCGTCCTGGGGACCATCAGGGCTGCAGAGGGCCCCCTGGTTGCGATTCCCGCCTTCGCTGCCACACCAACGCTGGCGAGAAGGCTGCTCGCCCTGCAACGGCCCGACAGTCGCACTGAGTTGCAAGCGGCCTAGAAGACCGAGTTCTGAGTACTTGACGAACTAGGGGCCTGCCTCCTCTGCCCCGTCAGAGCTGGCCGCACCAACACCAACAAAGGGGCTGTTTGCTCTGCAACTGCCTGACAATCACATCGAGCTGCATGCGGCCTGGAGGCCTACCGGCAGGGCGTCTGCTGTCAGGTGCCTGATGTCATAGAAGCCCGCAACATTCTTGGAAGTGAGGAAGGCCATGACGGGAGGAACAGTGGAGCCGCCACATGACCCTCGGAACGATGGCGTGACGCTCCCTACGAATGGTTGGCAGGGTGTCGTGGGGTGGGCCACCCTGTTTGACACAAGCAATGGATCCTTATCGTCCTACGATCAGTGGGACTGGGATCTAGGCCGCTGATCTCATTGGCACTGTACGGACTAGGGCCTCCTGATCCTACACTCATTGTGCAGGGCAACTCTCTGTGACTGGGGTGAGCCTCCCGAATCCTGCTGGGCCATGGAGCCTACCGACTCATGTCGGCCCACTTTAATCGAGACATACACCATAGGCACCGCGGTTCGCTGGTGGGCCCTGCCTCCGTGGGCATCTACTGAGGCACAATACAGTTACCGCCCAGCCTGCAGTCAGCGGGCACTGAGGGCTGTACTGCTGGGGCCCCCACTGGGGTCGCATCGCCTGGAGCAGTCTGCCCCTCGACTACTGAACCGGATCATCGGGGAAGCTCTTTGTGGTGGGGCGCCCCTTCTGGGTCCCGCTCGGCCGTGTAGCCTGTTCATGCTGTTGGACCCGCGGTCGGCAGGGCAGCTCTGGAAGTGCTGTAACTTGCTGTCTCCGTGGGGAGGGGTCGTCGGTAGCAGCTTAAGACCAGTGCTGATCCTGCGGCCGGCAGACCCAGACCCAGAGAAGAGGGGCAGGTCCAAATCGACCCACGATCGGAGGGACATCCCGATTCGCACAAGAGTGGCCCCCTCGGGGGAGGAGCCAAGATGGCGATCGGAACAGTCGCATAACCGCCTCGCTCCGAGATCCTTTCCTCCCCGCCACCTATCCTGTCTTGCATCCTGTTCGGGGTGTTCCGAATTCGGTTACCAAGGAAGAGCCTTCACTTACCGTCTTTCTCCGGGGCTCTGGCGTGCAGTGGTTTCTGCGTTCTGCCCTTGTCGCCTTGCCGGCCTTCCCGGCCCTGACGCCGGGGCCCCGAGTGCTGTGTCTGCCCGGAGGTGTTCGGAGTGCCGGCGGTCCGGAACCGGTGGAGAGACCCGATGGTGGGAGCCTGAGAGCCGCGAGCCGGAAGCGCCGGAGTGGACCCACCCCTGATGGTGGGCCACCCCGCATGCCTGATTGCCTGCCGGCCCGAAGAAGAGAAGCCGCGCTGTCCAGCTCCCCGCGAGTGAGAAGCCCACTCCTGTTGATTGTCCCGCCTGGGATCCGGTGCGGGGCTCCCCCGAGTGTGGTGGGGAGCACGCCCGTTCTTCTGGTGACTCTCCTTTCTCCGCCGAGAGCCATCCGCCGCGGATCGGCTGTGTGTACTGGGGCCTCCGGCACTCCTGGCGGACTTGGAGGCGGATGCGACAATGGTGGCGGGCGATGTGCTCAAGATGGCGGATGGCCCCTCGGAGTGTCTTCCTCCTGGAGACAGGGTCGTTGCTGCATTTGCTTTCCCCAGACCTCGTCTGATTCGGGCGGCCCCTACACGGAGTGCTGTCTTGTTTGCCCTTGCTGCTCTGCGGATCGACCTGTCCTTGCAATGTCGGGACTTGGAGTTGCGGATCGCCGCCATGGTTGCTCCGCCATTTTGTGACGCGGTGTCGTCTCCCCGAGTCGGTGTTGTTGAGACTTCTCCAGCTGCTGTGCTGGGATCTCCGGCTGAGTGTTCGATTCTATGGGATCAAGTGGACCCGGTGCCGATGCTGCAGTGTTTCCTACATCCTGATTTCTTTGCTTCGTGCTGGACAGCCCAGGTGTTGTGCTTGGCCATGTGGATCTTTGGGGTAATTTTGCATTCTGACTGCTGCCGAGTTTTCCTGGTTGCTTCTTGTTCGCAGGGACGGTGTTCCGCGAAGATCCCACTTGCTTTCCCTGACTGGTATGGACCCACTGTATCATGCTGTTTCTTAGCCGTGGCGGGGTCTGGCAGCTCGGCTCTTCATAGAAGTGGACAGGGGTGATCGTGCCTGGGTGCCTGCGGGACTTTTGTTTTGTTCAATGGCATCTCCGTGCCTCATTGTTTGGACAGTTCCTGTTTTCATCCTTTGTGTAGGCTTTTCTCTGTATCCTTTTTGACCTCGATTAGTGATCCGTTATGGCGGGTGGGGTGGTGTTCTGTATTTCGATCGCCGGCTCCCCTCCTCTCTTCTCTCTTCTTCTCTCTCTTCCCTCTTTTTCCTCTCCTTTTCTCTCTTTCTCTTTTCTCATTACTCGTTCTTATTCCCTTTCTCTTTCTTCTATATTTCGGGTGACTCTGGGCGACAGGCACGCTGTTTAGTGGGGTAGGCCATAGCCATTGCAGTGATGTAGGGTGGGGGGGGGTGTTTGTTATTTTAGTTTGTTTTATTCTATGGTCCCTTTTTGCTTTCTTTCTAGGGGGTGGGCTATGTCCCTTTGTCTTTCCTCCTTTGTTTCGTACGTGTCTGCACTTTCTCCTTTTTCGGGGCGGGAGGGCTGTCTATGTGGTGTCCCATTTATTTGTTTGCTATGATTTGTCCGTTATTTTTGAATTTTGATGGGCATAGGATGTCTCTGGGCCACACCCTACTGTGGTTATTTGATTGCGTGGGGGGCTGTATCCCTCCCGTCCCCCCCCCTTCTTTCTGTATATGTTGCATGACACACTGGTAGATATGGCTGCTGCCTCCTCTATAAATCATAAAATGAAACCTTTCTTATCCTGGCGCCTACTGTGTAACGACTTTATTCCACGTCTATCCTGTATTCATTCTACCGTACACATTGATGTTGCTCCCTTTTTGAATCTCCTGATTTAGCGGCCGGCCCCTGTGGTTGTAGGCCCGCGCTTGTACTGATATGTGTCTCTCAAAGGTTTAAAAAAAAAAAAAAAAAAGAGTGGCCCCCTCCTCTGCACCAACATGCTAAGTCTGTCCTGAGGGCGCTGGCGGACAGAAGGCGCCCGGGAGCCTACAGTGATGGCTGTCCCAGGGGTGTTCTACGCAGTGCCATAGCTACAGGCAACTTCAACCCGCGGCACACCCCAGTGGGCGGAGAAGACGCCCAGGCGCTGCCCTTAGAGGAGACGCACAGCTGGGCCAGTGAGGGCAAGCAGCACCATCTGGGCCACAATTAATATGAGGCACCAGCCACAGAGGCGGGGCGCTGAAGTAAGTATAAAGAACCCTGTGGATCTCCAGCCTGCACCCCCTGCGTGCGGGGATTCATTGGCCAGGCAGACGACAGGGAGAGGGCGGTTGACGTCTCTCCCCTGGCTCCGACGAGCCACCTCTGGTGTCTCTGGCTCTCAGGGCGGCGGCAAAGTACTGCCAAAGGGTCGCATAACCGGATGCAGCCACTATAAAGTTTTGGTCTCAACTGGCTGCAGAAATCTCCCTGGGTTCGCGGGACGCCTCCCCTATGCTGCCAGCCAGCGTCTCGGGACTCCACAGCGACAAGGTGCATGAAGAGACCAGGCTGCCTCCCCGGTAAGAATTAGCAATCATGGAGAAAGATAGAGGAGCTAAACCCCCTTTTACCCAGACTCGGATGGAGCAGTACGCAGTAGTGGTCCTGGGCTTGGTGAGACTGCGCCCCTGGCAACCAGCCGCCCGGAGGGAGACCTGGCTACTATCCTGCAGACCATCAAGTACTGTCAAGAGTTAATGGAGACCAAAATTGGGGAGGTGCGAGTGGACATGGCCCTTATTCGGCAAGACCTCTGCAATGCTACCGCTCACATCACAGAAACAGAGTCCCGCATCTCAGAGGTTGAGAATGGTGTGCCTACCCTGAAGGCCAAAGTAAAGCAGCTTCTATCCCACATGGCTGATCTGCATAGACGAGCTGAGGATGCTGAAAACCGATCACGTCGGAACAATCTTCTTCTGGTGGGCCTGCCCAAAGGAGCGGAACCCCTACAAATGCACAAGTTACTACTTGTGTAATGATATATCTGTAAGAGACATTAGTTAGTGATAGATTCCTTACCTTAGAATATCCCCAGGCGTCAGACTGGATCCGGAAATTTTTCGCGTAGCAGTACCCTTGCGCGTCGGTAGGCGTCGCCTGCGGCTCCGCATCCGTCGTCGTGATGACGTCGGAGTACTTAGACGCCGCCTCCGCGTGCTGACGTCAGTTCTTAGACACAGCTTTTCCACGCCAGAAGCGCTGAGCCATGTTAAAAACCAACACTGGTGCCATTGAAACTAGGGCCCTGAAAGGGGATAACCCTAACCCTAGATATCGGTTCGCAGAACGGGGAGGATGGGTGGGTCGGTAAGAAATCTATCAGTAACTAATGTCTCTTACAGATATATCGTTACACAAGTAGTAACTTGTGCATCTGAAAGAGACATGTTAGTGATAGATTCCTTAGCTTAGAATAGATACCCCAGCAATACCAACCCCGGTGGTGGGTCTGCGAACCAATAATCACACCAGAAAGTCCTGGAGGACAGAACGGCCAAAGAAGCCATCCCTCCGGACTTGGCTGTCGAGGCAGTAGTGTCTTGCGAACGTGTGCAGCGAGGCCCACGTAGCTGCCTGACTGATGTCTTGTAAGGGCACTCCCCGGCCCAGGGCAGTTATAGTCGCCGTGGCTCGGGTGGAATGAGCCCGCAATCCAACAGGGGGCTCCTTTTTAGCCAAGGAGTAACATGCCTGGATACACAAGATGATCCACCGGGATATGGTCCTCTTGTGCACCGCTTTCCCCTTCTTAGCGCCCACGTAACCAACAAAGAGTTGGTCATCCACCCGGAACTGGCGTGTGCGATCCAAATAGAATGAGAGCGCACATTTTGGGTCCAGACGGTGGAGCCGCTCTTCCTCTTTAGAGGGCTGCGGTGGCGGGAAGAAGGTTGGCAAGGTGATAGACTGCCCGATGTGGAAGGCTGTGACAACCTTGGGCAGGAAAGATGGCTTAGTACGCAACATAACCTTGTCCGGATGGACAGAAAGGAAAGGATAAGTACAAGAAAGGGCTTGGAGCTCACTCACTCTCCTGGCAGAGTTGATGGCAACCAGGAAAGCAGTCTTCAAAGTAAGAAGGCGGAGAGGACAGTTGTGAAGTGGCTCAAAGGGAGCGCGCATCAGAAACGTAAGAAGAAGGTTCAAGTCCCACTGAGGCATCACAAACGGAACAGGAGGGAACGTGTGTGTGATGCCCTTAAGAAAACGATTTACGATAGGGGACTTGAACAAAGAAGGTTGATCAGGCAGCCTTAGAAAGGCTGAAAGGGCAGAAACGTAGCCCTTGATAGTGCCCAGAGCAGAGCCCTGCTGGGCAAGAGAAACAAGGAAGAGAAGAACCTCAGAGAGAGGGGCAGCAAGAGGATCCACAGCCTTTGCTGTGCACCATGCCACAAATCTATTCCACCTGCAGGCGTATACCGACTTTGTGGAGGGACGCCTGGCTGCCAGACTAACGTTACAGACTTCAGGAGGCAAGTCAAATGGCCTCAACTGTCGCCGCTCAATCTCCAAGCATGGAGGTGGAGACTGGACAAGTTCGGGTGGAGGACCGTCCCCTGCTGCTGCGACAGAAGGTCCTCCTGAAGAGGCAGACAAACCGGGGGATCGACTGACATACTGAGTAGCTCTGGATACCAGTACCTTCGTGCCCAGTCCGGAGCCACAAGGATGACTTATACCCGGTCGCGCTTGATCTTCTTCAGCACTCTGGGCAGAAGTGGTATAGGCGGAAAGGCTTACAACAGACCGCAACTCCACTCGCGACGAAAAGCGTCTCCGAGCGAGTGCCGCCTTGGAAATTCCAACGAGCAGAATTGATGACATTGCGCGTTCTCTTCGGTGGCGAATAGATCTAACCAAGGCTCTCCCCATCGCTGAAAGACGCCTTGCGCCAATTCCGAGTTCAGACGCCATTCGTGATCCATCATGCACCGACGGCTGAGCTCGTCCGCCCTGGCGTTCAGAGACCCTGCCAGGTGTTGAGCCACCAGGGTCACGCCCTGGCGTTCCAGCCACTGCCAGAGGCGCAGAGCCTCCTGGCAAAGGGTCCACGACCCCACCCCACCCTGTTTGTTGCAGTACCACATGGCGGTGGTGTTGTCCGTGAACACCTGCACTACACTCCCCCGGACAGAGGGGAGGAATGCTTTCAGTGCTAGACGAATCGCCCGCAACTCCAAAAGGTTGATGTGGAGCCGGGCCTCCGCCGGAGACCAGAGGCCTCTGATCTCCGCCTCTCCCATGTGGCCTCCCCAGCCCTAGAGAGACGCATCCGTCACAACTACGTGCTACGGTTGGGGAAGGGAGAGGGATCTGCCTCTGACCCAATCGCGGTCCGTGAGCCACCACTGCAGTTGTCTCGCAGTGCCCTCCGAGATCAGGACGTGGTCGGACAGGTTGCCCTGATGCTGGGCCCACTGAAACTTCAGGTCCCACTGCAGAGCCCGCATCCGCCACTTGGCGTGATGCACCAGTAGGATGCAGGAGGCCATCAGCCCCAGAAGCCGCAGCGTCAACCTGACCGAGACCCGGGATAAAGGCTGAAATATCGGAATCAGAGCCTGAATATCCCGGACCCGCTGTTCGGGTGGATAAACCCGAAACCGCACCGAGTCTAGAACCGCTCCGATGAAGAGGAGCGTCTGAGAGGGGGACAGGTGTGACTTCGGCACATTGATGGAGAACCCCAGCTGGTGCAGGAGGTCTGCCGTTGTCTGGAGGTGGCTGACGACTGTTTGGGGCGAGCCCGCCTTCAACAACCAGTCGTCGAGGTAGGGGAAGACTGAAACCCCTAACCTGCGCAGTTGAGCTGCGACCACCGCCATCACCTTTGTGAACACCCGTGGGGCACTGGTAAGGCCGAAGGGAAGCACGGTGTACTGAAAGTGCTCGTGGCCAACCGTGAACCGCAGGTAGCGCCGGTGGGCCTTCAGGACGGGGATGTGGAAATAAGAGTCCTGCAAGTCCAACGCTACCATCCACTCTCCTGGTTCCAGGGCAGCTAAAACCTGAGCCAGAGTCAGCATTTTGAACTTCTCCTTCGGAGGAAGCCGGTGACGTTCCGTAGGTCCAAGATAGGACGTAGGCCCCCTTTGCCCTTCTTGGGTACCAGAAAGTAGTGGGAGTAGCAACCACACCCTACTTCTGGCCCAGGAACGCGCTCGATGGCCCCCTTGGCCAAGAGGGCCGTAACTTCCTCCTGCAGAAGTCGCAAATGATCCCCCGATACACGGTGGTTCTGCGGTGGCATGGCTGTTGGAGTCGCCTCGAAGGGGAGGGAGTAGCCCCTTCGGACGATCTGCAGCACCCACTTGTCCGACGTGACAGTGAGCCAGTGGAGGTGGTGATGGTGAACCCTGCCCCCCACTGGCATCACATGGGCCTGAAAGCACGGACTAGGAGGGTTTTGAGGCGGATGCTGCGGGGGAAGGTGTGGACTGACCTCGCCGTTGACCCCGACCGCCACCACGGCGGTTTCCACAGCCGCCACCGCGTTGGGTATTACCCTGCGGAGCATGGCTGGCAGCACGTGTGGGTACACCCCTTCCGTGGCCACGAAAGGAGTGAAAGGCAGCCGATTGCTGGCGTGGGGCCGAGAGGCCCAAGGACTTGGCCGTAGCCCTGGAGTCCTTAAAGTGCTAAAGCGCATGGTCTGCCTTGTCGCCAAAAAGGCGACGGCCATCAAATGGCATGTCCATCAGTGTGTTTTGGACATCGGCCGAAAAGTTGGCGGACCTCAAACAGGCGTGATGTCTGACCGCCACTGTCGTTGCCATCGCTCTACCTAGTGAGTCGGTGGTATCCAGCCCACACCGGATAGAATATCTGGCTGCATCCCGGCCCTCCACAAGGGCTTGGCCGAGTTTGGCCCATACCTCCAACGGACACTCTGGCAGCACTTCCGCAACCGTATCCCACAGAGAGTGGGTGTAGCGGCCCAAGAGGCATGCGGTGTTGCAAGACCGCAGTCCCAGACTAAGGGAGGAGAAGATCTTTTTACCGTACTGCTCGTACCTCTTGGATTCCCTGTCTGGCGGAGCCGACGGGAATGCGTTCTGGGAATTGGAGGCCTGGATGACCAGGCTCTCGGGGGTGGGGTGGGTGGACAGGAAACATGAGTCACCCGGAGCCGGGCGGTGGCGTCTGGCCACGTTCCTATCTACAGGCGACCCTGTAGCGGGCTTAGACCAAGTGCCCAAAAGAACGTCGGTCAAGGCCTCGTTAAACGGCAGCAGAGGCTCAGCTGAGCATGACGGCGGCTTAAGGACCTCAGTGAGGAGGTAAGTCCTCACGGCCGCGACGGGGAGCTCAAGGCCCAAGGCCTTGGCTGCCCTCATCAACACCACACTACATGTTACCCCCTCCTCCGTAGCCACGGTAGGAGGTGAGACGAAGCCAGTGTCGGGCGAAGTGTCCAGACCACTGGCATCCCCAAGTTTACCTGTCCAGTCCTCCTGGGACTGACATTCACGTGTCAGAGGGTCCTCAGACCCCTCCCAATACTCCTCATCACCCATCTCCTGATACTCAGGGTCAGAAAATGATGGGGCCGGTTCATGGAAAGTAAACTCTCCGAACGGCGTCTGAAGCGGCGCCCAGCGGCGCCGCTTCGGCGCCGGTTCTAGGGAGGCATCGGGACGGGAGTGACACCTGGGGGGTCGGCGCCGGGGAGGTCGTTAAGTCCACCGGCGGCGACCCGGAACCGGATCCAGTGGGGCCCTGCGGTGCCGGGCCCGAAGGCGCTGACGGCGTCGGGACCGAAGCCCCCGACCCGCTAGGCCCACCAGACAGGTCCGCTGGGCCCAGAGGCGCCGCGGAGCCTGTCGGAGGAGAGAGGGACCTCATGGCCATGAGGTACCGCTCGATCTCCTCCGGCGCCACGTTAGGCCCAGGGACCGGAGGGTATGAGGCCGGACGCGACGCCTGCGACTCCGACGGAGCCGCGTGGGCGGTGTCACCAGAACCCCCGGCCGCGTCGCGCGAGTGTCGGGGGGGAGTCTGAAGAGCGATGACGTCTCTTCGACTTCTTGTGCTTACCTGATGACTTCGACCCGGAGGAGTGATGTCAACTCCCGGAGCTCCGATGGCTCCTCTCCCGCGACCAATCCCTCGACCTCCGTCCGGACCGGGACCGTTCTCGGCGCGGGGCCGACTGCCGGCCTTCGAGCCGCTTATGGGACCGCTCCCGCCTAGCTTTCGAAGTCAGGGCCCGACAGTCAGAGCAGGTCTTGTCGTCGTGATAGACGCCGTGGCAGTGGAGACACAGACGGTGAGGGTCGGTGACCGACATCAGTCGGTCGCAATCCTCACAGGGCTTGAAACCTGGCATCCCTACCGGCACCGTTCGGAGTCGAAGACTTCGAAAAAGTAAGATCAAAAGATCAAAAAAGGTTAGTCAAAAAGTGGCTAAGGTACCACTTTTTCCGGATCTGCGCTGCTGGCGCGGAAAAAAGAAGAACTGACGTCAGCACGCGGAGGCGGCATCTAAGTACACAGACGACGTCATCACGGCGCCCACGACGCCGACGACGGACGCGGAGCCGCAGACGACGCCTACCGACGCGCAAGGGTACTGCTACGCGAAACATTTCCGGATCCAGTCTGACGCCTGGGGATATTCTAAGGTAACGAATCTATCACTAACGTGTCTCTTTCAGATGAGCACTTTCATCGAGGATTGGATTCAAACCTGGATGCCACCGGGCGCCCTAGCATCGTGGTTCGTGGTGGAGAGGGCCATCCCAGGCAACATCTGGGTGCCCCGCATCGGCCAATAATCGCAAGAATAATACATTTTAGAGACTGTGATGCCATCCTCCAGGAAGCCCGCTCCCATTCAGAGTTATTCCACAAGGAAGCCAAAATGATGATCTTTCAAGCCCAAAGAAGATCATACACCCATGTGAAACAGAAACTGTGAGCCCTTAACCTGCAGTACAGACTCCTCTTCCTGGCCCGTCTCAAAGTAATCTTCCAAGCAAAGTCATTCTTCTTTGACACTTCGGAGCTTGGACCTGAGTGACCGAGGAGGCAGTCCGCCCTCCGAGGTGCTTCCCAGTCCGCACCCCAGAGGGGACCTCGGGTGGACGCACCAGTGAATACCCATGGGTGTGGTGCTGGGTCCCAGAGAAGGCGCAATGCCTCAGGAGGAGCCTTGGCCTCCCCCGCTGCATTTCCCAATGAGAGGAGCAGATGGTCTGCTTCCCTGGAACTGGCAAAAATACAGGAGAGCTCCCATAGGCCGAACACAACGCCAAGGTGGGCTCCGCTGTTTCCCCTGAGCTGAGCTCTGTAGACACAGACCTCTCATGCAGGCCTCATATCTGAACTCAAGTACCTGCCTGAACTAAGTATTACACTGGAGGAACGCTAATCCTACATTGTAGAGGGACCCATTGCATCGCCTTAAACTACGCCTTCATAGCTAGGTTTCCTTCTTTTCTAGCACTCAAAGTCTTTGTTCACTGGGCGACAGATGCTTCAATTGGGGAGGGTGGGTTATTTGAGATTGTAGGTTGGGATCGTTCTCCCTGCTTTCAGTTGTGTTAACCTGATTTTCAGCGACACTGTGTGCTCCATTCAAGATGCACACCCACTTGGTCCATGCAGTAATGTTAAATGCTGGCAGCCACTCCCAGGTGCTAAATATCACAAGCATTTAGATAACTCAGGTCTCGCAAGTCACTACTTTGCAATAATGTCACAACCATATAGTGGAGGAAAGCCCCTTAGAATCCTTTCAAGGAAAGTTAATAGACTCTTGGATAAAGTCAAGTGGACCGCAATCTTGAAGTATGCGCGGAGGGTTCACCCAGATGTTCTTTTATTGCATGGGACATGTGATGAGAAACCAATGCCCCTTTTTGGCACATCAGGGCTTTGATAGGGGTATGGAACTCGGGGTTCTCTAGAGGGGCCTGAGGAACGGCGATTCTACTACGACGCTCCTTCCCATTCACACCAATCCATACTGTTGGCGACCCCCTGGGTCAATTTGTCTTCCTCACCGGTACCCTAGGAGATACCACTATTAATTTGATGTCTATATATGCTTAGCCGGTAAACGTAGACGCCACTCTTCGAGCAGCAGTGGAGACAATACACTCTCTCCCCCAGGGTCCAACGTGATTGAAGGGGAAGTTAATGCTGTCCCGGACACCGCCAAAGATGCCAGGGGCTCTCTGTCCTACCATAGAAAACTAGGGGATAAACTTCTCAGAAACTGATCTCTAAACTGGGCCTCTGCGACGTCTGGCACACCAGGCACCCTAGAGCACTGCAGTATACACACACCTCCACTGCACACCACACTCATTCCTGCATCGACCTTCTCTTCATGCCTGCCTCAACTGTAGATCAGTCACAGAGATCCAAATCCTGGTGCGAGGCATGCAAGACCACTACCCGCTCCTCCTGCAGATAGGGGGCCCACGGGTGATCTTCGCCCTATATGGAGGCTCAATGCATGGTTTCTTCGAGGACCAAGGGAACAAACGTGGAATTGAGCAAGAACTGAAATACTACTTAAACATCAATGGGAGCACAGTCCAACTTCAGAGCACGCTGTGGGAGGCAGGTAAGCCCACAATTCGAGGGTACGCCTAAGGATTCCTCAAACACAGACAGCAGGCCCAGAAACGCCATCTCTCTCAGGTTGAGGCCAAGGCACTTCGGCTGGAAAGGACTATGGCCACAGAATGCGGAGAGGTGCAACACCGGCAGCTCCACTTAATATGGGAAGAAATCAGGACCATCTCTCTTGAATCTGCTAAGATGATCTGGAGGTCCTCGATGGCCCGGGTATATAGTGAGGAGACAAAAATGGCAAGTTGTTCCACTGGCTCGCCACTCACCCCATAGCTAGTTTGATAGTTCCTGAAATCCGAGACACCCGAGGTCACATCCTTCATACCTCTGCTGAGATCGTGTAGCCCTTTGCGAATTACTAGGCGGAGCTTTACTCAGCAAATCGCTCATATATGTCGGCCATCAGTTCCCTCGTCGTACAGGGTGTCCCTATTCCACAGCTCCCAGAGAGGGATGTCAAGGAGTACCGGGTAGTCCTTGTCCCACAACTCCATGCTCTATTTAACGAGGTTCTAGACAGAAGCCCCTCCCCCACCCCAACACAGACACAGCCACAGCGGTCATACCCAAGACAGACCTTCCTCCAGCCGCATGTCCTGACTACCTTGCAATTTAGTTAATTAACACTGAGATTAAAATCTACACCATAATTCTCGCCACCCGTCTGAAGCAGGCCATACACACTCATCCACCTAGATCAGTGTGGCTTCATGCCACATCGTAGCACATGACACTGCCTAAGGCATTTGGCCCTAGCTCATCGCATCACCACCCCATACATAGCCCTAAAGCTACTTGATTTCGAAAAGGCCTTTGATACGGTCAACTGGCGCTAGCTGGGTGATGTCCTGGAGAGAGCGGGCTTCAGTCCCCCTGTATTGTAAAATGGTGTGAGGCCTCTACTCCAGTCTGTCAGCCTGAGCCCTGGTAAACAGGGCGCTGTTGGACGCCTTCCCGCTCAGGAGAGGGACCCGGCGGGGATGCCCACCCTCCTATTTGCGCTAACAATAGAGCCTCTGGCCTGTCTCAAACTGCCTGATGTCCGAATACAGGGGTGGTGATAGCACAGCTCCCATGAAGACCAAATGCTTTGTATTGGGATGATGTCCTACTCTTTCTGGCTGACCCTGCCTGGTCTGGTCTGAGATGTCTCCAGCTCCTCCAAGCCTTTGGGAGAGCTTTAGGCTTACGTCTTAACTCGGCTAAATCCAATCTAGTCCCTCCACACACCTCATGTGAGTGTGTGGACTGGTAGACAACCATCCCTTTAAGGAGACTTTCCTTCAAGTATCTCAGTATATGGGTTGTCCTTCTCCCAGAACTGACCTGGTCCCTAAATGTGGGCCCACTCCTCAAGCATGTGGAGGACGACCTTTGTCTTTGGCAGTCTCTTCTGCTCAACCCTCTTGGTAGGGTCGCCTTATTCAAAATGATGATCCTGCCGCGTCTCCTATATGTACTTTACAATTTCCTACTTCACCCCTGTGAGAAAGTGCCTCTAAATATACTGGACAATAAGGAAGTACAGTGTGTGAGAAGTTGGCCTGATATGCAGTGCTCACTATTCTAGTGATCACTATGTATCAGTCCAAACGACCCTTATTGATGATTGGTTGTAAGTCAACCTGATAGACCAGCTATCCTAGTAGCATGGACAAGAGCAGTCTTTAGGCTAAACTCTAGAGGGCGTGTTAAGCCAGCTGTTTTACCATCACATTTACCCCTTGAACACCAAGTGAAAGGACACCACACAAGTGGTTATGAAAAATAAAGTATATTTATTTATAACAGTACTACCCTGAACTCTTTATGAGTCAGGGAGCTAAGCACAACACAAAACTCTTAAGAAAATACTTAAAGTCGCACAATTTACACAAATGCCCGAGGGGCACGAAAAACCATATACTATAAAAGTGGAATGCGAATTACTAGCAGGTAAGTAACTATTCTCAGAGGCTTTGGGATCGCTAGGACTAGACTACTGAACCTTTAGATTACGAGCAGGAGGCCTAGGGAGATCGGGTGCAGAGTGTGCACTCTCACGCGGGATGCGGAACAAAGTCTATGGAGGCTAGTAAATGCAAAGTTAGTGTTATCGGACGAATCCGACTAGGTGGAGCTGAAACGAAAAAGGATCTGGACACTTAGATAGTTAAGCTATGCTGGAGCACCGAAATGCTTAGGTTACCTAGCCCAGGGGCTGCGGCTGCATAGGTCTGAAAAGACGTCGGAAATCCTCGTTGCAGTCTATGGAGCCTGAAAGAAGAAGTTGCTGGCAGGCGACCAGTGAAGATGTTCGATGTGATCCAAGCCTGGATCGATGAAGATGGAGACCTGTAAGCAGAGGGGACCAAGTCCTGAATCACTAGCCAGTGATTAGGTGGGCACCAGGATGGCACCGGGCGAAGTCACCTCGACCAGGTGAGTGGGCGACGCTGGGCTCTGCTGTCTCTCGGACCAGGAGGCGTTGTCGGCGACCAGGATGGAGGGGCGAGCTGTCCCACGAAGGTATCTGCTGTCGACGTCGCTGGACCCAGGATTGGGGCAACAACTCTTGGCAAATGCAAGCCCACGCGGTGGACTCAAAATGGCGTCTGGAGTGGACCAGGAGGGTCCGGGGTGCTCCTCTGTTGGAGGGGAGCAAGGGCCAGTCTGGAGCAACCAGACCAGCGGTGTTGTCGTCGTGGTTCGTCGTCAGATGGGCCACTAGCCAACGGGCAAGTGACCTGGACAACGCGGTGAGCAGCAAAGAGCAGAAGGGCCCCACGCAGATCTCGTGGAGGCTGGGGGGCTGGACTTCGGTGCTGGAGCTGCTCAGGGTCGGGGCTTCTCAAACCCCAAAGCACTCACTCAAGGATCCCTCGGTGGTCGTGCTGGGCAAGCGTCGTGCAGTCCTGAAGATGGCCGGTCCCTCGAGGTCTCGTCACACCCACGAATCTCAGCTGGGCTGATGATGCAGGTAGAGGTCAGAGGTGCCAGGGAAGCCGGTTCTCGTCGAGCTGGGCAGTCTTGATCCGGAGGAGAGACTTACAGCAAACCGCGATGCTTGGTTGGTGCCTGCTGCTGCAGGGTGACTACTCCTTAGTCACAAGGGAGAAATCTTAGGAAGAAGTCTTGAGTTCCTTTCGTAGAAAGTAGTTTCAGGATTCAAAGATGATCTAACTTGGAAGGGGGCCTGCTCCTACCTTTATCCTGAGAAAAGGGGCTGGCACGCGACTAAGTCCTGCCCTATGGGTGGGACTAGGAGGGGGGTGGTTACACCCCTCTCCTTTGTCCGGTCTCTCCCCAGCTCAGGGGCTGGTGTGCCCCAGGAACTGGTTTGAGCCGGCATATGCACAGTGAGCACCGGGGTGCCACTTGCAGTCACCTTCCTCTATAGCCCTGCCTACCTGGGATACACAAAACCCTGTCTGGGATGGTGCTGGCACCGCCCCTGACAGGAAACCCTTTGTCCAGGCACTCCTCGCTGGAAGGACTCCCAGCAGCAGGAGGTCAGACTTGTGTCTCGGTGGCAGCATCCATTTTGTGGAGCTGAGGCTATGTTCGACTTTAACTGGGGTTACAGGCTACCAACATGTCTTCTCCCTCTAGAGGGGTGGAATGCTACCCCCGTCGCCAGAACTGGCGAGGGGGTAGTATTCCAAAGCGTATGACACCTTACACGACATGTTTAGATAATGTCAGACCAAAGTTACCATAACCGCGAGGATTATAAGGCACTTAAAAGTATATGGTCTGACGCTATCATGGAAACGGCTAAGGGATAGATCCCGAAAGCCGCAGACAGGCTCAGCTCATGCCAGAGCACCATCTCACACGATTCCAAGCACTCTGCCTTCAGGATTGTTAAAGGCCTGCCATAGGAGTGACTGATAGGAGATCTGTGTGCCCATTTTAGGTTTAGATGGATTAGTTACTTACCTGTAATCCTAGTTCTCTTCCAGGGGTATCCTCATCAAAGTCATAAGCATTAGAATATTCCCGCCCATGCGCGGGACCCCGGAAACAATATATTATATGTGCCCCACATCTATATAGACATATATATATAAATATATATATATAAAAATAAGCAATTGCAGCCAAATAAAACAATAGAGCTGGAATATGCCGTGAAGAATTTCCACCATACAGTGTATTTTGCATTAGAAACATGAGAAACAACACCAATGCTTGTTTAGAAACTGTTTTAATGCTTAGAAAACAGTAGAAATTCTCATAACACACTGTAAGCATATACAGCTCCCAGGCTGCATTGCAAATCCCCAGTCTAAAAAGACTGAAAAGCTAACCTGTAGCTGAATGTACTAAAACTGACGCTGTGCCTTTAAGGCACCTCTGCCCCTAGCTTCCCATCATGCCTCAGGGGTTACAGTTAGGTCAGTTGTTCTTTTCGGAGACTGAAAACCAAACCATGGTAATAACAGGTTAAAAAACATCTCCTATGTAATAAACAAAGTCCTTTGCCCGGGGAGGCGGGAGGGTTGCTTATGACTTTGATGAGGATACCCCTGGAAGAGAACTAGGATTACAGGTAAGTAACTAATCCTTCTCTTCCAGGGGATCCTCATCAATAGTCATAAGCATTAGAATAGAGTAGCGAGCCTCACCTCATCCCTGCGGGCAAAGGAATCAACAGATAACATTCATATCCGTAGGCCCAAGAATAGGCCTTATTCTACCCAAATAGGTTTCTCAAGGAGGCTTGCCCTACTTGAGAATCCGCTCTGGAATGAGACTCTAGGCAATAATGCCTTGTAAAGGTATGGACTGATTTCCATGTCGCAGCCTTGCATATTTCTGACATAGGAATGTCATGCAAAAAAGCTATTGTGGCTGCTTTCCCTCTAGTGGAATGAGCTTTGGGTGATTGCAACAAAGGTTTGCCAGCCAGCTGGTATGCTAGTTTGATACAAGAGACAATCCATCTGGAGATGGATCTTTTGGCTGCTGCAAACCCGGTCCTCATTGCACCATAATTGACAAAGAGTTGGTCTGTCTTTCTGGTGTCCTTCGTTCTTTCTAGGTAAAACTTTAGCACCCGTTTAAGATCTAACGAGTGCAACGACCTCTCAGCTGGGGTCGATGGGTTAGGAAAGAACGAAGGAAGGGTAATCGTTTGATTTATATGAAAATCCGATACCACCTTTGGAAGAAAAGATGGGTGAGCCCTCATTACCACTCTGTTGTGGTGAAACACAGTGTAAGGTTCCTTGGTGTAGAGTGCTTGTATCTCGCTAACCCTGCGCGCAGAGGTTATTGCCACCAAGAAGGCCGCCTTCCAAGTGAGATGCTGCAAGGAGGCCTTGTGTATAGGCTCAAACGGTGTAGACATCAGTCTGGAGAGAACCAGGTTCAACTCCCAGGGAGGAGAAGGATTTCTCACAGGGGGATAGACCTTCTTTAATCCCTGAAGGAAATCCTTCACCACTGGGACCTGAAAAAACGATGTTTGTGTAGGTGATTTTCTGTACGCTACTATGGCGGATAGATGAACCCTAATAGAAGCGTATTTCAACCCTGATGTCGCTAAGTCTAGGAGGTATGGCAGGACTACCTCTTCTTGTCCTTTGGTGGGATCAAAGCCATGGTCCTTACACCAAATGAAAAATCTTTTCCACTTGAACGCATAAGACGCCCTTGTGGAAGGTCTCTTTGCCTCTCTTAAAATATTCATACATTCCGGAGGCAGATTTAAGTGTCCATATTGCAAGACCTCAGGAGCCATGCAGTCAGGTTCAGCGACGGGAGGTTGGGATGCAGGATCCTCCCGTCCATCTTGCTCAGCAGGTCTGGCCTGCACGGCAGACGTCTGTGTGGACACAGCGACAGATGTAACAGGTCTGGATACCACCATTGTCGCGGCCAATCCGGAGCAATTAGGATCATGTCCATGCTCGATCTGATGAGCTTGGCCACCACCTTCGGAATCAGTGCCAGAGGGGGAAAAGCATAAGCGAACATTCCTGTCCACTCCAGCAGGAGAGCGTTCCCTTGAGTCCCTGGCCGGTGGAACCTGGACGCGAAGGCGTGGCATTTGGCGTTTTCGTCGTCCGCAAATAAGTCTATGTCTGGACGACCCCAGCAACGGAAGAGTTCTTCGACTACTTCGTCGTTTAGCACCCAGTCTGGCTGATCTTCGAAGTGCCTGCTGAGTGCGTCCGCTTTTGTGTTTAGCTCGCCTGGAAGGTGTACTGCCACCACCGACAGTCCCCGAGCCAGAAGCCAGTGCCAGATTGTCTGGGCCTCCAGAGACAGAGGACGAGATCGAGTTCCTCCCTGCTTGTTCAGATAGAACATAGTTGTAGTGTTGTCCGTCTGCACCAGGATTTTGTCCGTTGTTATTGCTGGAAAGAAAGCTTTGAGCGCCAGATGAACTGCTCGAAGCTCCAGCATGTTGATGTGGCATGTCTGAAGGTTGGTCGACCAGCGACCCTGAATCTGAAGATGACCCATGTGAGCACCCGAGCCTTCTAGAGATGCGTCCGTTACCACAGACAGCGAAGGAAGAGGTTGCTGAAAAGGGACTCCCTGCAGGACATTCCGAGGGCGAGTCCACCACTGTATTGAGGTCAGTGCTGCTTGAGACAGGATGATTCGATCCTCCCAATCTCCAGTCGCTTGGTCCCACTGATCCTCCACAGACTCTTGTAGAGGCCGCATCCTCAACCTGGCGTTCGGTATTAGGAAGATGCAGGACGCCATGGAGCCCAATAGAGACGCTACTTCTCGCACCTTTGGACGAGGAACCTGAAGTAACTTTTTGCATTTTTGCCCCATGGAAGATAGTCTCTCCTGCGAAGGAAACGCTCTTCCTAACTTTGTGTCTAGAACTGCTCCCAGATAGTGGATAGTTTGCGTGGGCTACATGATCGATTTTTCTGAGTTCACGTGGAGGCCGAGCCTGTGTAGTTGTTGGAGACACAGGTGACAGTCTTTGGTGGCTTGACGAGGTGACGGACTCTTCAGGAGCCAGTCGTCTAGATATGGGTACACAAAGACCTTTTTTGTGTAGACACGCCGCTACCACTGCCATGCACTTGGTGAAGACCCTTGGTGCGTATTTGAGTCCGAAAGGAAGCACTTTGTACTGGTAATGCTTGGTCCCTACCAGGAACCTCAAGTACTTTCGATGACCTGGTGTAATAGGAATGTGGAAGTACGCGTCTTGTAAATCCACCGAACACATCCAATCTCCGATTTGTAGATGAGGACATATTTGGTGGAGTGCCAACATGCGAAACTTCTCTTTGACCACCACTTTGTTGAGGAGTCGAAGATCCAAAATCGGTCTGAATTTGCCTTTTTGATCTTTTTTGGGGACAAGGAAATATCTTGAGTACACTCCTTTCCCCCTTTGGGATAGGGGTACCTCTTCGATTGCGTTTTTCTTTAAGAGGAGGCTCACTTCCCTTTTGAGGAGCTCTAGTTGGTACGAGCGAGACTTTTTTGGAGGAATCGGTTGTGGTTTCTTCCGGAAACGTAGCGCATATCCATTGCGCAGTATATTCAGCACCCACCGATCTTTTGTGATGCTGACCCACTCTGCCAGGTGATGTGCAGCACTTCCTCCCACTGGAGTGGGTAACGGCGCCAGAGGAAGCCACTGCTCAGGCCTTGCCTCCTCTAGGCGTGGTAGAGGACTGATGATGTCCGCCTCTGCCTCTGCCCGACCTTCCTCCTTTGTATTGCGGCTTTCCTTGTGGCTTGTTTTGAGACCATTGAGGGGTTTGAACCCTCTGTTGGCCTCCCCGGTTCTTGTTGGTCTTGAAGCGTCGTTTGAACGGCCCTTTCTGTTTTTCCAGACCAACTGCCTTCACTGTGTCTAACTCAGTCTTCATACGGGTCATTTCCTGATCGGCATGTTCCCCGAAGAGTGAAGATCCGGAAAAAGGTAGATTGAGGATGCGCTGTTGGGCATCTGGTTTGAGTCCAGTTAAACGTAGCCAAGAGGATCTCCTCGCACATATCCCATGTGAGTAGGCATGTCCTGCTAGAAGGGCGTTATCTGCTGATGAACTAATCATTTGGTTTGCCCCCAAACAGCCCTCCGTCACTGTCTCCTCAAAGTCCTTCTGGTCCTCCTTGGGCAATTTCCCTTTGAATCGTTCCATGGAGTCCCATAGGGCTCTATCGTACCTTCCCAGAAGGGCTGATGCACTAGAGACTTTCAGGGATGAAGCTGCTGTGCTGCATACCCTGCGTCCCCAAGAATCTTGCGTCTTGCTGTCTTTGTCAGGAGGAACTGACGAAGAAGGAGCGACTGTGTGATTCTTCTTAGCTGAGGCTACTATAACTGAGTCCGCCGCAGGCTCTCCTTTAACAAAGATAGGATCTGAGTCGGCCGGCCTATATTTCTTCTGGATACGTGCCGGTACTGCCCTGATCGTTGCTGGCGTGAGGAAAACCTCTTTGATTGGGTCCATTATCCCTGGAACCAATGGGAGCAAAGGTCGTGTATATGATTTGTGATGAAGGGTCTCAAAAATCACAGTAGTGGACACCTCTGGAATAGCCATCTCTATATTAAGTTTGTGAGCACCCCTTTGCAAGACGTCCAGATACGTGTTGACGTCGTCAAGCGGGGAAGCTCTTGAGCGAGGGCTGTCTGCCAGCGTTGGAGAGTAATCCCCTTTAGAAGATCTAGATGAAGATGAAGAGGAGGATGATGGAGTTCTTCTCCTGTGGTGAGATTTCTCCTTCCTCACTGGTGATCTCCTAGGTCGTTCCTCCCTTCGAGGAGAACGTGATTCCCTCTGATGCACTGGAGATCTCGATCTCTCAGTCCGTACCTCCTTTCTCGGTGTTCGAGATCTGGGTTGTTCCCTCCTTGGTGATCGGGAGACCCTGGGGGTATGCGACCTGTCCGCTCTTCTCTCTCGTGAGCGTGATCGGTGAATGGTAGGACTCTGTCGACCGACCTTGGACTGTCGGCGACGGAGATGTCAATCGACGTTGTCCTGTCGTCGACGATGCCCTCGACGTTGACCTGACATGTGGCGACGGCGGAGGATCGGACATCCTCGACGTCGAGCGCCGACGTGCCGTCGATGACGAACCCTTCCTCGACGGCGAGCGTCCGCGGGGGCTCTTACTCCTCGACGCCGAGCGCCTCCGCGGAGACGTCGGCGGAGGTGTCACACTCTTAGAAGCCTGTCGCAGTTGAGACGACGGCGGGTGTGATCTGTGCCTCGACGCCGATCGTCGCCTGGTTGACGACGGCGGAGGTGATTCAAATCTTGACGTCGATCTTCTCGTCGACTGCGATCTCGTGGCTTCTCTCGACGCCGATCGTCGCCTAGTTGACGACGGCGGAGCTTTCTTCGTCGTCGGTGAACTTTTCGACGACGACTTCCTCATCGACGCCGGTCCCGACATCGACGGAGCTTTTTCTCTCGAACTGTCCATCAGATGTCGTTTTTTCAGCGCCGAGCCCGGTGCTGAGGTTGATGGACGCTCTGACTTGCCTTTGGAGGGAGTTCTGGGTCTCTTTGAACTCTTCCTCTCTGTAGATCTTCCTCTCATGGATCTCTGGGCCAGACCAAAGAGCCTGTTCCTCTCTCTGTCTCTAAGAGTCCTGTCAGACAGATTTTTACAATGTGAACAGTCTTTAGGATCATGATCCTCTGGGAAACATAAAATACAGACCTCATGAGTCCGTTTTTGCCTTCTTGTGGCCACAAGAAGGGCAATCATCAAATAATGAGGGCATCCTGACAGGAAAACCTCACAACAAATCGACTGCTAAGCAGTTATTTACTTGACCCTGATGTTAAAAGTCACAGTAAATCAAAAAATTGTTCTATAGAAGATTTTCTGACTGAAAAAGGCAGAAAAGTGTGGAGCTGTGTATCCAGGGTCCTTCCTGAAGGAGCCGGAAAGAACAACTGACCTAACTGTAACCCCTGAGGCATGATGGGAAGCTAGGGGCAGAGGAGCCTTAAAGGCACAGCGTCAGTTTTAGTACATTCAGCTACAGGTTAGCTTTTCAGTCTTTTTAGACTGGGGATTTGCAATGCAGCCTGGGAGCTGTATATGCTTACAGTGTGTTATGAGAATTTCTACTGTTTTCTAAGCATTAAAACAGTTTCTAAACAAGCATTGGTGTTGTTTCTCATGTTTCTAATGCAAAATACACTGTATGGTGGAAATTCTTCACGGCATATTCCAGCTCTATTGTTTTATTTGGCTGCAATTGCTTATTTTTATATATATATATTTATATATATATGTCTATATATATGTGATGCACATATAATATATTGTTTCCGGGGTCCCGCGCATGGGCGGGAATATTCTAATGCTTATGACTTTGATGAGGATCCCCTGGAAGAGAAATAGGTATACTATATCTAAAGCAAAGGGTGATCACACCACCTTGCCCCAGCTGTCAAGCAGCCAGTTGTGTCTGTTTAGTTAGTCAGCCCAGGGGTGGCATAATACATGCTGCAGCCCCTGGGAGACTCCTGGTGCACCTCTGCCCTGGTTACAGGGACTTGGAGAGGGCCCAGTGCCAATTCAGTACCTGGGTACAATTTGGAATAGAGAGAACAGCTAGGCTGTGGGTCTGATTAGCAGGCCCACAGCCAGGGAAAGTCGTAAACCAGTGAAGCAAAACGCAAAAATCTGGGTGATCATAGGATTGCAGACCCTACTCTCCTACACAGTGTGTATAGAGTCCACAAACCCCAAAGGAATAACAGAGGTTAAAGTCAGAACTGACCTTACTCTCCAAAGTGGTAGCTTGGTCGAGCAGTAAGGCAGTACCAGAGGACAGTGTAAAGCATTTGTTGTACACACTCAGTCAGCAAAAGGTTTCACACACTCAATAACTGAACTCCAGGCCAATTGTTATTATATCCTCAGATATAGTTGTTTTATTTTTAGAACCAACGGTTATAAAAATATACTTTGAGATACGAGTACTCATGTAAATACTTTGCAGAGGAGCAATACGTTTGTACACACAATAATTACAGGATAGCTAGTGAGCAATACAGTGCTGAAACATACTCTAGCATTGAGCTCAATGGGTTTTTCATAGGAAAGTACAGTTGATTACTTTATGGATTACTTTGGTAGTTCCAGGACTAGATCTTAGATTCAGTCCCGGGGTCTAAGCTGAAACCAGATTAGCAAAAACTTTTTAGTTACTGTGATTTATTTTCCCTGAATATAAAGCTGTTTTAAAAGTTCACACTTAGAAACCTTTCAAGATGAGTCTGACAATGTTATCTAATGGGAAGAAATTCAGGTTACTGGTAAACAGGTACGATCGCCTTACTTTTGTAACCCAGCACTAGTCTCCTAGGGCCAGCACTGGGGGCTTAGCTCAAAACAGGTAGGTAATTGCGTTTCAGTATTTCGTACGATTTTTAAAGAATATTTGCAGTTTTCAAAAGTAGACACTTAGAAGTAATTTCATAGAAAAGTAGACAATGGGTTCCTATGGAGAAAATACAGGTTACTAGTAAACCCGCTAGGCATTACTTTTGCGGTTCAGTACTGGGCTGAAAGGTACAGTACTGGCTTCTCCCCTGATCACAGGTGAGTATTTTCGAATTCGGACTTTGGCTGATTTTATAGGAATATTTTCAGTTTTAAAAACTTCACACTTCGAACATTTTCGAGTCAAAATGGGTCAATGTTATCTAATGGTAGGTAAGTGAATTACCGGTTTCCAGGCGAGTACCGGATTGGTGAAGTTAGGGTTCTGGGCGTAGACTCGGGGGTCACCCAGGGTCACGTGAGTACAGTTAGTTCAGTCCCAGCGGCACAGGGGCAGCCGGGTGCAGAGGTAGGTAGGCCCAATGTTATCCAATGAGGGAAAGGGGGCCTTCAGTTGGTGGCTGCTGGCTAGCAGGCCACGCGGCTCTGGGAGCTGGGCTCCTGGTCACTTGCTCTGGGCAAGGGGGGGGAGTAGGATAGGGCAAAGAGGTCACAGCCAGGGGCACTCGGGCGGCTGGGTGCAGGGTGCTTTTGAGCCGTCGGGCGCTCAATGTTATCCAATGAGGATCTTGAAAAAGGAACAAAGGCTGCAGGCTCGGGGACGGTGACTCTCCAGGGGCGACCAGCACTTCGAGAGGTAAGTTGAGATTTTGGAGCACAGGTAGGTACCCCTAAGGGAGGCACAGGGGGCCGCGGGGCACCGGGTGCAGGGGTGTCTTTTGGGGTCAGAAAAGCTTACCCTCGGCTGGTCGCGGTTGGGGTGGCACCTGGTTCTGAGTCTGCAGGCGTCGGCAGGTTCGTCGAGGAGGGTCTTTGGGCACTGGACTTCGGGTCCCAGTCGCCGGGGGGGGGGGTACTCGTGGTCTTGGTTCGGGTTGGCCCGGCCCGGGCTCGGCTGGTGCAGAGAGTGCTGGTCCGGAGCTTCCTGGTGAGCACCAGGTGGGTTGTTGCAGCAGAGCCTCTGCGGATGGGAGCCCCAATCTTCCAGAGGGTCAAGGCAGGCAGGTCCTCTGGGTGTCCCAAGGTTGCTGTCCGCGGAGGTCGCCGGGATTACAGGCCGGTAGGGCTGGGGCCAAGTCAGTTATTGTTGTCCTGTTAGCAGCTGCGCGGCGGGTCTTCTTTTTGATCTTCTTTTGATATCGGGATCGGAGGAAGGAAGGTTGAGGGATCCCCATAATACTAAATTAAGGGGCGTTACAGGTAGGGCAAGGGCAGGGACCAATGGGCCCCTGTCCTGGGGTGAGTACACCCCCTAGCCTGCTCCTCTCCTGTGTGAGGGGTGCAGGAGCCTAGCTGGGATTGGGCAGGACTCCCCATCTACAAGATGGCCGGAGCCCGGGGTCGTGCTTCATCTCGCCTCCTCCACCTGAGGGGTGGAGTTGGCACCCCCCCCTTCCTGACGTAGTTTTTCCCGCCAGTCTTCCCGCCAGAGTGGGGGTAGGACTGGTGGGGGGCTGGTTGCTGGGTACATCAAATGGTCTGGAAAAGCTCTCAGAGGCGGTATGCCTTTGAAGCTTCACCCTATCCATCCTGGGGGAGGAGACATAGCACCTCGCCCGGGATGTGCTTTGTTGCAGACCCAGGAGAGCGGGGGGCTCTCCACCGAGGGGTCCAGCAACAGGTCTGCTGTGTGGCAGCCTCTGCAGCCACTCAGCCCAGACGTAGATTGTTGGTTAGGTTTTCAGAGGGTATCTCTAAGATGCCCTCTTGTGCATTTTACATTAAATCCCACACTGGCATCAGTGCGGGTTTAATGTGCTGAGAAGTTTGGTATCAAACTTGCCAGTCTTCAGTGTAGCCATTATGGTGCTGTGGAGTTCGTAATGACAACCTCCCAGCACCATATACTCTTAAATGGCATCACTGCACTTACAGTGCCCAGAAATGGCCCTGGGTACTGTACGGGCACAGGGCTCATGCACCTGTGCCCTCACCTCTGGCACAGGGCACCCAGCTAGAGGGGTGACTGAAGTATGCCAAGGCAGTGGGTTCTGTGGGCATGGCACACAGGGATGTGAGCCATGTCGGCTCTGGTTTTAGTTCTCTACTTAGGCACTCAGCCTGTAAAGGGAGTGTGTGGGTGCCAGGGTACAGGGCCCCTGAGGGTGGCACAATAAGTGCTGCAGCCCTCAGGGGTCTTCTCTGGTCACCATGCCCTGGGTACCTAGGGTACCATTTACTAGGGGCTGACATGTAGCTAGAGATGCCAATTGGGTATTTTGTTTCAGCATAGTTTTTCTTTTTAGGGAAGGAACACAGGCCCTAGGTACCTGATTGGTAGGGACCCAGGGCACACTCAGTCAAAGCACATCAGCAGTTCAGAAAAAAAGTGGAGGCATACCAAGGCAAGAAAGATGGCACTTTCTCACAGTGTGCTCATAGTAGACATGTGTTAACGTATTTTTACCCTCACCATGTATATAATATGCTTTAATTTTTTTTTTTTTAATCGAATGAAGTATTTTGACTGACTTTTGAGAGTGCCACAGTGAAAGCAGGAGCTACTGGACTTAATCGTGGGGGTTAAGGACTTCTTCTTCTGATGTGCCGGGGCCTGACTTCCTATGGGTCCAGAGCAACTTGGCCAAGTACCGTCTATCACTTGACTCTCCATGGTAGCATGGGTCAAGTGGTCCAGGGCTTCACGGGGGTGCAGACTCTAGCACGCACAGGTCACCACAGCATCCCTTCCCTCGACGCCGGCAAAACCAGGCGTCAATGGCAGCCTCCTCTTACCTATGGGTTTGCCGACTTTACTCCCTACACAAGCGACAGCCCGATTGGTACAGTAGTAATGCAATTTTCACAGCGGCTTCCTCTGGGATATGGAGTAGATTACTTTACCCAGCACACAGGCGACGGCCCAATTGGTGCAGCATCAGCTAGCTCCACGGCAGACCCTCCAGGTTGCCGACTAACACACAGCATACAGACGATGGCCTAATGAGCATGCAAACTTCACTACTAACTTTGCAGCGGCCCTCTATGACATAAAGGGTCATCAACTTGAACCTGCAAACGGCCAATAACCGAATCGATTTCCTCACACCTCGCTACAGGATCAACTTATCAGGATCTCCCACTGAACCTCGCTGCCTCCAGTTCCCTGCTCTTCCTCTAAGGGCTAACTGGTCCAGGCAAGCACTGGTGTCCCATGCTCCAGGGGCAGGTGGTCTTGGATTTTCATGGGTGATGCCCCCCTCACCCAGCAGAACGACTGACAAACCTCAACTCCCAGTCCTGGTCACAGGTTGAAGTCTTGCAGAGCTTCTCCCCCTCAACATACCACCTAACTGGCTGCTTGCAAGTTGACAATTTTAGGGCTCCTGAGCTCACCCTTTGATAATCATTTTCCAGACACTAAATGTGATTTTGTGTCTGAATATATGAAGTTTGTGCCGGGGATCTGCTTCCTTTTGAAGTGCCTACTCCTCTACCCTGCCCTTCCTCCAGAAAACAGTCTGTCACAGCAGAAGCAACGCCAAATCTGATAGCCCCACAACAAGAGCCATGGGACTGACAAGAGGTTCTCCCCTGAATGTCAGCCACAGTGATACGTGCATCAAAGAATTATCCCATGGCCCCAGTCCTATCTTTATGATTCTCTTATCAGCACCACCTCCTCTCCAAGATATGCCCAGGTCCCTTCCCAGTGACCGCTCTCTGAATTAAAGAGTACGCTTTCAAGCATACTGAAGAGACTGGCTCTTCCTTTCTCCAGTGTGTCCCAACCAAAATTAAACAGAGTCTCCCATGCTTTGTACCATTCCCAGGAACACATACCCCCAACACATACACACAACCACATAAGCTCTGTACAAAGCTACATAGTAGCTTGATTTTGCCAAGGGTGAGTAAAACAGCAGTGGAACTTTAAATGAGTGGGCCTGTATGCCTATGTCTTGGCTCAGACGAATGATCCTTGATCACCCATGACAACAAAATTCACCACCAGGAATCCAGACATCTTTGCAGCAGGGGCACTCAGCAGGGGTACATGTCTATCACCCTGTGAGGGAGCTTTCCATTTCAACACCCACAAAGAACTCATCAGCCACCCAATGGTCCTTAGTACAATCAATGTAAAAGCTTAAAGTTCTTTTAGGGTCAAAACAAGGGAGTCTTTCCTTTTTCAAGGGTTGAAGTGGAGCCAAGAATGTCAGTAGTATAGCAGACAGGCTGACGTGAACAGGAGTCACAACCTTCAGTAGATAGGCTGCTGTAGTTCGTAGCATCAATTTGTCCTGAAAGAACGTGGTGTAGGGCAGCATTAATGAAGGAGTTTGAAGGTCATTCATGCAACGAGGTGAAGTGATTGCTATCGGTCAGGAGTTGCAAGGGACAATTTTGAATTGGCAAACAGGGTACACAAAAGAATACAAGAATCAAATTGAGGTCCCACTGAGGCATCACAAAGTGTTTAGGTGAAAAAATATGTACTTAACCGTTAACAAAAGGAATCCAAACCGGTGACTTAAACAAGGACAGTTGATCGGGTAACTGCAAGAATGCTGAAAAGGTTGCAGAAATAAAATGCTTAAAAGGCTACAAGGATAAGTCATTTTAGAGTCCATGATGGAACAGCATCCTCTATCTATATTGCAGCTTTGTTCTTCAGATTGTAGAAACAGATGACACTGTCAATTGGCAGTATATGAGAAATTATGAATTCCACAGGATGCAGGCAATACCCACCAAATACAGGGTAGATGAAGGTGTGCCACTGGGGCCTGTGCCTAGATATTTCTTCACTCATACAGTCTTTTTTGGGAAGTCCCTCCCTTAGCACAGTCATCTCTCGGGTTTTTCTCATCCTCGTCTTGTGGTACACACACACACAACAGACAGCCACAGTTGACGAAGGTCCTGGTTGGAATTGTAGTTGATCAGAAAATCGTCCTTTAGCTATAGATTTAAAAAAGGTCTGGAGCCAAGGGTTCTGCAAAATCAGTAGGAAAAAGTTCCAGGTTAAATCAGTGCTTGACCATATGTATTCTTGTTGTTAATAGTGAATATGACTAACTTTGAGGATAATGATAGCAAATCAGTGTGACGGTGGTGGAGACTTGTTTAAAGGAAATGGATATATTGCTCTTCTGTCTCCCAAAGTTGAGAGGAGGGGGAATCTGCTCCACTTGAAAAAAGCAGGATTGGACTCTATAAGAGCATATTTCATCTGGTTTATTAGCTCCCCTAATTTTCCTTTGTGACAAACATCCTCCTTAACCCGTTAACAGCGGCGGTAATTCCGCTGCGGTGCGGGCGTTTCCGTGCGCGGGTGGGGCTGCATCGGCCGTTGGACGTGCGCAGCACTACGAAGGTATTGCTCGCGAAGGCCATCGGCCGGCGGTAGCACGCAAGGGGTTAAACCATAGCCTCCTACATAGCTACTGCGGACATGGCAAAATTCTCAATGGTGCAAGAACCTGAAGGGCAGAAGACATGGTAATCATTCGGGCCCTTCTTCCCAGGACAGAAGGGACATTTGATTGCACAAACAATTTTCCTGCTTCCAATTGTTCCTTACTATTTACATTACAATCTCTGCCAAGGACTAGAAGGTAATTTTCTTTGTTCAATTGCATCTTGCTTTTTAAGGTTGATACTCCTAACCCTAATGTAATCTTAGGTATACAGTCGGTGGTCAGCAATAGGCAAAATGGCGCTCTAAGGTCTATGACAAGTAACAGTCAGTTATGGCAGGTAATCTGGCACGGTGCATAAGGTTGGGAAAAACCACTGAATCCCCACGTGTGTGGCCAGCAGACCACTCTACTATATATATACAAATCCTCTGCACACATTTAAAACTAAATAAAGTTTCATAAAATATCACAATGATGCTTGTCTTTGTATTTTCAGATGTCTTTAATTCAAGATCTTAAGCCTTCTTAGCCAGCACGTGTTTCGACGTGGTTACAGGGGATTACCCTGCGACTTCTTCAGGGCTGAGGTCAGTTTCAAGTAGTCTCTTAGTTCTGGTGATAATTCAAACCTGGAAGGGGTTCCTATAATTTCTGTGCCTGGAGAGGGAGACTATTTAGTCTCATGTCTGTATATCTTAATGTGCTTCCAAGTGTAAGGGCGTTTCTTTTAGAAGAACTGCCCCATCCGGCAATATTAGGTAGAACCCCTTGGATCTCCAGGCCATGGTGTGTAATCTCGAGCAGACTCTAGTCCCAGAAGGCCATTCTAAATTACAACTAGGTATCATGAGTTTAAAATCACCTTCCTCTTGATCACCGTGTTAGAAATAATAAGTCTGATTTCAGGCCTAAGAAGTCCGTGCGCGTAGATTGCGGTGGCAGACGGTGTCAAAGGCAGCAGACCGGTCTAGGAGGATGAGTGCTGCGGTCTCACCGATGTCCAGCAGGGTCCTGATGTCGTCGGTGGCGGCAATGAGGGCAGTCTCGGTGCTGTGGTTGCTGCAGAACCCTGACTGGGAAGGGTCCAGTATTCTGTTTTCTTCGAGTAGGATAAATAATAACTGGAGTGATCGTACAGTTTTTCTAAATTTGGGAAACCCCATTACTTTTCTTATGTAAGTGCATAGCCAACTGCAAACTGTATGCCTCTAACCCTAATGTAATCTCGTAGAGAATCTAGTGCCTAGAAGCTTGGACATCTTTTCCATACCATCCCAGAAGGCCATTCTAAATTACAACTAGATGTCATGTGTTTGATAACGGTGGTAGAAATAATTAGTGATTTCAGCCCTAAGAAGTCCATATATGCTTCACTGGCGACAACCAAAGTCTGGAATGAACAATGGATGGTGTCATTTGCTCAATGAACAGAGAACAACAAATTATTTTCAAGTTAAAAATTAGCATGATTATCCTGTTATTCTGATCCTAACGGAAATACAAACTTTCCTTTAAGTGGGGTAAACAATAACTGGAGTGATAGTACAGTTTTTCTGAATTCAGGAAACCCCCATGACTTTGCTTATGTAAGTCCATGGCCAACTGCAAATGGTATGCAGAATCAACAAATTGTCCAATTTTAATTAAGGCTCCTTTAGATTTTAGAAAATATTAAAAGCATGTTTTGACCCAGATTTTTTGTTGAAGTTGAATGCATATTAGAATTCCACAAACGTTCTACAATATCACACTTACAATTGGCAGAAAATATCACTAGGCTTGGAAGAAAAGTACACTAATTTCAGCAAAAAATGTATTTGAGCAATTTCTATTGAGAATTAGTGTCTATTAATGCATAGCAAAAACTGCTGAACAAGGATATGCAAGAAACACACAAAATGGAAAGAAAACCAGATAATACACCTCATCACCCATTTGTGGTACAAAAGGACAGCGTCGAGGGACAGTATCTGTAATCCATTCGGAAGGCAGCCATTCTTCCATGTTGAGACCTCTTTCTGACAATTCACCAACAGGCAACGTCTGAGGATAAGAACATTTGTTAACAAAGAAAAATAAAAGAACAAAACAAACGTAAAACCAAGAAGCAAAACAACACTTGGTAATTGATGAAAATCATTTTGCCAAAGTTTGGTGCGTTATGCATTAATATATATGCAACATGGAAATGTCTCCACAATGATATTTTTTTTCTTTTTAATTAAACAAAAGGATGCCATGCCACTAGTCATTTCTTTAGAGCATTTACCTTTTAAAAAGTAGGAATAAGACAGAGTGCAGGATCATCTTGATTACTGTCATGTCACCTGAAAAGCATGGGAAGACACCAGGGCATACCTCTAAAGGACATCCTGGGTGTTCCAATGATGGGTTTACTGTGTGAAATCAGGTTTTCCAAATGTATTTCTCTCCACCCTCAAACTAGTTGAAAAAAATGGACTATTCATATGTTGGATAAGCTCACAGTAATGAGACATCTCTCACAAGACATGGGTGCAAACTATGAGCCAGATTTTAGCATTAGTCATAAAAAAGTAATATTTATTTTATTTATTTATTCAAGAAGCTTATAAAGCGCACAGCTACCCCCGGAGGGGGTGTCCCGGCGCTGCAGATTACATGCTAGAAAAGATAAGCTGCTTATGAGGTGGTAAACAGCCAAGTTTTGAGTTTGCATCGGAACACAGGCTCCGATTCAATGAACCTAAGATCCAGTGGGAGGCTGTTCCACAGTTTGGCTGCAACTACTCCAAACGCTCTGCCCCCGCTCCTGGCACGGCGAAATCTGGGTACCACCAGGAGGCGTAGGCTGCTCGATCTCAACGATCTAACAGATTGAGATAGTTTAAGTCTCTTTCTCAAGTATACCGGGCCTAACCCGTTAAGAGCACGGAAGGCCAGGATCAAAACTTTGAACTGGATACGGCGGGAGATGGGAAGCCAGTGCAGTTCTTTCCTGTAAGATGCTACCGGATGGCGGAAAGGAATATTTCCGATCAGTCTTGCGGCAGCGTTTTGCACAATTTGTAAACGTTCAATAAGGTAAAGGGGAGCGCCCGCATAAAGACTGTTGGCATAATCTAAATGCGACGTGATCAGGGCATGGACAATGGTCTTACGGGAATCCAAAGGGAGGTAAGGAAAGATCTTCCTAATCATGTGTAGTTTGCCAAAGCAGGCTGATGTTACCTTATTGATCTGGGATTTACAGGACAGGGCATTGTCAAATTGGAAGCCCAGATTACGAGCTGTCTGGACTGGGACTGGAGGGGGATTTAATACCGTTGGCCACCACTGAATAGCGGGAAGTGCCATTTTTTGATTAAAAAAATAAACCTCAGTTTTGTCGGTATTCAAGACTAGGTGGTTAGAGGCCATCCAGGAACAAATGTTGCTAAGGCAGTTGCGAAAATTGGTAAAATTGGTGTCGGAGTGATCTCTAAATGAGAACACAAGCTGAGTATTATCAGCATAAGAGATCACTCTGACCCCCCAGAATTCAACCACCCTAGCCAGCGGGCCTAGGTAGACGTTAAACAATAGTGGGCTCAGGGCAGAGCCCGGAGGCACTCCACACAAAAGAGGTTTACCCTCTGATTCAAAGGGCCGGAGAAATACCTTCTGCGTCCGCCCTGTGAGGAACGATCTAATCCACGTCAGTACAGTACCTCCAATACCCAACTGCCGTAGGCGATCCAGAAGTATTTCGTGGGACACTGTATCGAAAGCGGCGGACAGGTTGAGGAGGACCAACATGGCCTCCACGCCCCTGTCCACACACTCACGAATAGTCTCTGATACCTCTAAAAGCGCGGTCTCAGTGCTATAGCCGGTTGTAAATCCCGACTGCGAGTCATGTAGCAACTGGTTGGCTTCTAAATAGTGAGCCAGTTACCTCTGAGCCGCCTTTTCCAGGATTTTTGCTGGCTTAGGAAGAAGGGAGATCGGGCGTTAGTTGCAGAATTGTAAAGGATCCGCATCTGTTTTTTTCAGATTTTGGGACCAGCATTGCCTGTTTCCAAGCCAAGGGAAATTGACCCGAGCGTAGCGAGGAATTCCAGATGGAGAGAAGAGGGCTGATTAGGACCGGGGCAAGGTTGCCCATCACCTTAGCGGGAGCTGGATCAAGCGGTGACCCTGATTTACCTTGGATAAATAATTTAGTGGCAGTCTCAAGAGTTAGCTCTTTAGAGGAATTCAGCGAGCCTTTTAGAGAGTCAGTATCACCGGTCAAAGAGGGGGCCAAGGCTGGTTCAAATAAGGAGGTTAACTTAATTTTATCCTGAAAAAAGTCAGAAAGCCCGTTGCAAAGAGCCTGGCTAGGGGAACTCTGAGTCGTCATGGCAGGAGGGTTAACAAAGTCCTTCACTATCTTAAAAAGGATTTTAGTAGAATTCTCAGCATTCTTGATTAGCTGTGTAAAGTAACCTCTCATCGTGGACCGTTTTAATTTTTTTAATTTGTTCAGGGCAGACTTATATATTGCTTTTGACTCAGTCATATGTCTGCCGCCATTTGCGTTCCAGTTGTTTACATCGGCTCTTTTCCTCTCGCAAAGCGGGGGAAAACCAAGGAGCAGAGGGCCCAGACCTAGTGGAGGTAATAAGGTTTAATGGGGAGATGACGTCAATCGCAGCTAAAAGAGCGGAGTTGTATTTCGCCACTTCCTCGTTGAGGTCCATAAAAGGATCAAAAACTGATAGGAAAAGCAGGGATCAATGGCGTCGCAAGTGACTTTATGCCATTTTCTCCCTGTCTCTCCATTTAGAGTTAAAGGTGGGGGAAGTGAAGGTATGGTAAGTTCAAAAGGGAGAAGGAAATGGTCCGACCAGGTGAGGGGCAGTGAAGGGAGAGAGGTGATACCAGGATGGTTAGTGAATATCAGGTCAAGAGTATGACCTGCTGTATGAGTCGGGCCCTTGACAAGTTGGACAAAGTTAGTCCTTGCAAGGTCTCAATTAGATGAGACGCTTGTGCACAGGAAGGATTGTCAACATGTAGGTTAAAATCTAACACCGTGAAATAAGCGTGTCTGAGGGAAAGATCAGCTATCGTGTGCAGCAGGGTGGCAAGTGAGGAAGATGAAGCGTTGGGGGGGTTATATACCAAGATGCCAGCCAGAATAATAGTGGCCGAATCCAAGATCGTAAAATACATAGCTTCAATAAGCCCTAAATTGGTGAGTTTCTTGACAGTTAAATTAAGATGAGACTTTAAGATAACGGCAAGACCCCCTCCCGTTTTCTCGTTGTCACGATTGATACCCACCAGTCGATAGCCGGAGGGAGTGGCCAAGTGTATATCGGGTCTGGACGTATCTTTAATCCAAGTTTCCATGAGAAATAGGATGTCCCAGGCCTGGGTGTCAAGTGATAACCATATCTCACTGGCGTGACGAGGCAGGGAGCGACAATTGACTAGAGCGGCCTTTATCAACCTAGGGGAGCTTAGGGATTTAGCGATCTTCAAAGATAGAGGGCGACGATTCAACAAGGAGGTAAGTGTGAACTCACAGCATAAACATTTGAAAGGGATGTCCTCTAGGCTAAGTGGGCAGCAACAGGCAGCTGGAGTGCAAATACCTTGTCTAATCTCAAGGAGGTGAGTTCTAGTCCAGCAGATCTTTGTGGCCAAATTAACAGGAGGACCGGCGCTGGGCGCGGGCCAGGCGTGGACGGGCGCAGACGGGCTTGCCTTAGGCGCGCCTTTGGCGCGCCCGCTGCGCGGACGGGAAGTCCCCTTGTTTATATCCATTTTGGAGGAGGGTGGGAGGCGTCCAAGAGCTGGACCGCTACCCTGCCTCCCCCTAAGATGGCGGCTTAGCCCTCTGACAGCCGGCGACAGCGCTTCAATCGGCTGTGCCGGGAGGAAGAATGCCCAGAGCCCTAGAGCGATGTTAATCTCGTCCGAGGATCGGCAAAGTAATATTGCTTCCTATGGATCTTGGCACCTAGCCACTAACTTCCTCTTTGAGAATGATTATGGAAAGAATTTGGGCTCCATGTGGAAGACAGAGCCACTTCCCTGCTGCCCTGAAAGGAGTGGGAAGACAAAAGCGGAGGGTCTATGGAAGAATGAAGATATCTACCAACTCTTCTGTTGACCACCACAGCCAAGCGGGTCTTGTAACAAGCGACATCATTTGAGTGCATGAGTGCTTCATGAAAAGGAGGTAGTGGCTGACCTGTAGTGCCGAAAATTGAAAGATCTCAGCAAATTATGCCTAAGCACTGTCTCTCGTAAGGAAAATGCTACTTACCAGTATGCATCTGTTCTTGGCATGTAGAGCTGCAGATTTCTACACTTTGTATTAGATCGCCACCTGGCTGTTGGGGTTTGGATGATTGCATGTTGTTGTCGTCTTGGAAGAAGTCTTTGTAGTCACGAGATAGGGGACTCCT
Organism: Lissotriton helveticus; assembly: GCF_964261635.1. NCBI lineage: Eukaryota > Metazoa > Chordata > Amphibia > Caudata > Salamandridae > Lissotriton > Lissotriton helveticus. The sequence continues at coordinate 643,964,264 of NC_136067.1, forward strand.
CCCTTGGACGATAGTCCGCATGGGCATCGGCTCCATCCTTAGATTGTTTTTCCCCATGATGGGAAATGGAGTCAGTAGAAAGAAAGAAAGGATGTCCATATGTGTATATCTAATTGAGGTAAAACTGGAACAGATACAGGTCCCGGGCAGGCGGGAGGGCGTGTAGAAATCGGCAGCTCTACATGCCAAGAACAGATGCATACTGGTAAGTAGCATTTTCCGTTCGAGGCATATGAGCTGCAGATTCTACACTTTGCATCGATTGTGCAGCAGTGTCTCCCCTAGCGGTCGTCACCTGCATCTGTTGCAGTAGTTTGAAAGAGAGGTTTAAGGACAGCTTGGCCTACTGCATCTTGCTGCTTGGCTTGCACATCAACACACTAGTGTTTAGTGAAGGTGTGTGTTGTAGACCATGTTGCTGCCTTGCAGAGGTCTTCTAGGGGAATGTTTCCTAAGAAAGCCATGGAGGCTCCTAGTTTGCGTGTGGAGTGCGCTCTAGGAGGAACTGTTAATGTGCGTTTTGCTTTGTGATAGCATATTTGTATACATTTACCAATCCACCTTGCAATTCCTGATTTAGAAATGGGGTTGTTGTTTTGCGAAAGGACCTGGTCCTATTGATGTAATAGAGAAGAGCTCTTTTGACATCTAGTGTGTGTGTGTGAAGCTCTCTCTGCTACAGAGTCTGGGTTTTGAAAAAACGCTGGTAACTCAACAGATTTGTTTAGATGAAAAGGAGTAATTACTTTAGGAAGGAATTTAGGATTAGTTCTTAGAAGCACCTTGTTACGGTATAATTGTAAGAATGGTTCTTGTATTGTGAAAGCTTGAATCTCACTAAACCTTCTAAGAGGTAATAGCAATGAGGAAATATGGTTTCCATGTGAAAAAATGTAGTTCACATTTGTGTAAAGGTTCAAAAGGGGGTCCCATGAGCCTGGTAAGAACAATGTTTAGGTTCCACACGGGTGAGGGTGGTAACCTAGGAGGAATAATTCTTTTTAATCCTTCCATAAAAGCTTTTATTACGGTTACTCTAAACAATGACATATGTTGTCTGTTTTGTAGATATGCGGCAATGGCTGCAAGATGTAAACGTATAGATGAATAAGCCAGATTACATCTTTGTGAATGGAGAAGGTAACGGATAATATTTTGGATGGAAGCATCTAAAGGATCAATTTGATTATTATTGCAGTAAATGGCAAATCTTTTCCATTTAGCAGCATAGCAAGCTCTAGTAGTAGGTCTTCTGGCTTATTTAATGATATTCAAACAGTCTGGTGGCAGGTTAAGGTAACCAAACTCTTAAGACTTCAGGAGCCAGATTGCCAGATTCAGTTGACCTGGATCTGGATGCCTGATGTCTCCATGGTTCTGCATTAGCATGGATGGTGTCAGAGACAGTTTTTGGTGTGGAACTAGAGAGAGTTCTAGCAGTGTGGTGAACCACGGTTGGCGTGCCCATGTGGGAGCTACCAGGATCAGTTTGAGAGACTGTTGTCTGAGCTTGCGTACCACTAGTGGTATTAGTGGGGTTGGCGGAAAAGAGTACGCAAATCTGCCTGACCAGTTCATCCATATCGCATTGCCCTTGGACAACGGGTATGGAAACCTGGCTGCGAAGGTTGGGCATTTTGCGTTTTCGTGTGTGGCAAACAGGTCTATGTCTGGATGACCCCACTTTTGAAAAAATGGTTGAAGAACTTGATGATGTAGTTCCCATTCGTGAATCTATTGTGTCTGTCGACTTAACAGATCGGCTATCTGATTGTGAACTCCCGGAAGGTGTTCTGCAAGCAGATATATGTTTTGTGGAATGGCCCATCTCCAAATGTTTTGAGCGAGCTGGGACAGTTGCAGGGAATGTGTGCCGCCCTGTTTTTGTATGTAGTACATGGCTGTTATGTTGTCCATCCGGATTAAGACAGCTACGTTCCGTATGTGCACTTGGAAGGACTTCAGTGCCTGGAAAATCGCCAGCAATTCAAGGTAATTGATGTGGAGCACCTTTTGTTGAGCGATCCATCTTCCCTGAGTTGTGTGGTGGAGCAGATGTGCTCCCCATCCTGTGAGGGATGCGTCTGTTGTCAGTACTATCTGTGGAACAGGCTCGAGGAGAGGCCGCCCTCTGGACAAGTTTTTGGTGTTCCACCACTGCAGAGAGCGATGTGTGCGGCTGTCCACCAACACCAGGTCTGTTAGTTGTCCTTGTGCCTGATTCCACTGATTTTCTAGACATTCCTGCAATGGATGCATTTGCAGTCTTGCATATGGTAGAATAAAAATACAAGTTGCCATCATGCCTATTATTTGCATGAACATTCTGGCTGGGAGAGTGTTGGTTTTGAAACCTTGTGACTAAGGCTTGAATGCGCTGTATTCTGGCTGGACTGGGATAAGCTAGAGCTGTATTGGTGTTTATGGTAGCCCCTAGGTATTGATGTACATGAGAGGGCTGTAGATGTGACTTGGTGTGGTTTATTGTAAACCCCAAGTTGTGCAGTGTCTGAATTGTGTGAGATGTGTGTTGAACACACTGGTTGAATGACTTGGCTTTTATGAGCCAATCGTCTAAGTATGGGAAGACATGAATATGTTGTCTTCTGAGATGTGCTTCTACTACTGCTAGGCACTTTGTGAACACTCTTGGTGCAGTTGTGACCCCGAATGGAAGGACTTTGAATTGATAGTCTTGTCCTTCTAGCACAAACCTGTGATACTTCCAGTGAGAAGGATGTATGGGAATGTGAAAGTAGGCGTCTTTGAGGTCTAGTGTAGTGGGGAAATGGCCTTGTTGCAATAATGGGAGCACTTGTTGTAAAGTGAGCATGTGAAAATGATCCGAGTGTATATACCTTAAATCTAGAATTGGTCTTAGTGTCCCATCCTTTTTGGGTATTAGGAAGTAGAGTGAGTAGACCGCTGTTCCTTGATGTTGCAAAGGAACTAGCTCTATTGCATCTTTTTGCAGCAATGAGAGAACCTCTTGTTGGAGCAGCGTTAGATGTTCTGTGGACATTGGACGCTGTCTGGGTGGTATATTTGTAGGGGAAGCTCTAGTCAGTAACCGTACTGGATCATTTGTCTTACCCACTTGTCTGTTGTGATGGAATTCCAGACAGGTAGGAACTATTTTAATCTCCCCCCTACAGGAGTGGTATGCTTTTGGGGGAGCTGAAGAAAGTCACTGTTTAGTGGTCGAAGAGGATCGATTGTTGTTGTTACCTCGACCTCTTCCCTTATTGTTATTACCTCTGTAGCCCCCTCTAAAGTATCCTTTATTAGAGGATGCTTGTGTATTTGTCTTAAAGGAAGCTGAATTATCTGCCCCAGCTTGTTTGGAGCCTCCTCTGTAGAAGGAGCGACGAAAGGAGCCTTTCGCTTGGGTGGACTGCAGAGCTCCCATAGACTTGGCTGGGTCAGTCTTTTTTCAAGAGCTGTGTCTACTTCTGGACCAAACAATTGTTGTTGGTTGAATGGTTGATTTAAGATAGTAGTCTGTACCTCTTGCCTAAATCCTGAAATGGTAGCCACGCGTGACGTCTAAGGAGGACACTGGTGTTTATTGCCCTGAATGCAGTGTCTGCTACATCTAGTACACATTTAATGGAGGCATTTGATATAAACGTACCCTCTTGTATGAGGTCATCTGGTTGTGCCTTATATTGGTCAGGTAGGTGTTGTAAGAGTTTCTCTAGCTGGTCATAGCGAGCCATGTCGTATCTTGCAAGGAGGGCCTGTGTGTAGGCATTGCTAGCTTGGGCAGCTATTATTTTCCCTACAGCATCTATGATCCTTGATTCTTTATCAGGAGGTGGTGCTTCGCCTGATGTTTGGGAATTTGCTCTTTTCCTAGCGTTTGAAACTACTAGGGAGTCTAAGGGTAGCTGTCCTTTAATGTAAGCAGGATCCCCAGGAGCTGCACTGTACTTTTTCACTATTCTTGGGTTTATGATTCTTTTAATCACTGGCAGTAAAAAAATCTTCTGAATGCATGGTGACTTTGTGATAGATGCCAGCCCTATTAATTAAGTGTCCAAACCCAATATTGTCTTCTGGAGGAGAAGGTTTAAATGGATATATATGTGGATCAGAAATAGCTGGTATATCCCGTGGGTTTGGATACTCCCAGTCTGGTGAACCTGTTGGGTAGGGAAAAGGGTAATCTGGGTCTTTCCCTCCCGCCATGCTATATTGATCATCATCAGCATCCTGAGGAGGTGTATGTTGTGGAGAATGAGGAGGAGAATTTTGAGGTGAAATGTTTAAAGGGAGAGCAGGAGAAGGAGATACAGGAGAAGAAGGGTGCATAGGAGATGTGGCAGAGTCCTTCTTCTTAACAGGCACTGGAGGTGCAGGTGCTGTATCGGACTTCCTCTTCCTGCGTGGTGTGGTGGAAACATGTCCTGTTTCTGGATCTATGTATATCCTTTTTTGCAAAGGATCAGGTCTAAAAAGCTCTTCTTCTTGAGAAATTGCTTTCGGCGACGATTTTTTCGGCTCCGGGCCTGGTTTCTGCTTGTCTTTAGCCTAAGGAGTTGTTGTATAGTCCTTTGGAGTACTTTTCGGCACCGAAGGTATTGTTTTCGGAGTCGAGGCCTGGTTCGAGGGCTTGAGGCATCGGAAACAGGCTTTGTGGGTTTCGGCACCGAAGATTCTGGGATGGAAGCAGGCTTCATTGGTTTTGGTGCCGTCTTGTCTTTAGGAGTCGACGGTTTCTAAGTCTTTTTCGGAACCGGGATTTCCTTCGGTTTCGGTGCAGTGGGAGCTGGTAGTATCGGCACGTGCGGTTTGCTTGGTGTGGAGATACCGGAAGGCTTTATTATTTTCTTCGGAGCCGGGCTCGATGGCGGGGCTTTTGAAGCAATGTCTCGGTCTCGACTGGGCCCCGAAGGCAGAGTTTTGACCTTAGCCTTTCGTTTAGAGGTTGGAGCTAAGGTAGGGGCAGTCGTACTCACGCGTTGACCTGATTGTATGGAGTCATCGGAGTAGTCTGCCTCAGATACGATCTGGAGATCATCGAAATCTTCCTCGGCAACATATGGACCTTCGTCGAAGATATCCACCAGTTCCGGAGCTGATCTCTGCATGTCCCGTCAACGGGCCCTCCGATCTCGAATTGACTTCTTGGATCGAAAGGATGCACAAGCTTTGCAGCTCGACTTGTCGTGTTCAGGTGATAAACACAGGTTACACACCTCGTGATGGTCGCTGTGTGGAAATTTTGCTCCACACACAGGGCATTTTTTGAATAGTGTTCTTTCCATGAGTTGTAGGCCTCACCACGTGGGTAGGCCCGTGTCGACGACCGCAATCGAAGTGATGAGGTTGAGTCTATGTATATTGAAGTTAAAGTTTGTTTTTAGAAAGTTCTGCGCGTCAAAGTCTTTTGAAAAGTAGATTTTCGAACCAGAGAAGTTGCATCCAAACTTGGTGGCGGAAAAAAACAATCTAAGGATGGAGCCGATGCCCATGCGCACTATCGTCCAAGGAAGGAGTCCCCTATCTCGTGACTACAAAGACTTCTTCCAAGACGACAACAACATGCAATCATCCGAGCCCATCGCCAGGTGGCCATCTAATGCAAAGTGTAGAATTTGTAGCTCATATGCCTCAAACAGAAAGTTTCAGGACTTCTGTCACTGTCTTAATGACAGAGGAAATCAATCAAAATCATGATTAGGAGGACAAGCAAGATAGGCATGGTCAGCTTCATGTGAGGCACCCAACCTAATAGTATCTATATATTTGCCTAGCAGCAATTTGTCCATTTCACTACCCTCATACCTGGTGCAAGAAAAAACTGAGGAATTCCAGGTAATCAGACAGAGAGGTAGCAAAGGATTCCATGCGTGTGAACTTCTGGGGCTAAGGAGATACTAAATCAGATGCTGATCCTAAAAACAGACCAGCTCTCTTCAAGTATGTGGGCAAGAAATGCTCAATCCAACAAAAGTGTGTGGACTACTCCAAAAGCACCAACTCCTTCAGTGGTGCAATCTAATGTGTATGGCAAGTGGAACCAGTTCTTATAACATTTCATCATTTCAGCTGGTGGTGTTAAGTCGATAGCCAAATGAACCTGATCCAGGTTCCTTGATGCGGGGATCAAAGACACCTTTACTTTGTGACTAACATCCTTCTTAAACCATAGCCTCCTGCATGGCAACGGCTAACATGTCGTAACAGAAAGTTCTTCCGAGCACTCCAAGTAATAATTAAGAACAGCAGTTCTCCAGTCGTTGTATTTCTATTGGCAATGTCCAAGTTTAATTTCTTCAATAGATTCAAAATCCGGTTCACATAGAATAGTGCAGCCAACACGTGTTTCGTCTAGTCAGTACATTGACTTTAGACTTCTTCAGGGCATCCTTATTATTCTCCTCCGTAATATACACTCTTTACAAGATAATCCATATGAGTCAACAGTTCCTCAATCACCATAAAATCAGAATAGAAGGTATGAGAGTACCATCTCATCTTCATATAATCAATTGTAACTCAACGACACAAATCTTAATATTCACATAATCCACAACTCGTATCTCCGCTTTAATCGTTATCACAATCGTAACCACGGGTTCGTGTTCTCTATATCTTACTTCCAGTCCGCGATAAATCTCGGCGTTCAGCCAATAGAAATACAACGACTGGAGCACTGCTGTTCTTAATTATTACTTGGAGTGCTCAGAAGAACTTTCTGTTATGTTTTAAATCACCAGACGTTGGTTTAAGTATGGGGTTGTGGTAACCGACCTGGTTCCCTCCTGGAGCACCAAATTAAGATTTGTGATATTGTGACTTACCTATATTTGCTGTGCGCTCTTTTCAAACTGTTACCCCTTCTGTTTGTGTGGCTAACATGTTGTACTTCTCATTGGTGCAAGAGCCTGGAAGGCAGACAACATGGCAATCATTCCAGCCCTTCTTCCCAGCACAGAAGGGCCATTTGACTGCACAATTAGCCTGCTTCCAATTGTCTAACTATTTACATTCCAATCGCTACGAAGGACTAACAGAAGTAAATTATCTTTGTTCAGTTGCAGCTTGCTTAGTAAGGTTGATGCTCCTAACCCTGATGCAATCAATGAGGCTCTAGTGCCTAGGAGCTTGGACATCTGGATGTCTGCATCTCAAGGGCAACAAATTAAGAAATTGTTGTCAATGAGCAGAGGGGTGCCTTACATGGCTCTGTGCTGTCATTTTTGGAAGCAGGCAAAAGCCGATCTGGCAGCTAGCACTGCTTGGCAGGTACTGCTATGAGAAAATGTTTTTGGTTCAAGTATGGGCCATGAAGAAATCTGCAGGAAGAATTAAAATTGTGTAGTCAAACCAGAGGAAAATAATTACATCTTTTTACACCTCTCCAGACTGAGCATTTTCCAAAGATCAATATACAGGAATTTTTCCTCTTTCCTCGGACTGGGAATCCTCGCAAAAATAAGATACATAACAGTATTATATTACAAACTATTAAATCTAGGATATCCACTGCTTTCTATAGACTGAAAATCAAATGATGATGAGGGAGTGGCCCAGAGTTTTATATAGCCAAAGGGGCTATTTCCTGTAAGTTTCCATAACTCGCATGTAGAAAGTATCTAGCAATAGACTCACTGGGGAAGAGAAAGGGTCACTGTGAAATTAAAGATATCAATGCTACAGAACAATAAGTTGCTTACCTTCAGTAACGCCGTTTCTAGTAGAGACTAACCACAAATTCCCAACCTGACAATTAACCCAGGTGCCAAGCTGGATGCAGAAACTGTTGATAAAAATCCACTTCAGTGTTGATAGGCGGAGTCGTACAGCTCTGCATCGGATCCATCCCACTCTGAATGCAATGTCTGGGATCACTATTTCTGTATCACCGTCATGTGCTAAAGTTAGCTTCTTTCTGATCTGTGTGGGCACTGAACACAGAGCCTATAGAAATTAGAATACCAATGTGCAGATCTGTAAACTGGGATATTATTAACAGACTGTACGAATCCATTCCACACAACCAGGAGTAGAGTAGGTTGGTGAGGAATATGCGGTTAAATAGAGTCTGTATCAGAATAAGCCTTACCAAAGATAAGTAACTTGTTTTCTCGATAGAGACTTCTAGTCACAGATTCCTCACCTTATGAGCAGTTCTCACCAAAGCAATAGCTCCTTATTTGTGGGTTTGTTAAATGGTTCAAACTAGAAAATCTTACAGGACGTATCTGGCGAAGTGTCCGGCCTGCCAGACCTCACTGTCCAGACAGTAGTGCTGGGATTTCCTCATAGAAGCCTGGCAAAGGTCTAGTACTGGCACCACCACATGCCAGAGCAGTAGTAGCAGCCTTTGCCCTGGTGGAATGAGCGTGCAAGTTTACAGGGGGCTGCTTCTTAGCCAGGCAGTAGCAGATCTTAATGCAGAACGCAGTCCATCGAGAGTTTTTTTTTTTGGTACTACTTGCTTTTTTTTTTAGCTCTAGAGAAACAACAAAAAGTTGGTCGTCGGGGCGTGGCCCGACCAGCAATGGCGTAAGACGCGACTCCGGGGAGCTCCGGCGGACTGCCACCTACATTAGCGATCACAGCGGAGCTGGGGCGATCTTTTTACAGTCATAGAGGCGGATTTCGGTTGCTGTGACCGGGGGGCATATCCTGGAGGAGCAGTGCGTCGTGTGGAGGCAAATGAGGAAAATGAATTTTTACATGACCAATATGTCCCCTGCGTGTACCCTATGTTTAATGTATGTGCATGTCATACATGCATTTTCCCTTAAGTGGCCTGAATCACAAGGCCTCTGCATTTACGTCCTGCATTAGGATGCCAGTCTTCAAGTCTCCCAGGTAAGAAATATTAAGTTAGCATTTAAGGCCCATGTATTTGCATTGTGCACTTTTAAATAAGTCACGATGAACCCGTTTTGTGGCTCAGACACTCTGAGAGCTACAGTTACGTATCCCTGACCTCGCATACTTCTGGCTCAGCCGAGGCCCAGCACGGGGTGCCAAGACAGTGTTTTGAAAAATAGTTATCTGCTTGTTGTACAGAATCACATTCCTGCCCAGTGAAGAAGGTAAACAGAACCCGTCTGCAGAGAAAGGGCCTAGCCTTTCTGTCTCCGTTTAAGTAAATTACAGAGCTTGCATCCGTAGAAAGCCCACGGCCCCATGCAATGCACGAAGAGTATATGCCCCCTCTGGCTCTTAGTGATGAGCGACCTTTGCTTCAGATAAAACATCCCCGGACTCAAGATATCAGATAATACCAAAGTGCTGGTCGCCCTGACACTAAAGGCCTCTCTACTAGACTGAATGTCAGCTTTCCCCCCAGTCACACGTCAGTTGCACGTCATGATCAAGTTGCACGCACAAGTAGGGCAAAGTTCCAGACTGCCATGCAACCCCCTCCATGTATCCACCCACCTATGACTCACCTATGACTCATCAAGTGTACACCCTCATGCACGCCCACATGCTCTTATCTTCTTTTCTCTCCTATGTACAAGATTGCACGTATAAATATGTAATCAGAAAATAATGTTTAGAAGACCCTTCCTGAACCTTAGAGGTGATGGAACAGATTCTCCCTTAACTCGAGTTATTGGAACAAAGCCCTTTGACTCGGATGCCACGGACTCTGCCTCTCATTTAATGCATGACACTGTGTTTAGTTTGTTTAGTTATAGAAATTATGACAGGGTAATATTTTATTTACCACATTAATCTGGCGCCCGACAGGGACATATCCCTTTCCCCACGCGCCGGTGACGTAGGTCCAGCCTTTGCCCCCTTCTACAGCCGTGACGGACTCCGAAGTGCACGCAGCGGGATTTCCTGCTTACTCCCTCAGGCCCACGGAGGAGACGGACTGCGACCAGGCGTCCACACGAGGCGGTGAGGATCGCGGATCATCCCAACCAGAGCCCAACCCGTGAGAGAGCAAGGTCCGAGGTTCCGAAGGCCCACCTGTTCCGAGGCGCATGCGTGGAAGTAGAAGTAGACGTGGTATCAAGTATCAAGTTTCCGAGGCCTTCAAGTTCTGCTTCCCGGTGAGTACCACTATGGGGAACGCATCAAGTTAAAGACGTGTCCGTTCACACGGACACGGTAAAGACGGGTCCACGGTAAAACGTGGGCACGGTAAAGACGGGTCCACGGTAAAACGTGGGCACGGTAAAGACGGGTCCACGGTAAAACGTGGGCACGGTAAAGACGGGTCCACGGTAAACGTGGGCACGGTAAAGACGGGTCCACGGTAAAACGTGGGCACGGTAAAGACGGGGGCACGGTAAAGACGGGTCCACGGTAAAACGTGGGCACGGTAAAGACGGGTCCACGGTAAACGTGGGCACGGTAAAGACGTGTCTCATTTTTGGGACCGGTATGGTTGTACTGTATTCCAGTGCATAAAGTTAACTGTTTTCAAGTATGTGTTTTATTCCATGTATCAGGTTAGACTGTATCTGTTTTAGTGTTTTAGTGTTGTAGTGTGAATGATTCTTTCAGTCAGTCTATTCTGTGTGTATTGTATTTCCATTGTGTTGGTTTCAACATGCCGCTGTTTTCGAAATTACGTCAGATAGGGACCAGGAAAGGTATACTAGAAGAGTCAGTCAACATCCCGCCCAGAGACACACCTGGTCATTTTATGTATAATAAGCACGGGCCAATCGCCATTTTGTTTTTAGACTTATGGGTAGATTACACAAAGGAAGCGCTATGGAAAAAGGAAATCAAGGCCCTCTCAGACAGATGCCATTGAGTTATGGCGCAAAGAGTCACATAGGAGAACAGAGAAAGAATTGAACAAAGCAGAGAGAACTAAACAAGCAGCGGAAAAAGCGAAAGTAAAAGAACTACGAGAGGAGGGGGAGCGGGTCAAATTAGAACAGGTTGATAGAGAAAGAAATGCCGTCGTTACTGGCATTTATCCCGTCCTCTCAGAAGAACTAGCTAGAGTGACCACCTCGGAAACACCCAGTAGGTCGCGAACGCCACCACCTGTACCCTTCAGAGTATGTAGAAAGAAGCCGACAGCATCAGAGGCTTTTATTTCCTCCTATATAGAAGAGCCCGCACCGGACTACGTAAATGCAGATTTCCATCCGCCCCCATCGGCCATATAAGTTTACTGTGGAGTTCCTTGTAAATGGCTCCTTGTAAATATGGTTTATGAAGAGCATGTCATTATTATAACTTGTTGAGTTTCTTGTGAATATGGCTTGTGAATAGCGCCATGTGTTTATGGTTTGTGCAGAGCATGTTATCATTACGTTAGGCAGGAGAGAGCTGGATCTCTTTCAAGTGCTTGGAGAAAACGTTTTGAAGATGTGCGTACGTGTTATGTGATAACGTGGAGAGATGAGTTCATGACTTTCCCATGTACTGCAGTCATTGGGGACAGAATGTGCTTTAGCTGCCAAAGGGTTACTATCTTGTATTGAGAAGGCAGTATTTGTTTTAACATGCTGTTTAACATGCATGGTTAAGTGAGCTGACACTAGAAGTCAGTGATTATTTAGTTGATTGATGGTTTGATTTAACTTTTTCATTGGTTGCTGGGTCTGCCTATGTGCTTTGTCAGTTTGCTGACTGAATGGTAACGTCTTGCATGGAGAGTAAAGAAGTGTTCATTTAACATTCTATTTCAAATGCGTCCGTGTATTTGTGTGGGTTTGCCTTGGAACACTTGATTTAATGTGTTTGACTCAGAGGTCGGTAAGTTGTAAATAAACCAGTCGGATTGAGATAAGGGTTTGCACGGAGGGTGCTTTAATGTTTTCACGGTTGAGAAGAAAATATAAAACAGACCCATCATAGAATGTGCTTTTAATTAGTGTAATGCAACCGTGTGTTTTTTTTTAAATTAAAATTTGTTCTTCAAAATATACATTATTATGTTTCCCAATGCAAGCTGCCCTTTAGAATAGCGTGTGACAGTTAATCCACTCAATTAGAAAACATGGCTTTTTGAAAGATGATGAATCTGGCCCTTTTAATAGCTAGAATAGAAGAGCTTGCACACTTAATTATGAAAATCTTGGTTCTGCAATGCAAAATTATAGTGTTTCACATGTCATTTTCAAAAAGTAAAATGTGATGTGTTTCCATGTCATGTTGTTCTGTTTCCTTTTTTCCTTTTCAGCTAGTAACAATATTTTATGATATAATTATTTTAAAATGCTAGCATGTGTCTAGGTTACGAAATAAAATATGTCCTTATTAATTACTGATTTTAGGATGCTTTTTATCACGTTTTAAATTTGCTTCAGTTAAGTTAGAGAATGTTGGTTAGCTCTCTGGCCTGGGTACAGATATGTTTTGAATTACTGAGAATGTGTTTTTCGACCTTGAGGTGGCCTGGCTCCCAGGGAAAGATATTTTGTGAAGGGAGGGCTTTTCCCTCTTGGAGCGCCGAGCAGTGCCTGTCTTGTTATTATTGGCCATACTCCAATTCTTTTCCGCGGACATTTGTTGATATAAACTGACTCAGGCTTCCTTCGCTTGCAGATTAAGAATGCTTGCAATTTGACCAAGCTCTCTCTTCAGTAACTTGGCAGCTGTTCTTAGCTCTCAGAGTTTTGAAAGGGTGGAGGAACAGCCCTGTGGGTGACATCACGATGAAGGGGAAGGCAGTGTAGAGAAAAAAAAAACTTGATGAGCCGCGGAGAAATGTTTATATAAGGAGGGGGTCAAGTTGCTCTTCCTTACAGCCAGCACTGAAAGCTTCATTGGCTTCAGATAAGGCATGCTTGCAAATGAATAGTTTTTCCCTCGTAGTGTAAACAGAATAATTGGCAGGAGTTTCGCTCTTGCAATGAGTCCTAGCATATATAGTCAAGCATTGAAAAGACAGCTGGACAGTATTAGCGTGCCTCCAAACACAGCTCTACTCCAATACGTAGACGACCTCCTAATCACAGCACAAGCAGAACCAGACTGCGAAAATGCATCACTGACAGTTTTACACTTTCTGGCAGACAAGGGGCACAAAGTGTCCCCTTCAAAGTTACAAATCTGTGAACAGCAAGTGGTGTACACTTGCTGTCCAAGGAGGGTAGACAGCTAACACCAGAACGTATACAGCTCATTTCTAACCTTTCACAGCCCAAGACACAAAAGGAAGTACGGGCCTTCATTGGCCTCACTTCATACTGTAGGCAATGGATTCCCCAGTATGCCTATCTAGCCAAACCACTCATACAATTGACAACACAGGAGGCAGCGTCTTCAACTGTCCTCCCTTGGACACAATAACATACCTTGGCATTTGAGGAATTAAAAAGAGCATTGTGTCAAGCGCCAGTTCTAGCGACTCCTAGTTACAGTAAACCTTTTATGCTTTTCGTAACTGAACGGGATGGAACAGCGTTATCTGTCCTCACACAAGATCAAGCAGGAAAACACAAGCCTTGTGCTTATTTTTCTAGTACACTAGACCCAGTGGCCCAGGCTCTGCCTGCGTGCCTGAAATCGGTTGCAGCAACAGCCCTAGCCATAAGACAAAGTGACTCGATAGTGCTGGGACACCCCCTGACAATACAGGTACCACATGCAGTGGAAGTTCTCTTAAACAGGACACAGACACAACATTTGACTGTAGCGAGACTGACAGGATATGAACTGACATTATTTCAGCCACACATAGAGATCAGACGATGTAATATTCTAAACCCTGTTTCACTTTTGCCCTCAAGTACAGTAAATGCACCACCACATGACTGTGTGGAAGTAATGAATAGAGTGACGAAACCAAGACAAGACCTGACAGATATTGCACTTCCAGACCCTGACCTAACACTCTATGTAGACGGATCATGCATGAGAACGAGTGCAGGAGAGTTAGTAGCAGCATATGCCGTGACCACTGCTACTGAAGTCATAGAGACACAAAGAATAGACACACTGTCAGCACAAGCAGCAGAGCTCATCGCTCTGACACAAGCCTGCATAAGAGCTAAGCACTTAAGAGTGAACATTTATACCGATTCACAATATGCTTTTGGCGTAGTTCATGATTTCGGAGTACTATGGAGGGAGACGCCGAAGTTGGTGTTACTGACCACGAGGACTGCGATTAAGGTCGAGGGAAGAAAGGGATGGCTTCACGCTCATCACTGCAAGAGATACTTTGGACAATCTGGTACTTTTGAAAAGAATAAAGACATTAAAGACATTAAAGACTTTGCGCCGCTTGCGCCGCCTTTGCTAGAAAAGACTCCACAGCAAGAGTATAGGTCTAAGTTACGATCTAGTAAGTCAGACGAAGTTTAATTGTTTAAGTCCACTAGGTGGTGAATCGGTTAGACTAGATTTCTGACATGTATAAGATCGCATACGACAATAGTAAAAAGAGCAAAATGAAAGAGAAATACTGTAAGCTATTACATAGTAGATGTATAGTTTCTTTGATTATTCTATTTTTTCTGTGCATCGTTATAATCTGCGTTAGTTTAATACTACATGTTTTCTTTCCTCCTCTTGCCTCACATATGCACTCTTCCCTTAACAACACCGTAGAGCATACATTCAGTGAACTGCCACCTCATGAACTGTCATATCGACTTGCCCTGCGTAACAATACTTTAATTCGAATGTTACACCGTTCTCATCAGACCAGCAATGCGACTGATTGCTGGGTATGTGGCCAACTGCCACCTTATCAAGAGACGAAGGGAGTTCTGCCCTTCTTTCCTTTACCGTTCTCCCACAATGGTTCGTGCGGAGCATGGTTTGCCTTAATGACCTCACTAGACAGAAAGTCCATAGTATACCAAGATGAATGGATATATGGAAACCTGAATAAAGTAATGAATAAGGCATGTTTTCCAGACCAAGACGGATTTCCCCAAAGGAAGGGAACCGATCTAGAAAATGAAGAGTACGAGCAAGGAAATGCATCCGTTAGTTTTGTAATGCTGAACGCTCAGCCCATGCAAAATATAGGTCCACCGTTTATATCAGTCCTACCAGTAAAATGTGATTTATGTGTTAGAAAGAAAGGTTCAGTACATATGGGACACAGCGAGTGTAAAGCTGTAGTAGAGTTTAACGATAAAGGACAGTCTTCATTCAAAACATCACGCCATACCTATTTCATTTGCGGTCAGACAGCCTATGTACAACTGCCCCCAGACTGGGGTGGGACATGTTATATAGCGTTCCTGCTGCCACCAGTCTTTCTAGCCCCATCCCATTATCATCGAGATTCACGACTAGAGCATGTTAGACAAAGGAGAGAGACTGATTCCTCAGAGATAGATCAGACTGAAACAGCTTGGGAGCAATATACAGATTTCAACAAAGGATTCTTTTTCTTCATAGGTCCCGTCCAAAACAGTAAACTGATACGCAGGTTAACAAGAACTCTGGAAGCAGTAGTGAATGCGACTGCTTCTGCTCTGGCGAATCTGACCCAGGAGCAGTCTGCCATGAGACTTGTTGTTCTTCAGAACCGCCTTGTTCTTGACGTCATCCTGGCGGATAGGGGCGGGGCTTGTAGAGTGATCGGCTCCAGTTGCTGCATTTTCATCCCTAATAACGCGCCATCTGTGTACGCAGCAATAACAAGACTCCACAAGATTGCTCATGATATACATCAAGACCCAGGCACATGGACTTGGTCCAGTTGGCTCTGGGGTGTAATATCCGCTTGGGGATGGAAAGTGTTGTCGTTCCTAGGAATGATACTGCTTATGATATTCGGCTGCTGTCTCTGTCTGCAGTGTGGCCCGGCCATTTGCGACCTGTGTGCGACTGCCTGTGTACCACATCCACGTGTACAAAGGATCAAAGATGAACAAATGATGCTGTATGATCAACTATACGGTCTCATGAATATAGATGTGTCCTGAAGGGTAACGTAGGGGACAAGGAGGGAATGAGGAAAATGAAATTTTACATGACCAATATGTCCCCTGCGTGTACCCTATGTTTAATGTATGTGCATGTCATACATGCATTTTCCCTTAAGTGGCCTGAATCACAAGGCCTCTGCATTTACGTCCTGCATTAGGATGCCAGTCTTCAAGTCTCCCAGGTAAGAAATATTAAGTTAGCATTTAAGGCCCATGTATTTGCATTGTGCACTTTTAAATAAGTCACGATGAACCCGTTTTGTGGCTCAGACACTCTGAGAGCTACAGTTACGTATCCCTGACCTCGCATACTTCTGGCTCAGCCGAGGCCCAGCACGGGGTGCCAAGACAGTGTTTTGAAAAATAGTTATCTGCTTGTTGTACAGAATCACATTCCTGCCCAGTGAAGAAGGTAAACAGAACCCGTCTGCAGAGAAAGGGCCTAGCCTTTCTGTCTCCGTTTAAGTAAATTACAGAGCTTGCATCCGTAGAAAGCCCACGGCCCCATGCAATGCACGAAGAGTATATGCCCCCTCTGGCTCTTAGTGATGAGCGACCTTTGCTTCAGATAAAACATCCCCGGACTCAAGATATCAGATAATACCAAAGTGCTGGTCGCCCTGACACTAAAGGCCTCTCTACTAGACTGAATGTCAGCTTTCCCCCCAGTCACACGTCAGTTGCACGTCATGATCAAGTTGCACGCACAAGTAGGGCAAAGTTCCAGACTGCCATGCAACCCCCTCCATGTATCCACCCACCTATGACTCACCTATGACTCATCAAGTGTACACCCTCATGCACGCCCACATGCTCTTATCTTCTTTTCTCTCCTATGTACAAGATTGCACGTATAAATATGTAATCAGAAAATAATGTTTAGAAGACCCTTCCTGAACCTTAGAGGTGATGGAACAGATTCTCCCTTAACTCGAGTTATTGGAATAAAGCCCTTTGACTCGGATACCACGGACTCTGCCTCTCATTTAATGCATGACACTTTGTTTAGTTTGTTTAGTTATAGAAATTATGACAGGGTAATATTTTATTTACCACACAAGCCACAGGCAACAGCTCGCGGACGCTGGAGGCCCGGAGGGGAGACCTGCCATTTTGTGCATCCCCTGGCAGACTCGGCCCGGAGCCCTGCAGCCCCAGGAATCGCCGGAGGCTAGATCCACTACCTCCCTTGTTGGCCTGGGAGGGGGCTGGGGTGACCCGATTGCCAGTGGAGCCCCGGCGGCTCGAGACGGAGAAACCCGTGTCTGAACAGGGGGAGGAGGTGAGGGCGGGCCGAGGAGGCGAGTCGGGAGCAGCATTGCACGGCACGGCCAGGGGCGGCTGAGCGGCCCGCCGGGGCCTCCGCCGGGGCCTCCGCAGGGGCGCTGACAGAGTTGCTGCTGAGGATCCCACTGGGGGAAGACGCCGAGCGGGGCGCCATAGTGAACCGGGGGCGGCTCTGCCAGTACATGACAACGGCTGGTGGCACAGTGAGCTGTGGGGGAAGGGCGGCCTGAAGGCACAGGCCGCCATCTTGCGTGGACCTGGGTGGAGATCCCCCCCCCCTGCAGCCTGGAGAGCCCTCAGGACCCTGACAGGTGGAGACTTGGGGCGTGACTCGCAGGCGGGTACTCCCCGACAGACCGGAGGTGGCTGAAGCGGGCTGGTAAGCGTAGCACGGAGGAGATCTGCGCTAGGAGGAGCGACCTTGGGAGCTGGGGCCTCACTGCCCTTACCTGGTGATTTCTGCCTACTGGTCCCCTGTGGTGAGGGCCCAGGCGCCGCATCCCACAATTGCAGCACCACCGGGTGCTACAGTCCAGGTACTGCGCAGCGGAGGGCGGGGCCACGGCGGATTACGTCAGCGGTTGGGCGGAGGCCCGCCACCTTGCGACCACTGCACTGGGCAGCTCAGCGGCACTGACATCGGCGCACAGAGACCTCTTTGGAACTTGCACCCTTCCCAGAGCCCCTGCACCCGCGCTTCTTCCTGAGGGGCCTAAAGACCGGCGGGTAACGGCGTGGGAAGCAGTTACGAGGCTTGGTCCGCTGACGGAAAGAGGGCGGCGCAGGTCTTATGGGGTTGCAGGTGACTCAGTTCTGGAAAGAGCTGTACAGACTAGCGTGAGGTGGCCATTCGAATTTGGACTAGAGGGCCTCCCGGTGCCTACTCAGACACGCTGTGTGGCGCCCAGGAGGTCTTGAGACACTGCAGGGGCCTTACCGCATGTGTCTGTGCGGATTTCCCCCGTGAAACTGCGCTGGAGCGCTTGATCCCTGGCCGCCCCCTCGAACACATCCATTTCCGATTGTGAAATTGCTGGGAGCCTCTGCAACGCCATTTGAGACCCCTACTACGTTGGGTCTCCGGTTCTGCCGCCTGGCTGGTTCATAGCGGATCCATGATGACACGCACTCACCGAGGTAAAGACGCCCCTGCGCCATCCTCCAAGGATACGTCGGTGGCGACACTATGGGGCAGGGTGGGTGGGTCGGTCCCGGCGGAGGTGGCTTCTCAGCCTGGAGGAGCATCACAAGTCATTGACACAAGCGTCGCAACCAGTGACAGAAGCTTTCATGGCCTCCTTCATGGCCGAGCTGAAATTCGAAATAGGATCCCTACGCACGGAGGTCCACTCCTGTGTTCAAGAACTTCGGAAGGATATTGTCGATTTAGGAGACCGCGTGGACGGGCTGGAGAAGACGGTAGAGGGCTGGAGAAGACGGTAGATGCCCGTACGGAAGACCAAGAACAGCTCTGGGAGCGCTTAGCTACCCTGGAAGATCAACATATAGAGATCCAGATGAAGTAGGAGGACCTCGAAAATCGAAGCCGCCGGAAAAACCTCCGTATCCGGGGCGTTCCTCTTGGGGCAGAGGGGAAAGACATAATGACCTACGTGGCGCAGCTTCTCCATACAGTTTGGGGGGACGAGGACGCCTCTCCGCCGGCTTTGGACCAGGCCCACCGCGTTGCCGGGCCCGCGGGGAGGTCAGGTCTCCTCCCGGACATACTGACCAGGGTCCACTTCTTCACAGAGAAGGAAGCCATCCTCAGGGCGGCGAGAGACAAACCGGACCATACATATGAGGGACAAAAAATCCAGATTTTTCAAGATTTGGCTCCCAACACCTTACGGCGCCGCTGTGTTTTTCCGGCCGGTCACGGACAAACTACGCAGCCTTAAAATCCCATATCAATGGGGCCATGCGTTTGCCCTTATCTTTCAGTGGGCGTCTAAGCGCAGAGTGATACAGTCCTATCAGGAAGAGGCTCAACTACTACGTTTGCCCACCTCCCGGCCTTCCAGCCCAACTCGTCCCCCGCCTATTGTGCGGTTACCGGCTACAGAGTCCTGGTCCACTGTGCGCCGGCGCAGACGGTCACCACCTTTGGACGAACATGCATCCTTGCAGGCCAAGAATGACATTATTGAGCATATCCGGTCCTTGGAGGGGGACAGATCGGAGGGGGGCCCGGACTCACCGGGCTCTGGCTGAACAGCCTTTGTCCCCATGCTGTTCTCTGCGATCTCCCTCTGGCTTGCCCTTGCTGTATGCTGATGAGTTCTGGTTACTGTCCCACCCCCTGTGCTCTGCAGGGTGGCTGCTGCCGGAGTCCCCCATCGAGAGGGACCTGTGACCAGCAAACGACCTCCCCTTCACCGTTTGAGAGAGTGATGTCTCTGGGTCTCTCTGAACCCTAGGGTGTAGGATAACCAAGGATGGGAATGGACAGATGCGGCCAAGTTGGCCGATGTTGACAGTTCTTCTTTTCCTCTTTTTTCTTGCTGTTTTTATACCCTCTTTTCTTGTCCCTTCCCTGCTCCTCGAGTGTGGTGGGTGGATGTTTGCGAGGCTGCAGTGGGCGCTGGCGCAGAAGGGGGGTTCCACTTCACTATCCTTTGGCCGGGCCTGGCTTGGGCTCTGCGGGAGGTTTAGCGCCTTATCCAGTGACCTACGGTGTTAATGGCCCCTAAAGACACTTTAAAGATCCTTTCCCTCAATGTTAAGGGGCTTCACTCCCCCCAATAAGCGTCGGCAATTGTGGCGTTACATCCTACTGCATTGCCATGACATTGTTTTCCTGCAGGAAACCCATCTGCTCAAGAACGATACCCAGCGCATGGCACATCCTAAATACCCCCTTCAGTTCTGGGCAGCTGCAGACACTAAAACGGCAGGGGTGGCTATCCACTGCAGAGGGGGCATCAGGCAGGGGCCCCTGAAAGTCTTCCGTAGCACAGATGGGCGCTTCAACAGGGCAGGGGTGGTGGTTGGCAGACGCTCGCTCACGCTGTGTAATGTGTATGCGCCAAATCAGATGCAGGACTCCTATCTCCGGACGCTACTCAAGGGACAGGTGCCACAGGGAGACCCCTCTCTAATAGTAGAAGGGGATTTTAACTTGGTGTGGGACCGTGCGTTGGACCGTAGTGAAACCTCCTTGAATGGATCAGGTGGCATGTCATCCGCACTTCGGAAACAAATAACGGAGCTCGGCCTTATAGATTCTTGGCGTTATCATTCCCCGGAGCCGCGTGATTATTCGTACTACTCACATGTACACCGCTCGTACTCGCGCATTGATCACCTATTTATCTTGCACGCCCTTATAGGGGATGTGCTAACAGCGGCTATGTTGGACATCTCGATCTCTGATCACGCACACGTTAAGCTTCTCCTGCAGGACCCAGCCTCTGGTCCTGCTCGTTTGCCATGGTGGTGCCAACCGCCGTATATACTGCGGGATCCGGATGCTGTGGAATCCATACGGTCCGCCATAGACTTATTTTGAGAGCAACGACCTCCCTGAGACCCCATTCCCCATGGAATGGGACACATTTAAGGCGACTATTCGAGGCCACATTACGTCTATGGCAATTGCGCGTTCTCGGGAAGTCCGCAAACTGGAAGATAGCCTCTCTGCGGACGTAAACATTCAGGTCTCTGATGGAGGGCTTGTCACAGCGGAACGAGCTTAGTGCGATGCCTTTAGGGAGTATTACACTGCTCTTTACAAGGCGGATACGCCCTCTCAAGCTCATATCGATGAGGTTCTGGACCACTGTCCGTGGACCCCTATACACCCACATCACGCTGCCCAGCTGGAGGGGCCTCTTTTACCAGAGGAATTGACTGCAGCGCTGAAAGACCTCCCCATTGGTAATACACCAGGCCCGGATGGCCTGCCGGTAGCCTTCTACCGTATATTCGTATCACAGCTTCAACCCTACTTGCTGCATCTCTAGAATTCCTTCTCGTATACGGAGGGGCCGTCGCCTTCCTTGGGTATGGCGGAAATAGCTCTCATTCCCAAGCCGGGAAAGGACCCTACCCTGTGTACCGCTTAACGCCCCATAGCATTATTAAACATGGATCTCAAACTTTATACCTAAATGTTGGCCAAACGCCTGGAACCCTACATGCCGGGACTTGTAGAGCCCGATCAGGTTGGCTTCCTCCGCAATAGGCAGGGGGCGGATAAAGTGCGACGAATTGCCCATTTGGTAGGGAAAGCACACCACTGGCAGATACCGGCTTGCCTTCTCTCGCTGGACGCGGAGAAGACCTTTGACCGGGTGGAATGGGGTTTTCTCCGCTCGGTCCTACATAAGGTTGGTCTGGGACACAAAATGGTCTTGAGGATTATGGAACCTTACCTCTCCCCGCAGGCGAGAGTCCGTGTCAACGGGCAGCTTTCGGGCCCCTTCTTTATACACAAGGGCACTCGGCAGGGCTGCCCTCTATCGCCTTTGCTGTTTGCCCTGGTGGTGGAGCCCATGGCAGCAATGATTAGGCAGCACGAGGATATCCATGGCCTAAATCTAGTAGGACGGCAGAACAAAGTGGCATTATTTGCAGATGATCTTATTCTTACTTTGTCGCACCCACACACCTCACTTCCGGCACTCCACACCCTTCTGCAGACCTTTGAAAGGGAGTCTGGCCTTAAATTCAATCATACCAAGTCCTGGGCATTAAACCTCACGATCCAGCAGGAGGAGCTCCCAGCCTTGGAAGCGCTGGCCCCATACCGGTGGACCTGAGACCATGTTCGCTACTTGGGTCTGAAGCTGACCCCTTCTCTTGACGCGTGGTCTCAGGTCAATTGGGTGATTGCAAGACGGCGGTCTGGAAGGACATGAGGAGGTGGAAGCCCTTGACTCTCTTATATGACTAGCTGGCTGATCATTCCTGAGGCGGAAGCCGGGAATGCAACATTGCGTCTATATTAAAATTGTGCTTCTTTGTTTTTAACATTGTGTCCTTGCTTCTTTTGCACATACCTTCACTCGCACTTTCCCACTGCAGCCGATTAGGTGCTGTCGGGTGGGGATCTCTCTAGCTGCCATCTTAGCTGAGGATTGGGTCGGCGGACTAGTTGCTCGCCCCTCCCGCCCTCATTGACTCAAAAGCCGCGCCACTGCCTACGCGTGCAGAGTAGCTGGATGATCATTCCTGAGGCGGAAGCCGGGAATGCAACATCGCGTCTATTTAAAAATTGTGCTTCTTTGTTTTTAACATCGTGTCCTTGTTTCTTTTGCACATACCTTCACTCGCACTTTCCCACCGCAGCCGATTAGGTGCTGTCGGGTGGGGATCTCTCTAGCTGCCATCTTAGCTGAGGATTGGGTCGGCGGGCTAGTTGCTCGCCCCTCCCGCCTTCATTGACTTAAATGGTCACACCTTATCGGACGTGCAGCAGACGAGTGCAGCGGGCATGCCACAGGCGCGCCAAAGGCAAGCCCGTCTGCGCCTGTCCGGGGCCAGGGGCCATAAACCTTACATCCTCTGCACCAGTAATAACATCCTATAGCTCTTGTAAACTCCACGAGCTAAGGTGCAATGCCCCTAAACCATGCGACCACACTTGGCACCCAGCTACCCCCCAGATCACTTGCTCATCATGCGGCTTTCATTTTAAGGGAGCATCCCCTAACAAAATTCCCCCGATTAAGTACAAGATGTTCCTTCTAACTGTAGATCCCTTGTAAAACACTCCTTAGAAATCCACCTACTTATTCAGGATCTCGATTCAGATATGGTTTCCTTGATGGCAACATGGCTTACCGATGACTTTGAACCAGACCTTGTCCAAGCCATTCCCCTTGGGTACCAAATAGCTGGCCTAGATCGTAAAGCTGGGGGGAGGGGGGCGGGGGGATAGCCCTCATCTTCAGGGACACGTTTCAGTGCCATAGTTCTCACCATCTAATTCCGGATTGTGAAAGCCTATCATTTGCTATAGATTTCTCCCCTAACAATACGTTTTCGGGATTGCTTCTATATCGTCCCTCTGTAACCTTAGTTGACTTCGTCACCAACCTCCCTCCCATACTAGCTTGTCTAGCGACTACGCCAGCCAATTTCACTCTTCTGGGGGACCTCAATATCCATTTCGATGACACCTCCAATCCCACTGCCCTTCACTTGCTCGACAGTCTAGCGGCCTTACAACTTAGCCAGTTAGTAGCCAATCCTACCCACATGAAAGGCCACCTCCTCGACCCCATCTTTAGTAACTGTCCGGAGCTGGAAGTCCGTACTCCTTTCCCCATCCCATGGTCGGACCACCATTTAATCTCCTTCGCCTGGACGGCTCCTAACTCACACCTCCCGCAACAAACTAATATTTCTCTACATAGAAACTGGTCCAAACTACCTCTGGATGAATGGCGGACGACCCTGGATAACACCAGACCCCATAACAACCCAGACCCCACTTCAGCAAACGAGGATTTTAACAGCTGGATTTCCAAATCCTTAGACTCTGTACTCCCTTTAAATAGCACGGAATCCAAGCGTAGCTCTAAAACTGCCCCCTGGTACTCCCCTGCACTACGTGAATTAAAATCCAAATGCAAACATCTGGAAAGGAAGTGGAGACTAGATTTCTCCCCCCCCAGTAAAATCAACTACAGAGATATGCTCAGGACTTACAAAAGGGAGATTAAATCAGCCCAATCAGTCTATTTTGCAGAGAAAATCTACACAGCAGCCTCTAAACCAAAAGAAATCTACTGTATTGCAAAAACCCTCCTAAAACGTCGAGAGCAGCCCCTCGACCCTTCCAATGCACAAGCCCGCTGTAATAATTTAGCTGAGTTCTTCTCTGAAAAAACTCAAATTATCTATTCCTCTTTTCCGCTTTTCCCTACTTCTGCTCAATCAGCAACTATCCCCTCCACTGATACCCACCCCACCGCTCCCTGCAATCCTTTCCTCCTCTCAACCTCACAATATTAAATTCCATACTACCTCTGGTAAAATCAGGCTCCCCCAATGACCCGGCCCCTCCACGCACTCTGAATATGGTAAATGACAAAATTTCTCCAACGGTACTCAATCTACTTAACTCCTCTAGCTACGGGCTCAGTTCCACCACCCTGGAAATGTGCTATGGTTAAGGCCCTCCTAAAAAAACAAAACCTTGACCAGACAGACCTAAAAAACTATAGGCCTATCTCCCTACTCCCCTGGATGAGTAAAATACTCGAAAAATATGCCAACACCATACTAGTAGACTTCATCGAGTCTAACCACCTGCTCGATGGCTCCCAAACCGGTTTTCGCCCCAAGCATGGGACCGAAACCGCGCTATTGGCAGTGACGGAAGAGGCACGGAAGATCTTGGACCAGGGAGTATCAGCGGCCATAATCCTGCTGTACCTAAGTGCCGCCTTCGACACTGTCAACCATAGCGCACTTCTTCTACGGCTTGCTAACATCGGGATCTCGGGTAAGGCTATATCCTGGCTTGAATCCTTCCTCACCGAATGTTCTTTTCAAGTATTTGAGGGTACCTTCACTTTCCCAAGTAAGCCCCTTCTCTGCGGTGTGCCCCAGGGCTCGTCCTTGAGCCCAACACCGTTTAATGTCTACATGGGGCCACTAGCTGAGGTAGTCCATCCATTCGGAATTAAAATCCTCACATACGCGGACGACACTCAGCTAGTGGTGTCCCTCAACCAGCCAAATACTAACCCTGACAACTTTAGGACCTGCCTGGAAGAAGTCACCAATTGGATGACCCGGTCATACCTCAAACCGAACAGCGATAAAACCGAGCTAATGCTCTTAGGCAACCCTTCCCCACTTGCTCTCAAGGCACTCTGGCCTCCCTCACTAGGTCCACCTCCCACCCCTAAGGACAAAATCAAGAGCCTAGGAATATGGCTTGATAAATGCCTCAACCTAAACGCCCAAGCCACTAAACTATCGGCGACTTGTTTTGGCCTACTTAGACTAATACGAAAGATCTTTCCCTTATTGCCCTTCCAAGCGAGGAAAACAATGATCCAAGGACTTGTCCTTTCCAGACCGGATTTTGGAAACGCCCTGTACCTAGGAGCCCCCCAATCCACCCTCAACACTCTCCAGATTGTACAGAATTGCGCGGCACGCACACTTCTCCAAATCCCCCGGCGCTTTTCGGTAAAGTCCGGACTGAGGAACCTCCACTGGTTGCCAGTGAGACGAAGAATTGAGTTTAAGACTCTCTGTATTTCCCATCGAGCCTACTGGAAAACTGGACCTCCCATCAATCACTCTCTGATCACTGCATATAACCCCGCAAGACAACTCGGATCATCAACCTCCTTCCTGGTGACAGTCCCCAGGATCAAAAAAACCAGATGTGGAGGCCGGTCATTTTTATACAATGCATCAAAGCTCTGGAACTCCCTCTCCCTCAATCTGCGAACAGAACCGAATCTACTGTCCTTTCGCAAGCAGCTAAAAACACTGCTTTTCTCTCACCCTGATTAACTTTCCTCCCTACCTCCAGCACGCACCAGTCTGTAGCGCTAGGACGCCTTAGGGCAGCTATCGCGCTCTATAAATTTTCTTTTCATTTCATTTCTCCTGAAATGGCTTAATGCCGTCAAAATGTCTCTCCTCCCGAAGTTCTTGTACTTCTTTCTGTGTCTTCCCACCCCCATACCACAACAGCAGATACTGGACCTCCAGAAGGAGATCACCAAGTTTATCTGGGGTGGCCGTCGACCACGGTTCTCCCACAAGATCCTGATGTTGCCCAGTGATAGAGGGGGTCTGGCGTGTCCCAATCTTCTGGACTATGACTGGGCTTCCCTCCTTCGTATTGTCTCGGAATGGACTACTACAGAAAGCGAAAAGGTGTGGTTCCATATGGACCGGATGGTAACGGGACGCACTATCTGGGACCTTACATGGCTCCACCGGACGGGGCACTCCCGCAGTGCCTACATGGCAGTGCCTACTAAAACGGTCCTGGACATATGGGACAAAATAGCAGTACGTAAGGGCCTGACGACATTCCCTTCACCTCATACCCCTATCGTAGATTACCCGCTCTTCCCGCCAGCCTACCACACACAAGCCTTTGCCAAATGGTCACAAGGTGGGTGCAGAGTCATTGGGGACATGTTTGAGGGGGGGATTCCCTAAGACGTTCACTCAGTGCAAGTACAAATTCCGCCTCCCGCGAGTTTACAATATGCGCAGTTGCGCCACTGGGTATTGTCGCCCACTATGTGGCAGGCGGCTACCCCATACCCCCCCTTTGAGCGGCTGGTCCAATCATTGGATGACTCAAAGGGCCTCATATCACGGACATATCAAATCCTTCAACACCCGCCTACACTGACGCTACACCCGTACCAACACCAATGGCACCAGGCGTCGGGCACGGACATCACACCGGGACAGTGGAATCGTCTCTGGTGTGACATTCCTAGGGTCTATCGCAGCATCTCACAGAGGGGAAAATGCGGACAAAATTATGACGCAATGGTATTATACGCCGGTCCGGCTACATCGTATGTTCCCTGCCGCGTCCCCCTTGTGTTGGAGATGTTCGAATGAATCTGGCGACTTCAGTCACATCTGGTGGGCCTGCCCGCTCCTGTCCCTGCTATGGAAGGAAGTCCTTAGTCACATTAAGGAAGTGTTGAGGTTCCCCCTGCCTGATTCCACAGCCACGATCCTCCTGGGTATCAAACCAGCCACATTGAAAGCACTTAAGAACAGCGACTGGACTATAGCTTTGCATATGCTTGGGGCGGCTAAACAACTCATTGCGCTTTACTGGAAAAGGCCGGAATCGCCCCCGATTGCTGCTTGGTTCGTGCAACTGTGGCACGTTTTAACTATGGAGCTTTTTACTGCGCGATTGCAATTGAGAGAAACTCGTTTTAATGCTGTATGGCGTCACCTGGTTCACCACCTTTGTAAAATAGAAAACATGCGATACTTACCTGTTAAGCTCAGAGCGCTGCGTCTTTTTGAGGATACCCTGCTCCTGCCTAATCAAAATAAACTTATTTCATGTCCAGGCTACAAATAGCCACCCAGCGCCCGGCGCACTCCCTGCGGACCCCACAGCGCCTCTGACTAGCCATCGCAGTGTGTCACCCATGACCTGCTAACTCGCACCCCCAGATAGCTGTCTCTGACCCACTTCTCTCCCTCCCCCAGCTATCCCTATTTTATTTCGGTCTGTATTTCACTATCCACTTTATGGGGGCTCATCGCCCATGTTCATAATGTACTGTTCTTCTTTTACTGGGGCCTGCAATGCCAAAACTCCTGTAGATGCTGCTACATCTAATAATGTATGCAGTTGGCTCACCACGAGTGGTAGGAGCCATGTCTTTTCATCGGTGGTCCCCTGCTGCCTGAACGCCCCCTGAGAAACATTTGTTGTTGACGCGACCGGCCCTGCACGGGCTGTGGGCCTATTGTGGTGTACACAGGGACCTGAGCTGCACTATCCTTAACGCTGTTGTCTCTAGACAGGCCTTAAGAAACTTTACAACAAGTTGCTATCACTGCATATATTCGATCACACGGCCGACCCTACGAGGGTTGTAGGAGACATGCTGTGTTAGATTCGACCTCTCGCAGTTTCTTCTCTCAGATACGCAATAATCACAAAGAATGCGGCCGGCCCAGACTGTGTTTTAGGCTTAACGTTGTGTGTGCATGGCCCTTTATTCCTTTTATCTTTTGTTTTAGAAAATAAAACAGATTTCAAACAAAAAGTTGGTCGTCCAGTGGGTGATCCCTGGTCCAGTGTATACATAAACTAAGGGCTCTCTTATAGTCCAGGCAGTGAGGCTATGCTTCCAGCTTGGAAGGGTGAAGAGGAGCATAGAAAGCTGGCAATGGATTGTCCTATTTGAAAGGGAATGACTACCTTCAGCAGGAATGCCGCTTTCGTCCGGAAAACAGTTTCTCCAGGAAGAATTAACTGTATGGCTGCTGTACAGACAAAGCCTGAAGTTCGTTCACACCCCTTGGCAAATGTTATGGGGATGAGGAATGCAGTCATCATGATCAGCAGACAGCGAGAACACCTGTCACTGGTTCAAAGGGAGTGAAAACCCGGTAGGTAAAGACCAATTGGTCCCACGACGATACCACAAACGCTGTTGGCTGAGCATGTGGATCAGCCTGTTTAAGAAAAGAGTAACAAGTATGAAATTCAATCTTTATTTGGATATAAAATATCCATAAAAGTAAAATCAAAAATACCAGCGACAATACAAATTATTATAAAAGAGCAAGACATAAAAACAGTGAATAGATAAAAACTTCCAAATTGCATTAGAGGACTTCAATAGCATACATATGTTAAAAAGGCATGATGTGCAAAACAACAGTGTCAACAATGGCATTTAGACGAAAAAAGTTTATGGGCATGACGATAGCAATAGTATGCTAATAGATACAGTCAAGTGTTCAACAACTAGCAGCAGTTTATGGTAAAGTGCAGTCAGATGTAAACAATTTTAGCAGCCTAAAATAAAGTGCGGTTTAGTGTAGATTGTTTCTTTAAAATAAAAGCATTGACAGGCCCTTCCGGTTACTAAATGAAATTGCGGTATGCATAGCGTATAAAAATTGTAAGGCCTATGTTTAGAACTGTATTTTCTGGATTCAGAGCTACAATAATTGCTTATCTACAGGTACGGGTTCCCAGCCTGTTCCACTCAGAAAAGAGTAACAACATCAGAATAAAAAAGGGAGGGTTGATCTAGCAAACATAAAAATGGAGAAACGGTTGCCACAGCATGGGCTTGCTTGACCTAATGAAAGTTAAAACAAGAGAACATCTGCCTACTTTGTTTTCAAGGACTGGATTTTATGGGAGAAACTAACCACACACATCGCCCAGTGTCCTGCATAAACAGTTTTGGTATATGGATGCCTGGCTGCCAAGATGACACTAAGACTTCCAGTGGAATGTCGAAAGCTGTCAATTGTTGGAGCTCAATCGCAACGCATGAAGGTGGAGCATTGACAGGGTGAAGAGCCCTCACCTACTGCTGCAACAGGAAATCCCTCCCGAACAGGCAGCCTGATCCAAGGGCTGATGGAAAATGCTCAACAGCTCAAGATACCAGACTCCGAGTCCCGCCTGGAGCTACAAGGATGATTTGGGCCTGGTTATTCTGGATGTTCTTGAGAACTCTGTGCAGAAGTGGTATTATCGGAAAAGCAGATAGGAGGCCTGAGCTCCACTTGAGACTAAAAGCGTCTCCGAACAAGAGCTGCCTTGGAAACTCCAGTGTGCAAAACTGTTGAAGTTGTGTATTCTTGAATAAAGCAAACCGATCCAACCAAGGCTTTCCCCATTCTAGGAGGAGACCTTGCACCACCTCCGGATGGAGATGCAATACATTTTCTGCTAGGCATCTATGGCTGAGTTTGTCTGCTCTGGTGTTCAGCAGGCCAGTCAGGTGTTGAACCACCAGAGATGTCCTGATATTCCAACCATGTCCAGAGGTGCAGCGCCTATTGACAAAGGGTCCACAACCCCACCCCACCTTGTCTGGTGCAATGCCACATGGCGGTGTTGTCACAGAACACTTGTAGCAGCCTTCCACCGAAATGAAGGATGAAAGGCCTTTAATGCCAGCTGGACTGCTCGGAGCTCTAACAGAGACCAGAGTCCACTGTTCCCCCACCTCTACCAGATGGCCGCCCCCTGCCAGGAGTGACACATTTATTACCACAGTGAACTCTGGTTGGAGAAGGGAGAGGGGTCTGCCACTGACACAATTGTGTTTCATTAGCCTTTTGCGGTTTCTTGGGAGATCTGGGCCATGCTTGAGAGATTAGCCTAATGCTGTGCCCAATGGAACTTCAGATCCTACTGCAGAGTCCTCATATGCCAAAGGGCATGTGTTACAAGAAGGATGCTGGAAAACATGAGGCCTAACAGCCTCATAGTCAGTCTCACTGAAATCCAGGAAGGCGGCTGAAACACTGGTTCCACTGCGTGAATATACTGGACTCGCCACTCAGAAGGATAATCCAGAAACTACAGTGTCCAGAACAGCTCTGAGAGGAGTCAGGTGTGACTTCGGCACATTGATAATGAACTCCAGCAGGTGCAGAAGGTTTGCCTGAGAGATGACTGCCTGGGTTTAGCCTGACGTTAACAGGCAATTATTAAGGTAGGGAAAGACTAGAATCCCTAACCTCAGCAGATGAGCTGCAACCACCACCATCACTTTGGTGAACACCCGAGGGGTGCTAGTAAGGTTGAAGGGGAGCATGGCAAACTGAACGTGCTCTTGGCTGACAATGAACTGCAAATGCCTGTAGGGAGGCATGACAGCGATGTGGAAAAAGTATCCTGTGTGTCCAGTGATACCATCCAGTCTCCTGGGTCAAGGGCAGACAGGACTTGCACAACCATGAGCAGACTAAATTTTCCTCAGGCGTTGATGGAAATGCAGCCGGCGTCTCGACTTTGTCACAGTCCGGGGCCTTTTCTTCTTCTTGTGGTTTTAGCATAAGCAGCTGATGGTGGCTGTCTAAATTGTTGCTGTGAGTATTAAGGTCGATATTGCAGTTGGGAGATTTGATAGGATTGATAGTGATAGGATTGATATTCTTCCTGTAAGAAAATTGCCCTCTAACTCTTGCCTCAAGAAAGGTCAGTCACCTGTGTTGTAGAACATCCAAGCATCTGCCTTATCCATACTGGTTTTAATCAACTGTAATTCATTATCTACATGTTTCTCAAGGAGGGCCTCACCATCATATGGTAAATCCAGAATTGTACTTTGTACTTCAGGTCTTAAAATAGTGACCTTTACAAATCCTTTTTCTGAAGAACATCTGCTCCAGAAAATTGTCTGATGCTGGTGGATGCAATGTCCATAGCACAGTCTATAATTTCTGACTATAACTTTTCACCTTCTCTGAGAATGTCTTTGCTTCCAATTTAACATAGTCTGGCAAACAATCAATATATGGCCCTATGTCCAACCAGATTTGCCTGTGGTAACACGCAAGTATTGTTATCAAATTAGAGGCTCTCACTACGATTGGTGACATAGGAGGGAAACTTTTGCCTATATTATGTAAATGCCTATATTATGTAAATGTCTATACTTATCAGGTGAAACTGAGATTGGTGTGGATGGGTTCTTCAAGCAACATTTTGCAGCCTAGGTTATGATTGAATCTGGCTTAGAGAGTCCAATTAAACAAAATGGAGAATTTTCACTTTTTTAAATTGTTTTGTCTAAATCGAAGCAAGAACACTGAGTCAGTTGGTGGATTTTTCATTGTTTTAATACCTTCCTCCCAAATGTAATACACAGCAGGAATTGCAAGAGAGTTCTTTGGAGTCATATAGGCAATAGTCCATGTGTTTTGTAGGCATAGGTTGTTCAAACCATTTTGCTGGTTGAAGTTGCTGTGAAACCCCCAAAATGGTCCACAGGTTGCGAGCTGGGGCGATGGGTCTGGTATTACCTAATTATCCCTTTTAGTAGCCACAACTTGATTGTCCAGAACTTTCCCTGCTCTCTCCATCTGTGGACATATTATTGTCTACCGTTTGGGGCTTTTGGTCTTATTGTTTGTTTGGAAGACTGTGCTGATGGTACACTAATAGGTGTTTGCAGAGTATGTAGTGCACACAAGGAGTTCATGGAGGTCTTTCTCCTCATCTAGGTGTAGGTTTATAACCCATAACCTGCCAAGAGGAGTCTTAAATCAACAACTAATACTCTTGACATGTGCAGCATTTCCTCTTGACATCGTTTATGTGCGTAGGGCTGGTACTCATCCGTATATTGGAATAGCCTGACTACATGTGTGGCAGGCTGAAATCAGAAGTATTCCTCTTCAGAATATTTATTGTCTTCATCATCCTTATGGCATCTTATGTGGAGTTCTGATGGACTACGTGTTATTCGAAAGGGCCCATCGTCATCAGAGTGATCATCTAGTAGATGACTTGGGGGCAGTGTTAATCCTTTAGTGGACGAAGCCAGCATTAGTGGACCAGAAATTGTCTTTTCCTTCTCCAAACTCCTCTTTTCCCTGGTTGACAAAGTAGTCGAGGATGTAACTGACAATGTCCTTGTTGGTTTTATTGTTGATGCTGGTGTTGGATTGTCACGGATGGTGTCATCACCATTAATATCAACAGTCCTGCAGGCAACTCTGCTGTCGTCGTCGACAAAGTCGTAATATATGTAAGTGAATTCGTCTTAGACAGTGAGCTGGTAGTAGTGACTGTCGCCACTGTTGTAGTCGTTGATGCCATAGCTAATATCATTAAGATTGTCATGGATTATTTTTTTCGGCGAAGATGTGCATGTCAACAATTTCTTTTACAGTGCCGAAGAGGGTTTCTTAAATTTCAAGAGCACTTTGGTAAATCGTGTCGTAGGTTCAGTTCTTGATTCTACTGTAAACACAATCTTTTTAATGTTTGTAAGAGAGTTCCATAGTTGTTCTTTTGAAGACCTACAATGGGTCTTTTTGAAGCCTTTTTTGATGGTTACGTGGCAGTTGGCCTTCTGACCCTTTTTGCCATATTCTGAGGAATCTTCACCATCTTCCCCTGAAGTTGGGCTTTGATTTTGTGAAACCCTAGTAATAATCTACCCCTTCTCTGTTTTAGAAGAAAAAGTATAACAGATGTTACAGTTTTATCTTATAAGAGGGGTGGAGGCAGTGTATGCACTTCTCATGTAGATCCTCTAAATGCAGTCTCTTCTTTCCACACGGTCTGAAAAGTTCTTCTTAAGCAAGCTCTGACATCCTGAGTAGTCAGATTTTCTCAACAAATGGTAT
Source organism: Lissotriton helveticus (assembly GCF_964261635.1). Lineage (NCBI taxonomy): Eukaryota > Metazoa > Chordata > Amphibia > Caudata > Salamandridae > Lissotriton > Lissotriton helveticus. The sequence goes on from NC_136067.1 coordinate 643,997,197, forward strand.
AATGTTGGCAATGTAATCCAATTTGCCAGGAGATAATCTCTAAAGTTGGAAATATTTAGGTAAACAGAGCAGAGCTCAGGGGACACTCCCCTCCAATTATGTGTGGCAGAAAATCTGAAGGATGGTAGCCTTTGAGGTGAGTGTTCCACAGGGTGCTGCAGCCTGATTGGCTAGACTTTGGTTATTTTTTAATTATGTGGATTTTATACTAAAGTTTATGTGTTCTAGCCCTTCTAGGCTATGTTTAACATTGGACTGCTCTCTAGTAATACTCTGGGGCTCCCACTTTGATAACGGGGAATGATTTGAGCTTGTGAATCTATGACAGATCCAATAATGGATAATGGGTTTTAGGTAACATTTAATAAAAGCTGACAGTTCTGATAGCCATGCTTCAGGGTGGAAACACACCATAAAATGTGCCGAGTGTAACTATGAACGCTTGGACTCTGTGAAAAAGAAAAATATACGCAATAGGCCCAGTGTATGTATTCAAAATCCTCCATCACCTCCCAGAGTAAGGTTCAACTACTGAATTCTCTACTCCTGGAGACATGAGTGTGTAAAGAGATATTTGCTTATTAAATTAGAGCGCAAAAGTACCTGGGACACCAGTATTAAACCATAGTACCAATCTCAAAAAATTTCCAGTGATCACTGATTGCTTCAAGACCAGGAGAAACTTCATGACAGCGGGAAAGGGTAAATGCTCTAGGATGCAAACATCATGTCTTGCAAACAAACCAGGATAGCTCTGCGAACAAAGCTGCTCAACTATTAAATAAGTGGATTTAAAATAAAATCCCAGATAAAGTTACTCCAGTAACAATTTTCTTATGTACACACTAATGGCCTATTCTTCACTTTTTGAGAATGTAGAAGCGGACTGCAATTAGGGTCCAGCTGATGCAACCTCTCCATGGCTATGGTTGGATGGGTTGGAGGGGCAAATCTTAAAATGTAATAAACTTCCCTATGAGGAACATGGTAAGCACCAAAAGCAGAAAAACAGATTTAGTTCCTAGAACCACCTTGTCAGGATAGAAGCAGTTAAAGGAGGACAGACATTCAAAGTTTGTTACTCACTTCCACACTGAGCTTAAGGGGAACACAGATTCCATGGCCTTGGCCACCGGTGGTCTTCCCTAATGGTCTTTTTGGAGAAGTTTTGAATGTCTCTGAATAATTCGGCATGGATGCCTTTCATGAGGTCAGATAGGCTTGGGAGCACCATGGTTGCCATTTCCCACAAAGTGTGGTTGTACCTGGCTAGTAGGCACTTGTGTACAAGGAACTCAGAGCCCCACTTTTAGCTGAAATCCCCTTCCGTTTGATTGCCTTCAATGTTTTGGACTGAAGACCCAGACAGAAAGGCCTTGAATTTTGCTTTGCAGAGTGTGAAGATAGTCTGGATCTTCTGGAGCAAGTCAATAGCAATGGGAAGCCAGTATGCGGACTGCTGGAGGCAAAAGACGGCTAATCCCAAGCCGCCTTAATTGTTTACAGTAAGGACTCATTTAATGGAAGCAGTGGTTAGGATGCAGCTGAAGCTGCCTGCAAAATTTCTGTCAAAATGTTAAGATTTTGCCTCCATTGTGGAGATTGGTTTCTCTAGCATCTCTGCTGCTTTTTAAAGGAATGCCCCAGAATGGTGCAAGGCTCATATGGTGCTACAGCATATGTTTATGGAGAAGTGTCTAGTACAGTAGCATTTTGGTATGCCAAGCAGACCTAGACTGGCAGAGAAATCCGCATAAAAGTGGCAAGGTACCAGAGACAGGAGGAAATGTTGGCGACAAATGAGTTCTCAGATGGAGTAATTGTGAGAAGTTGGTCTGGTATATGATGTTCACTATTCTAGTGAGCACCTTTTCAGCCCTCCCTGTCCCAATACACAAAATCCTGTCTGGGGTGGTGCTCGCACCTCTCCAGGCAGGAAACCTATTGTCCAGGCCTCCCTTGCTGGAAGGATTCCCAGCAGCAGGAGGTCAGACTTGTGTCTGTGGCAGCAGCATCCATTTTGTGACGCTGGGGCTCTGGTTAACTTTAACCGGGATAGTCGGAACTAACATGTCTTCTTCCTCTAGAAGGGTGGAATGCTACCCCCGTCGCCAGAATTGGCAAGGGGGTAGTATTCCAAAGCGTATGACACCTTACACAACATGTTTAGATAAAGCCAAACCAAAGTTAGCATTCAACCGCGAGGATTATAATGCACTTAAGAGTATATGGTAGGGCAATATCATAGAACAGCTATAAGGACATGGTTCCGAAAGCTGCAGACAGGCTCAGCTCATGCTAGAGCACCATCTCACGCATAATCAAGCACTCTGCCTCCAGGGTTGTTAAGGCCTGCCATAGGAGTGACTTATAGGTTACTGTGTGTCTATATATAAGGGTAGATATAAGAATACTATACCTAAGCAATGGGTGATTACACACCCTTGCCCCAGCTGCGTGATCAGCCAGTTGTGTCAGTTTGAGTGGCCAGCCAGGGGTGGCATAATACATGCTGCAGCCCCTGGTAGGCCTTGGTTACACCTATGCCCTGAGTACCTAAGGTACACTTCTACAGGGGCTGATAAGGTGGACCAATTCCCAATTGTGTATGTACCTATAGTACATGGTCAGAATTTAGAGAGAGTGCATCTGGGCTGTGGGTCTGATCAGCAGGCCCACAGCCACATCTAAGTCGAAAACGAGTAAAGCAAAAGCAAAAAGTGGGGGTGACCATAGGAAGCAGACCCTACTCTCCTACAGTAATGTCCACCAGGTCCGGCTCTGAGGAGCACTCATCATGAGGTAGATAATGATGAGGACACCTACCTCATGACTGAGGCAGATCACTGAGTGTGAAGTTATCCCCTATTCTCATAATTTCTCTTCTTCTCCTTTGAAGTCTTCGAAGAGGGAGACAAACAACTTTAAACTTGACCTCAACTGAGTGGGTCAGCACCAGGCTTGATACTCAAAGCACACTATAAACTATTTTGAATACTGCTGCTTCTTTATGGTCTTAGTGTCCTCGAAACTGCATTTCTCACATAACGGAGTCTTGCTTCAGCCTCAAATCAGAAGCAAACCTCATTAGGGACTAAAGTAACATCTATCCATGGCAGAGCATAAAACCTTTCTTTGGTGGAGAGACATCCCAAAAGCACTGCCAAAGGGAGTAAAAACAATTCTTTTTCTGCAAAAAATGTATGGAGAGTAGCTCAGAATTGACATCGAAGGACGCAGAATAAGGGAACTGACATAAGGGCACCAATACATGGCTCCACAGAGCTCATATTTATACTGCAACCAATGCAGAGATACAGAGATAGAGCCAATGCCACTTACCGGTAGGCGTCGTCCGGGGCCGTATTCGGCGTCGTTAGCCCCGGAATGACGTTGCCGTAGTACTTAGACGCCACCCTCGCGCGCTGACGTCAGTTCTGATACACAGCTTTTCCGCGCCAGATACGCAGAGCCATGATAGAACCAACACTGGTGCCATGAAACTAGGGCCCTGAAAGGGGATTGTGAGAAGTTGGCCTGGTATATGATGTTCACTATTCTAGTGAACACCTTGCACCAGTCCAAACAACCCTTATGGTGATGGTTGTAAGTCAACCTTATAGACCAGCTATCCTAGTGGTAGCGTGGACAGAACAGTCTTAGGCTAAAAGACTATTGAGGGCGTGTAAAGCCAGCTGTTTTACCATATGTAACCCCTTGAATATCAAATGAAAGGACACCACACAGGATATATATATAAAATATATAGGTATTTATTCTCTAACACTTCTCTGAACTCTTTATGAGGTCAGAGGCAAAAGCACATAACAAGTTACACTTAGAAATACTTTAAATAGCACAATTTACAGTTAGGCCCTAGGGGCGCGTAAAACCATATACTAAGTAAGTGGTGTAAGAACCACGACTTTGGAAAGGGATAGGCCTAGGGTCTCGAGGATCGCTGGGGCTACACTATCTGACCCTTAGGTTAGGAGTAGGAGGCCCACAGGCGGCGCGTGCAGAGTCAGTACTCTCACGCGAGAGTCAATAGAAAGTCAATAGGAACGTAAAAAGGTAAGTAATGAAGTTTTAGGACACTTCCGGTCTAACTAGGATTACACAACTAGCAAAACTGGACACTAGGATAGTCAATCCCTACAGGAGCAGCGAAGTACTCGCGTTACCTCACCCACGGGCTGCGGGTGCATAGGTGTCAAAGTGTGTCGGGTTTTCTCGTTGTTTCCTATGGAGCCTCGGAAGAAGATGCTGCAGGCGACCAGGAGGAAGATGTCATAGGTGGATCCAAGGGTGGATCTAGGATGAAGAAGACCTGAAAGCAGAGGGGACAGAGTCTAGGTCACTAGCCAGTGACCGGGTGGAACCAGAAAGGAACCAGATGTCGTCGAGGAGCAATCAGGTGCAGATGTGAAGCTTGTCGTTGCAGCCACGCGGACCAGGAGGCGTCGAGGACGACCAGGTGCTGGAGAGGAGCTGTCCCACGAAGGTTCTCGCAGATGGAGGGGTCGACTTCAAGAATGGAGCCAACAAGCCTAAGCAAAGGCAACCCACGCAGGATACACAAAAGGCTTCTGGTGCAGACCAGGAGGGTCTGAGGTACTTCACCTTTTCAGGGAAGCGAGTGCCAGTCTGGAGCAACCAGACCAGCAATGGATTTTCAAAGGAGTGGTCGTCAGAGGGCTACTAGCCAACAGGCCAGCAACCGGACAATGCGTCGAGCAGAACACAAGCAGAAGGGCCCCACGCAGATCTCGTGGAGTGTGGAGGGCTGGTCTTCGGTGCAGGTGGAGCTCAGTGTCGGGGTGTCTCAGTCCCCAGGGCACAGCTTCGAGGATTCTTCAGGAGCTGCGCTGTTAGCAAGTTGAAGACTTTCCAAGGTGCCTGCTTCCACGAATTCCGACGCCTTCCACGGAGCTCAGCTGTGCTGGAGTCGTGCAGTGGGGTCAGAGGAGTCCGGGAGTCGAGGTCTTGTCAGGCTCTGCACTCGAGTTCCGGCGGGAACAAGGACAAAGCAAGCCGTCAAGTTGCTGGATGGTGCCTGGTTGCCCAGGGTGGTCACTCCTTGGCCACAAGGGAGATTCTTCAGTCTTCAGCTTTAGTTGAATGTCAAAGGGTCCAGAGTTGTCTTCAGTTCGATTCCAGGATTATTCTAAAGTCTCCTGGGTCAGCTCCTACCTTTATACAACTAAAGGGGGCTGGTTTGCTCACTAGGTCCCTCCTATGGGGGGACCAGGAAGGGGGGTGGTTACACCCCATTTCCTTTGTCCAGTTTCGCGCCAGAGCTGGGGCTGGAGTGCCCCAGCACCGGTTTGAACTGGACTATGCATGGAGCACCTAGTGTGCCCCAGGCAGTGTCTCATTTCATTCAGCCCTCCCTGCCCCAATACACTATAGCCTGTCTGGGGTGGTGCTAGCACCTCCCTGTGACAGGAAACCTATTGTCCAAGCCTCCCTTGCTGGAAGGACTCCCAGCAGCAGGAGGTCAGACTTGTGTCTGTGGCAGCAGCATCCATTTTGTGACGCTGGGGCTCTGGTTAACTTTAACCGGGATAGTCAGAACGAACATGTCTTCTCCCTCTAGAAGGGTGGAATGCTACCCCCGTCGCCAGAATTGGCGAGGGGGTAGTATTCCAAAGCGTATGACACCTTACACAACATGTTTAGATAAAGTCAAACCAAAGTTAGCATTTAACCGCGAGGTTCATAATGCACTTAAGAGTATATGGTATGGCAATATCATAGAACAGCTATAAGGACATGGTTCCGAAAGCTGCATACAGGCTCGGCTCATGCTAGAGCACCATCTCACACATAAACCAGCACTCTGCCTCCAGGATTGTTAAGGCCTGCCATAGCAGTGACTTATAGGTTACTGTGTGTCTATATATAAGGGTAGATATAGGAATACTATACCTAAGCAAGGGGTGATTACACGACCTTGCCCCAGCTGAGTGATCAGCCAGTTGTGTCAGTTTGAGTGGCCAGCCAGGGGTGGCATAATACATGCTGCAGCCCCTGGTAGGCCTTGGTTACACCTATGCTTTGAGTACCTAGGGTACACTTCTACAGAGTCTGATAAGGTGAGCCAATTCCCAATTATGGATGTACCTAGAGTACATGGTGTGAATTTAGAGAGAGTGCATCTGGGCTGTGGGTCTGATTAGCAGGCCACAGCCACATCTAAGTCGAAAACCAGTAAAGCAAAAGCAAAAAGTGGGGGTGACCCTACTCTCCTACACAACCCCCCCCCCCCCCCCCCCCCCCAACTTAGGGACATTAAACTAACCTTGACCAGTTGAGTCTTCATGTTCTAAGTGGAAATATCTGGAGAGTCCATCTGCATTGGCATGGTCAGTCCCAGGTCTATGTTCCACTGTAAAGTCAAGCCGCTGTAGGGAAATGGACCACCAAAGAAGTTTGGGATTTTCACCCTTCATTTGATTTAACCATAGGAGGGGCTTGTGGTCTGTCTGAATCTTGAAGTGAGTGCCAAACAAGTATGGCCCCAGCTTCTTCAGGGCCCAAACCACAGCAAAGGCCTCCCTCTCTATAGCTGACCAAAGTTTCTCTCTAGGGGTAAGCCTGCTTATGAAATCAATGGGCTGGTCTTGAACATCTATATTCAGTTGTGAAAGTACAGCTCCCACACTCAACTCAGAAGCATCTGTTTGGACTATGAACTCTTTGGAGTAATCTGGACTTTTCAGAATAGGTGCAGTACACATGGCCTGCTTCAGGTCATCAAATGCCTTTTGACAGCTAACTGTCCACTGAACTTTCTTTGGCATCATTTTGGAAGTTAAATCATTCAGTGGTGTCACAATGGACCCATAGTTTTTCACAAACTTCCTGTAGTGCCCAGACAGGCCCAAGAAAGCTCTGACCTGTGTCTGGGTGATTGGAGGAGTCCAGTCTCTGATGGTCTGGATCTTACTCTCCAGTGGTTGAACCTGACCCCCACCTACCAGGTGGCCCAGGTACACAACCTTACTCTGCCCTATCTGGCACTTTGTAGCCTTGATAGTGAGGCCTACCTTTTGCAGAGCCTCTAAAACATTCCTCAGGTGGACCAGGTGATCCTCCCAGGTGGAGCTAAAGACGGCAATATCATCCAGATAAGCTGCACAATAGTCATCCAGGCCTGTGAGAACTTGATTCACCAACCTTTGGAAAGTGGCAGGTGCATTCTTCAAACCAAGGGGCATTATCACAAATTGATAATGTCCTCCTGGGGTCGAAAATGCTGTCTTGGCTTTTGCATCCTCCGCTAACCTGATTTGCCAGTAGCCTGCTGTCAGGTCAAATGTGCTCAAGAACTTGGCAGAAGCCAATCTATCAATCTATCAATGAGCTCATCTGCCCTGGGGATGGGGTGGGCATCTGTCCTAGTGACAGCATTGAGACCTCTGTAGTCCACACAAAACCTCATCTCTCTCTTACCATCTTGGGTGTGAGGTTTTGGCACCAGGACTACTGAACTGGCCCAAGGGCTCTCTGAGGGCTCAATAACTCCCAGCTCCAACATCTTTTGGACCTCTGTCCTAATGCAGTCCCTGACATGGTCAGGTTGCCTGTAGATTTTACTCTTGACAGGTAGACATTTTACTCTTGACAGTCACCAGTGTCCACCTCATGGGTGCACCAGCTTGTCTTACTTGGGGTCAGGGAAAACAAATGTTTGAAGGACTGAAGAACTTGTCTGCAGTCCTGTTGCTGATGTTCAGAGAGGCCGTCAGCGAAGACAACACCATCTACTGACCCATCACCAGGGTTCTGAGTAAGCAGGTCTGGGAGAGGGTCAACTCTTCCTCCTGCGCCTCATCTGTAGCCATGAGCAAGCCCATGTCTGCCCTGTCGACAAATGCTTTTAATCTGTTGACATGAAGCAGTCCCAAGGTCCACCAAGTAGGTGACATCTCCCTTCTGTTCAACTATTGTATGGGGTCCAGACCATTTGTCCTGGAGTGCTGCTGGGGCCACTGGCTCCAACACCCATACTTTCTGTCCTGGCTGGTACACAGTCAGCACTGCCTTTTGGTCATGCCAAGCTTTCTGAAGTTCTTGGCTGGCCTCAAGGTTTTTGGAAGCCTTCTTCATATACTCAGCCATCCTGGAGCGGAGACCAAGTACATAGTCCACTATGTCAAGTTTAGGCTTTTTGAGAGGTAACTCCCATTCTTCCTTAACAAGACATAGGGGTCCTCTTACAGGATGCCCAAACAAAAGCTCAAAAGGGCTGTAAGGGAAATGGGGCCGGGGTCGAATAACGGCTAGAAGCAGCGCAAAGTGCCGGACACGGCGGGCAGGCGACGAAACACAGCGGAACGGTGAGGACTGCCCCTGTCCGCCCGGAAGACCAACGTTCGATAACTTAGCCCCCGGACCGAGAGAGAGGCAGGGGGACCCCCCCTTTTATTTTTGGTTCCCCCCCCCCCCACGGCGGTGGGATTACAGCGACGGTCCCGCTCGAGGGCGCCGCCACTGGGGAAGTGTTACTGGGAGTTGCTGATGCGCCACAACGGAGGCCCGGAACACGTGACTACGGGCGCCGTGTCTGAGGCGCTGAGGAGAACCGCCGCGCCTCCCCGGAGTGGACTAACTGCCGAGCCAGGGGTGGGTCGGTGTTCGAACGTACCGGAGTGTACCACCGCGCATCCCTAACGCAGAAAGCATACGGTGGGTGCGGTAACCACCTGAGCGGACCGCCAAGAGGACAGCCTGCTGTGGACTGGCATTAACCCACGTAATAGGCCCCGTGCCTGTGACTGGCGAATACTTGGGGCACGCTTGAAACAGCACGCCTGAAGGCCCGAGGGGCGTGGAGTGGCCTGGACCCACCCTGAGGTACTTTTCAGTGCTCTGTGCTGGGACATATGTAGTGAGCGACAACAAGTGGCACAGAGGAGCGGAGGAGGGGGTCCATTAGTTGAAGGACCGGGGAGTTGTAGTCCAGATCGCACATCAGACGGATTGGCGTAGTAACGCGCCAGAAGGGCACGACCACATACTTGCCTGGGATCGGCGGCGCAACTCGGCAACATGGGCCGGAACAGGTTACGATCGCAAGACCCGGGACAACGTAGACGGACGCATTCATCCGGATCTGAGGATCCACTGGCCCCATCTAAGGAGGATGCAATCCCCCCGACTGGTCTGACCTCTCAAGAGGCCAAACTGGACCTCATTCTGAACGAAATTAGAGCCTCCAGGGAGGCACTTGAATCCAGGATGGACGCCATGTCAACGGGATTGTCGCTATTGAAGGATGATCACAGAAAGCTGGCGGAAAAAGTGGCCGAACATAAGATCGCACTAACAGACTTAATTCCCCAACAAACTGAGCACTCCTCACGCCTTGAAGCGCTGGAAAAACAGTTTAAGACCATGAGGGACAGGATGGATGATGCGGAAGGGCGGTCAAGGCGTAATAACGTACGAATTCTTGGAGTTCCGGAGAGAAGCGAGGGGAAAAATCCGACCCGGTTCGTAGAGGAATGGCTGAGAACAGTGGTGGATCCGGCGCACCTTACCCCGATGTACAGCGTGGAAAGAGCACATAGGGTGCCCCCCAGACCGCCGAGACCGGGGGCCCAGCCACGCCCACTTATAGCCCGGATACTGCATTTTAAAGATCGGGATGCGATCCTGGAGGCGGCCAGAGTAAAGGGACCACTAACATTTGAGAACCGAACGATATCCATCTACCCTGACTTTACACAAGCAGTTCAAAAAGCTAGAGCTACATTCTGGGGAGTGAAGAAAGCATTAAGGGACCGTGGATTGAAATATGCACTCTTGTTCCCGGCACGGCTGAGAGTTGTATACGACCAAAAGTCCCACTTCTTCGATACCCCGGAGGAGGCCTCTGAGTGGATGGAAGTGACACTGACACCACCGCCATCCCAAGCTGATGACAACAAGGACCAAGATGGACAAGCGGAGGATGAACAAGACACAGAAAAGACCGGATTGGACGTCGCGGAGCCAGAGGACCAGAGGGCTTCTTTGCATGGGGCGACAGGAGGGGGAGGGGAAACTCCTGAATTGGCAGCACTGACGACAACCGCTCTGGCGGAACATGATGCTGACACAGGGTCTGTATCCACCAGCCACTCCAGCCCGAGAACCGAGACTTCGGATGCGGGAGATAGCTTGCAACTCTTCCCACGAATAACAGCACAAATGGCCGAGAACTTTTGAACAATGGTGCAGCCGCGACGGACTGGTAACGTACTGGCCAAAATCACGGAACTTTTGGCAGGTGGGAGTAGGGTCAGGAAATATGATGCATAAGGGGGTGTAACGAATGAGGTTACTGTGAACTGAGCACTACAAGCGCGACTGTTTGGGCGCGCGCCCCCGAGCGTAGGCAAGATCAAGCATAGTAATGTTTAAGTTGTACTTATGCCCATGTTGGGCATCTGTGTTTGGACCCCGAAGGGTTTTACTTGGGGACCTAGTAGTTGGGGGGGTATGTATGGCATTGGCACTGGGATCACGACTGAGTATGTCCACACATTTCACGATGCAAGGCGCACCAACCTTGCCTGCCGTAGACCGGAATGGGGACTATTACTGATTATAAAATGTGCACCTGGAACGTTCGTGGTATGGGATCTGTGCATAAGAGGTACAGAATACTGGCACAACTCAACCGCAGGAATGTTCAAATTGTTTGTCTTCAGGAGACCCACCTGACGCATGCAGAAAGTGGGAAGTTACTTAAAAAATGGAAAGGGCAGTTATTCGCCACATCCTACTCTGCATTCTCGAGAGGTGCAGCTGTGTGGTTGAGAAACTCAGTCCCCTTCAAACTAGTGGAATCGAGAATAGACAAGGAGGGCAGATATGTATTTCTCAGGGGGCTACTAGATGGCACACCTGTTGTGCTAGGCAGTATTTATGCGCCAAACGCTGGCCAATCGGCATTTTTGGCTGACATCAATAGAGTACTGGTTGACTGGGCGGGATATCAGTGGCTTCTGGGTGGGGATTTTAATGCAGTGCTGGATATTTGGATAGACAGGTCCCACCCTCCACTGCAAGCTACTGAGATTAGAAGACAGGCCGAATCGTTAGCGCAATGAGCAGAGGGATGGAACTTAATGGATGCATGGAGAGGTAAACACACGCTGAGCAGAGAATACACCTTCTATTCACCACCCCACAAGTTACATACCAGAATAGACCATGTCTTTTGCACTAAGTCTTTATTGGGGGCATAACCATAGCGGAACACATGGGTAAGACCCTGTCTGATCACAACCCGGTAGAAGTTACACTCCAATGGGGTAGAATCCCAACACCGATACCCACATGGCGACTAACACCAGAACTCTTAGAGGATACGTTTTTTCGCACAGCCATCTCTGACGCAATCACAAACTTTTTTGCGGTGAATGATGGCTCTGCGAGCTCCCGCCAAGTAGAGTGGGACGCCTTTAAAGTGTCCATTAGGGGAGAGGCAATGAGCACACGGGTGGGAATGAGACATACTGTGATGGAAAGTCTTTGCGACGTGGAGGGGCGACTGGCATTGCTGGAAAGTGAAGCGGCTGGCACGCACATACCATTTACGCCATTACAGGACACGCACATCCAACATGCAGAACTGCTTGAGGAACTGCGCATATTGGATTACAGAGAGTACACATGTCGTCAGCATGCACAGGCAGACAGGGCGGGACCCTTACTGGCCCGAATAGTGCGGGATGAGCCAGTACAAAGACCCATTCTGGAGGTCAACGACCAGCACGGGGCATTGGCGACGACACAGCTAGATGTTAACAGCATTTAGGGATTACTGCGGGTCATTATATGGACCGCATACTCCACTAGTAGAAGAGGCACTCGAGGAGTTCATGGAGGGGTTAACATTGCCACAACTAGAGGACTGCCAGAGTAAAGAGCTGGCGCGCCCGATTACAGTTGCGGAAATTCGCCAAGCAATAAGAGCCCTACCCAGGAAAAAAGCTCCTGGCACGGACGGACTCCCAGTAGAATTCTATGGAACATTTATAGACCTCCTGGCGCCACGACTTCTTGTGGTATACAGGGAGGCGCTGCGTACACAGGGTCTTCCACAGTCCACACTCCAGGCTCTCATTGTATCGCTACTAAAGCCGGGCAGGGACAGCCTACACCTGGCAAACTATAGACCTCTGTCGCTGTTAAACACAGATTATAAAATTTTGAGTAAAATCCTGGCAGCAAGACTAGCTCAATATATCCCAAAGCTAATACACCCAGACCAGTGCGGGTTCGTACCGGGCAGAAGCACTGCAATGAATCTGAGGCGACTTAGTCAACTAATGTTAGGCGGGCCGGGACAGTTAGACACAGAGGGCTGCCTTTCGCTGGACCTGAAGCAAGCGTTCGACTCCATTAGATGGGACTACATGCTCGCGGTGTTTCAATACTTCAGTATACCTCCGGAGTATACGGCCTGGATCCGACTTCTATATACCCGCCCGACGGCCCGGGTTCACACAAACAGATGCATCTCGGTGCAATTGGACATAGCGAGAGGTACGAGACAGGGGTGCCCGCTATCCCCATTGTTATTAATACTGGCACTGGAGCCGTTGCTCTGTAAACTCCGCGGGCCTGCGCAGCACAGAGGAATACGGAGAAATGGGGTGACCCATGTGGTATCGGCATATGCCGATGATATCATTTTGTACTTCGGAGATCTGGGGGGCAGGCTAGACCCGGTCCCAGCCATATTCGAAAATTTCCGGTCACTCTCGGGACTCACTATTAGTGCACCCAAAACGTATGGGTTTTTCTTCTCTGCAAACGAGGCAGCAGTACAGTTGCCTTTCGCGCCCCACGCCTTCCAGGTGGCGGAGATTACCTTCCGATACCTCGGGATACAGATTTACAGAGAGACAAAGGATCTGTTGGATGGAAACTTGGAGAAGGCAATGACGGCAATGAGGTCACAAATACAATTTTGGACGGCGCTGCCGCTCTAGGTGGCTGGCAGAGTGACTATCTCCAAGATGGTGGTGTTGCCCCGCCTACTTTATTACTTCACGAGCTTGGCATTGCAGATCCCTGCATCCATCTTTAAAACGCTCAATACACTCTTGACAGAGCTGATATGGGGTACTGGGAGGCGGCGTATCAGCCTAGCTAAATTACAACTCCCCATGGACGCAGGTGGAATGGGTGTCCCGGATCTTCGGGCATACAACTTTGCATGCCAACTTCAATGGTTGGCGTACTGGCTGGCGGGACGGAACTTACATGAAATTGGTATGTCAGTGGCGGAGTGGAATAGGGGCACTGTCCACACACTGTTGCTGCCAAGAGCAGTGATCCCGAAATCAACGTCTCCCCTGCTTCGACTTGCGGTCGATTGCTGGAGGAGGGCAGTGAAATATACGTCAAACACGTCCTCCTATGCACCCACCATACCGCTACTGGGAATACCAGGGGGCTTGAGAACGTTATCGTATTCAATGCTCACGGAATGGCATAATGCGGGAATAACACAGATCGGGGACCTGTTCGCGGATGGCAGGGTTATGGCATTTGAAGACTTCAGGAACACACACCACACTTCGGGAGGGTTGTTCCTACTCCACGCCAGAGTGAGACGATAAGTCACGCAAATGTGGGCACCAGGCGGAGTAGAGCCGCCCACAAATCCGCTCCTCACGATGCAATACATGATGGGTTCGGGTAGCCATCTGACGAGATGGTTGACACACGGCATAAGAGAGGGCAGGGCTATGTCTTTGCAACCACTGAGAGAAAAATGGGAACACGACATAGGGAGGCCGGTCAGAAACAAGGAGTGGGATCGTATCCTTAAATACCCTAAGAAGGTATCGAGAAACCCGAAATTTAAATTCATACAACTCATGATAATACACAGAGCATACCTAACACCCCACCGATTGCACACCATGTTCCCCGACCCGACCGACACGTGCCCCCGATGCGGCGTGAAGGACGCTCGACTAGTACACATGCTATGGACATGTCCTAAACGGGGCTACTTTTGGACGACAGTGCAGAATGACCTGTCTAGACTGATCCCAGATAGACCATACACCGCATTAGAGCACACCATACTGGGGTTAGGCCCTACAGCACGCAAGAAAAGTGTAGACACACGATTTATCGATCTGGCACTAATCCTAGCGAAACGCACCATAACCATGAAATGGAAATCGCCTAGACAACCAGACCCTGAGGCATGGAGGGCGGAAGTGATTAGATGGGGGAAAGCTGAAAACATGGAACTACAACGCGAAGAGCGCAGGGGGCTCAGAAAGACTCCCATATCATTGGAATGGTGTGCAATACTGGGATCGTTTGAGACAAGGGAGGAGGTTGAGTCTGACCGGTCTGGAGAGACGGGTTAATGAATGAGATGTATGTAGCATGCGATACGAGGCCGCTTCACGGTCTAGGTTCCAATACTTATGTGACAGTCAGGAATGCCACTGGGTGCACAGCACGAGTAAGACATACGAGAGACATTATGTGTAAACCCTGTAACGGTGCAGCAGATCGTACTGAAGATAATACATGAGACTGGACAACTAAATACAAGAATGATCTGATGGTGATCTATGTACGTGCCTAGGTGGGGAGGGAGGGGGTGTTATGTTGGGAATGTTCTTCACTTAAATGCAGAAAATGGAAACATATCACTGTAAATGACGATTATATATATGCAAGTGAATCGGAATTCTGAATACTGTTGAAATTGTCTTGCTTATTGTGCATTATCCTTTGAATAAAAAGATTTAAAAAAAAAAAAAAGCTCAAAATGGCTGTAGCCAACCCCCTTTTGTGGGACCTCTCTGTAAGCAAACAGAAGGCAGGGTAAAAGGATGTCCCATCTTCGCCTCAGCTTTTCAGGTAACCCTTTTATCATCCCTTTGAGGGTCTTGATGAATCTCTCCACACGCCCATTGCACTGTGGGTGATAGGGGGTGGTGAACTTCTAGTTGACACCACACTCTTTCCACATTGCAGTTAAATATCCTGACATGAAGTTTGCACCTCTGTCAGAGACAACCTCCTTTGGAAAGCCCACTCTGGAGAAAACTCCAAGTAGGGCTCTTGCCACAACAGGAGCTGTTGTGGTCCTTAGGGGAATAGCTCCTGGATACCTGGTGGCATGATCCACTACCACCAGTATAAATCTGTGCCCAGATGCTGTTTGGGGGTCCATTGGTCCTACAATGTCTATCCCCACTCTCTCAAAGGGTACCCCCACCACAGGTAGTGGTATGAGGGGGGGCCTTTATTGTGCCACCTGATTTGCCACTGGCTTGGCAGGTGACACATGAGCGACAAAACTCCTTGGTATCTTCTGACATATGGGGCCAGTGAAATGAGGGACAAGTCTGTCCCAAGTCTTGTTCTGGCCCAGGTGTCCTGCTAAGGGAATATCCTGGGCCAAGGTAAGAAGGAAGCCCCTAAATTGCAGAGGAATAACCAACCTCCTGGAAGCACCAGGCTTGAGGTCTCTAGCTTCTGAATAAAGGAGCCCATCATCCCAATACACTTTATGGGTACCTTGAGCATTCCCAGCAGCATCAGCAGCAGCCTGCTGTCTGAGGGGTCCAGAGAGGAACATTCTAATTGAGCCTGCCTCAGATCTGCCCTTGAGGGTCCCGTTGTCCCAAGAAACTCAACCTGAACAGGTTCAAGTTCTTCCAGGACAGTTCCCTCTTGGATCTCAGAATCATCCTCCTGGGAGGGCTGATCCTCAACCTGAGGCAGGGGGGAAGGCACTGCCTTAACCCTCTTGCTCTTTCCCTTGGGTAGTGTCTGGTCTATTGTTTCAAGATCCAGCACTTGTTCAGGTAAGCACTTTTTGGCCTATGACCTGGTCACAGCAAGGACATGTGCTGATATCCCCAGCATTTCTGCATGGGTCCTATACTCCACCTCAGACCAAACTGAGGTTTCAAGATCATTACCTAACAGACACTCTACTGGAAGGTCTGAACTCACAACAACTCTTTTGAGGCCAGTTACCCCTCCCCAAGGAGAAGTTAACAACTGTCATACTATGGGAGGTAGTGGCATTGCTAGCGTTGGTCACTAGGTAGTATGATATGATCAGGTTTCACAAAGTTAGGTGTCACCATAGTGACACTGGCACATGTGTCCCTGTAGGCCTGAGCCATCTTGTCATTAATTAAAGGTGTCTGTCTGTACTTGCTCAGATTACTGGGACTTACAGTAGAGGACATTGCCATGTCCCCATCACAGACAAGAACAGCCTGAGTTGGTACTCTGACTAGGCCAGAGTCCACCTCAGTTCCCAGGGTTAACCCTACTACACCCTTTTGCTGGGAACCACCACTTACATCTGGACTAGGGGGAACAGTTGCCTTAGGGGCATTGATGGTTGGTGATGTGCCCTTCTTGGTGCACTCACTAAACCAGTGAGAGACTGATTTACAGTATCCACACCAGGGCTTCTTTGGGCCTTCTTGTTTCTGTTTGTTCTTTTTGGAGCCACCCTCCCCCTGTGCCTTTTGGGGGACTGGTGAAGACTTCTGGTATTTTTGTTTCTGCTCCTTACCCTTCTTATCTGCTTTTTTCTGATCACCCCCTTGGGTTCTGGTTTTTCTGCTTGATCCTGGTTCTGACCCATTTGTCTGCCTTCTTTCCCAATTCTTGGGGAGAGGTCAGATCAGAGTCAATCAGGTACTGATGCAATAGCTGGTTTTGACAGTTGCTAAGGATTTGCTCTCTCATGATCAAATTATACAATCCTGTATAGTCCCTAACTTGACTTCCCAATAACCAGCCTTCCAGAGCCTTAGTGGCACAATCAACAAAATCAGTCCAGTCCTGAGTCTGTGTCTTCTGGGTATCTCTAAACATCAACCTATACTGTTCAGTGGTTAGGCCAAACCCATCAATCAGAGCACTTTCCAGGACAGTGTAGTTGTTAGCATCCCATTCACTAACTGTGAGGAGCTTATCTCTACCTTTTTCAGAAAAGGATAGCCATAAGATTGCTGCCCACTGACTTTGGGGTACCTACTGCACTTTGCAGGCCCTCTCCAAAGCAGTAATCCACTTGTGGATGTCATCCCCTTCTTTATAGGGGGGCACAATCTTGCTTAGGTGTCTATTTTCATAGGACCTATCTTTATCCTTAGGGATATTGCTGCCACCAGTGGGTTCTAACCCACTCTCTCTATGCTCTCTAGCACGAGTAAGTTTCTCTTTGGCCAGGGCAACCTCAAGTTCCTGTCTTTCAATCCTAAGAGCAGCTTCTCTCATCTTTGCCTCATGTCCCTTCTCTGAGTGGAAGTCATCCCTCTCTGAGGAATGCCATGAGAGCTATTTGAAGCATGAGATCTGAGAGAGTCCCTGGAGGGGGATCTCCCTCTTCTCTGCCTCTGGTTAAGCCCACTTGGGGGTCTGTATGAGGGCTGCCCATACTGACTCCCATGTTTGCTTAAGTTAGCCGGACTAAGCCTTCTGACTATGGTCTGACTGTTTGTCTCAGGATCAGAATCATCTCCTTCTCCCCCTTCCTCTTCTTCCTCATCTGGAACTGGAGTATCAGTGGTATCCTCTGTGGAGGGCAGGACTTCATCTGAGCTACCTGAAGCACCTGAGTCAGGTGTCTTTTGAGCATCATACTCTTCTAAGAGCTCAACTAAGAACTTTAGGGTAGGGTTTGAACCCTGTTTTAGCCTTCTAGAAGTACACAATTGTCTCAATTCTTGGAAGGCTAAGGCTTCATATCTTGAAGCAGTCCCCAAGGGATCTACTTCTGCAGGCAGAGAACCACTGGGGTTCGCTGTCTGAGACATGGTTTCTAGTGAGGTGGGAGTGTTGCACCTACCTACACTATGTGTTTTCCTACAGAACCTATCTAGGAGTTGTAGTCAGGGTGTGCTAGGCCCAGGCTCTACAACAGCGAAGTTCAGTAGAACTTAAGTATACTAAGACTTGTTTTTACATGTACCTATTGGTACCTACGTGATCTTTCAAATGATATTACAAGTGGTAAAACAACAGCAAGCTCTAATTCCAACCGCTGCACACCAATGTGAGAAGTTGGCCTGGTATATGATGTTCACTATTCTAGTGAACACCTTGCACCAGTCCAAACAACCCTTATGGTGATGGTTGTAAGTCAACCTTATAGACCAGCTATCCTAGTGGTAGCGTGGACAGAACAGTCTTAGGCTAAAAGACTCTTGAGGACGTGTAAAGCCAGCTGTTTTACCATATGTAACCCCTTGAATATCAAATGAAAGGACACCACACAGGATATATATAAAATATATAGGTATTTATTCTCCAACACACTCCTCTGAACTCTTTATGAGGTCAGAGGCAAAAGCACATAACAAGTTACACTTCGAAATACTTTAAATAGCACAATTTACAGTTAGGCCCTAGGGGCGCGTAAAACCATATGCTAAGTAACTGGTATAAGAACCAGGACTTTGGAAAGGTAAAGGCCTAGGGCCTCGAGGATTGCTGGGGCTACACTATCTGACCCTTAGGTTAGGAGTAGGAGGCCCACAGGCGGCGCGTGCAGAGTCAGTACTCTCACGCGAGAGTCAATAGAAAGTCAATAGGAACGTAAAAAGGTAAGTAATGAAGTTTTAGGACACTTCCGGTCTAACTAGCATTACACAACTAGCAAAACTGGACACTAGGATAGTCAATCCCTACAGGAGCACCGAAGTACTCGCGTTACCTCACCCACGGGCTACGGGGTGCATAGGTGTCAAAGTTTGTCGGGTTTTCTCGTAGTTTTCTATGGAGCCTTGGAAGAAGATGCTGCAGGCGACCAGGAGGAAGATGTCCGGGTGGATCCAAGGGTGGATCTAGGATGAAGAAGACCTGAAAGCAGAGGGGACAGAGTCTAGGTCACTAGCCAGTGACCGGGTGGAACCAGGAAGGAACCAGACGTCGTCGAGGAGCAATCAGGTGCAGATGTGAAGCTTGTTGTTGCAGCCACGCGGACCAGGAGGGGTCGAGGACGATCAGGTGCTGTAGAGGAGCTGTCCCACGAAGGTTCTCGCAGATGGAGGGGTCGACTTCAAGATTGGAGCCAACAAGCCTAAGCAAAGGCAACCCACGCTGGATACACAAAAGGCTTCTGGTGCAGACCAGGAGGGTCTGAGGTACTTCACCTTTTCAGGGAAGCGACGGCCAGTCTGGAGCAACCAGACCAGCGATGGATTTTCAAAGGAGTCGTCGTCAGAGGGCTACTAGCCAACGGGCCAGCAACCGGACAACGCGTCGAGCAGAACACAAGCAGAAGGGCCCCACGCTGATCACGTGGAGTGTGGAGGGCTCGTCTTCGGTGCAGGTGGAGCTCGGTGTCGGGGTGTCTCAGTCCCCAGGGCACAGCTTTGGGAATGCTTCAGGAGCTGCCCTGTTAGCAAGTTGAAGACTTTCCAAGTTGCCTGCTTCCACGAATTCCGACACCTTCCACGGAGCTCAGCTGTGCTGGAGTCGTGCAGTGGGGTCAGAGGAATCCGGGAGTCGAGGTCTTGTCAGGCTCTGCGCTCGAGTTCCGGCGGGAACAAGGACAAAGCAAGCCGTCAAGTTGCTGGATGGTGCCTGGTTGCCCAGGGTGGTCACTCCTTGGCCACAAGGGAGATTCTTCAGTCTTCAGCTTCAGTTGAAAGTCGAAGGGTCCAGAGTTTCGTCTTCAGCTCGATTCCAGGATTAAACTAAAGTCTCGTGGGTCAGCTCCTACCTTTATACAACTAAAGGGGGCTGGTTTGCTCACTAGGTCCCTCCTAAGGGTGGGACCAGGAAGGGGGGTGGTAACACCCCCTTTCCTTTGTCCAGTTTCGCGCCAGAGCTGGGGCTGGGGTGCCCCAGCACCGGTTTGAACTGGACTATGCATGGAGCACCTAGTGTGCCCCAGGCAGTGTCTCATTTCATTCAGCCCTCCCTGCCCCAATACATAAAATCCTGCCTGGGGTGGTGCTCGCACCTCTCCAGGCAGGAAACCTATTGTCCAGGCCTCCCTCGCTGGAAGGACTCCCAGCAGCAGGAGGTCAGACTTGTGTCTGTGGCAGCAGCATCCATTTTGTGACGCTGGGGCTCTGGTTAACTTTAACCGGGATAATCAGAACTAACATGTCTTCTCCCTCTACAAGGGTGGAATGCTACCCCCGTCGCCAGAATAGGCGAGGGGGTAGTATTCCAAAGCGTATGACACCTTACACGACATGTTTAGATAAAGCCAAACCAAAGTTAGCATTTAACCGCGAGGTTCATAATGCACTTAAAAGTATATGGTATGGCAATATCATAGAACAGCTATAAGGACATGGTTCCGAAAGCTGCAGACAGGCTCAGCTCATGCTAGAGCACCATCTCACACATAACCCAGCACTCTGCCTCCAGGATTGTTTAGGCCTGCCATAGGAGTGACTTATAGGTTACTGTGTGTCTATATTTAAGGGTAGATATAGGAATACTATACCTAAGCAAGGGGTGATTACACGACCTTGCCCCAGCTGAGTGATCAGCCAGTTGTGTCAGTTTGAGTGGCCAGCCAGGGGTGGCATAATACATGCAGCAGCCCCTGGTAGGCCTTGGTTACACCTATGCCCCGAGTACATAGGGTACACTTCTACAGGGGCTGATAAGGTGAGCCAATTCCCAATTGTGGATGTACCTAGAGTACATGGTGTAAATTTAGAGAGAGTGCCTCTGGGCTGTGGGTCTGATTAGCAGGCACACAGCCACATCTAAGTCGAAAACCAGTAAAGCAAAAGCAAAAAGTTGGGGTGACCATAGGAAGCAGACCCTACTCTCCTACAGGGATGACCTTAACCCTAGATATCGGTTTGCAGAACGGGGAGGATGGGTGGGTCGGTAAGGAATCTATCGCTAACTAATGTCTCTTACAGATATATCGTTACACAAGTAGTAACTTGTGCATCTGAAAGAGACACGTTAGTGATAGATTCCTTACCTTAGAATAGATACCCCAGCAATACCAACCCCGGTGGTGGGTCTGCGAACCAATAATCACACCAGAACGTCCTGGAGGACGCAACGGCCAAAGAAGCCATCCCTCCAGACAGGACTGTCCAGGCAGTAGTGTCTCGCGAACGTGTGCAGCAAGGCCCACGTAGCTGCCTGACAAATGTCCTGCAAGGGGACTCCTCGGCCCAGGGCAGTAGTATTCGCTGTGGCCCGAGTGGAGTGGGCCCTCAGCCCAACAGGAGGTTCCTTTTTAACCAAGGAGTAACACACCTGGATGCACAATACGATCCACCAAGAGATGGTCCGCTTGTGCACCGCCCGTCCTTTCGTAGCGCCCACGTAACCAGCAAAGAGTTGGTCATCCACCCGGGAACTGGCGTGCGCGATCCAGATAGTAAGAGAGCGCACGTTTTGGGTCCAGAAGGTGGAGCCTCTCTTCCTCTTTCGAGGGATGCGGAGGCGGAAAGAAGGTGGGCAAGGTGATGGACTGCCCGATGTGGAAGGCTGTGACTACCTTGGGCAGGAAAGAGTGCCTTGTCCGCAACACAACCTTGTCCGGATGGACAGAAAGGAAAGGAGGTTTGGAAGAAAGAGCCTGGAGCTTACTCACTCTCCTGGCAGAGGTGATGGCAACCAGGAAAGCAATCTTCAGAGTAAGAAGGTGGCGGATAGGACAGTTATCAAGTGGCTCAAAGGGACCGCACATCAGATAAGTAAGTACAAGGTTCAAGTCCCACTGAAGCATCACGAAAGGAACAGGAGTGAACATGTGTGTGATGCCCTTCAAAAACCTATTTACAATAGGGGACTTGAACAAAGATGGCTGATCAGGTAGCCTTAAGAAGGCGGAAAGGGCAGAAAGGTAGCCCTTGATAGTGCCCAGAGCAGAGCCCTGCTGGGCCAGAGAAAGAAGGAAGAGGAGAACCTCAGAAAGGGGGGCAGAGAGTGGATCCACAGCCTTTGCTGTGCACCATGCCACAAA
Organism: Lissotriton helveticus; assembly: GCF_964261635.1. Taxonomy (NCBI): domain Eukaryota; kingdom Metazoa; phylum Chordata; class Amphibia; order Caudata; family Salamandridae; genus Lissotriton; species Lissotriton helveticus. The sequence continues at coordinate 644,019,164 of NC_136067.1, forward strand.
TCTGTTCCACCTGCAGGCGTATACCGACTTTGTGGAGGGACGCCTGGCTGCCAGAATGACATTACAGACTTCAGGAGGCAAGTCAAATGGCCTCAACTGTCGCCGCTCAATCTTCAAGCTTGGAGGTGGAGACTGGACAGGTTCGGGTGGAGGACCGTCCCCTGCTGCTGCGACAGAAGGTCCTCCTGAAGAGGCAGACAAATCGGGGGATCGACAGACATGAAGAGTAGCTCTGGATACCAAAATCTTCGTGCCCAGTCCGGAGCCACAAGGATAACCTGGGCCCGGGCGCGCCTGATCTTCTTCAGCACTCTGGGCAGAAGTGGTATAGGCGTACAATAGACCGCAACTCCACTTGCGGCGAAAGCACAAGTTACTACTTGTGTAACAATATATCTGTAAGAGACATTAGTTAGTATTAGATTCCTTACCTTAGAATATCCCCAGGCGTCAGACTAGATCCGGAAATTTTTGCGTAGCAGTACCCTTGCGCGTCGGTAGGCGTCGTCTGCGGCTCCGCGTCCGTCGTCGTGGGCGCCGTGATGACGTCGTCGGAGTACTTAGACGCCGCCTCCGCGTGCTGACGTCAGTTCTTAGACACAGCTTTTCCGCGCCAGAAACGCAGAGCCATGTTAAAAACCAACACTGGTGCCATTGAAACTAGGGCCCTGAAGGGGACAACCCTAACCCTAGATATTGGTTCGCAGAACGGGGAGGATGGGTGGGTCGGTAAGGAATCTAATACTAACTAATGTCTCTTACAGATATATCGTTACACAAGTAGTAACTTGTGCATCTGAAAGAGACACGTTAGTATTAGATTCCTTACCTTAGAATAGATACCCCAGCAATACCAACCCCGGTGGTGGGTCTGCGAACCAATAATCACATCAGAAAGTCCTGGAGGACGGAACGGCCAAAGAAGCCATCCCTCCGGATTTGACTGTCCAGGCAGTAGTGTCTTGCAAACGTGTGCAGCGATGCCCACGTAGCTGCCTGACAGATGTCTTGTAAGGGCACACCCCTGCCCAGGGTAGTGGTAGTCGCCATCGCTCGGGTAGAATGAGCCCGCAGTCCAACCGGGGGCTCCTTCCTAGCCAAGGAGTAGCATGCCTGGATACACAGGATGATCCACCGGGAGATGGTCCTCTTGTGCACCGCTTGCCCCTTCTTAGCGCCCACGTAACCAACAAAGAGTTGGTCATCCACCCGGAACTGGCGTGTGCGATCCAAGTAGAATGAGAGCGCACGATTTGGGTCCAGACGGTGGAGCCGCTCTTCCTCTTTAGAGGGATGCGGTGGCGGGAAGAAGGTTGGCAAGGTGATAGACTGCCCGATGTGAAAGGCCGTGACAACCTTGGGCAGGAAAGAAGGTTTGGTACGAAGCACCACTTTGTCCGGATGGACGGAAAGGAAAGGCGGAGTACAAGAAAGAGCCTGGAGCTCACTCACTCTCCTGGCAGAGGTGATGGCAACCAGGAAAGCAGTCTTCAAAGTCAGAAGGCGAAAAGGACAGTTGTGTGGTGGCTCAAAGGGAGCGCACATCAGGAATGTTAAAACCAGGTTCAAGTCCCACTGAGGCATCACAAACGGAACAGGAGGAAACGTGTGAGTGATGCCCTTAAGAAATCTGTTTACGATAGGGGACTTGAACAAAGAAGGCTGATCAGGTAGCCTGAGAAAGGCTGAAAGGGCAGAAAGGTAGCCCTTGATAGTGCCCAGAGCAGAGCCCTGCTGGGCAAGAGAAAGAAGGAAGAGAAGAACCTCAGAAAGAGGATCCACAGCCTTTGCTGTGCACCATGCCACAAATCTGTTCCACCTGCAGGCGTATATCGACTTTGTGGAGGGACGCCTGGCTGCCAGAATGATGTTACAGACTTCAGGAGGCAAGTCAAATGGCCTCAACTGTCGCCGCTCAATCTCCAAGCATGGAGGTGGAAACTGGACAGGTTCGGGTGGAGGACCGTCCCCTGCTGCTGCGACAGAAGGTCCTCCTGAAGAGGCAGACGAACCGGGGGAATCGACTGACAGACTGAGTAGCTCTGGATACCAGTACCTTCGAGCCCAGTCCGGAGCCACAAGGATAACTTGGGCCCAGTCGCGCTTGATCTTCTTCAGCACTCTGGGCAGAAGTGGTATAGGCGGAAAGGCGTACAACAGACCGCAACTCCACTCGCGACGAAAAGCGTCTCCGAGCGAGTGCCGCCTTGGAAATTCCAACGCGCAGAACTGATGACATTGCGCGTTCTCTTCTGTGGTGAATAAATCTAACCAAGGCTCTCCCCACTGCTGAAAGCGGCCTTGCGCCACGTCCGAGTTCAGACGCCATTCGTGATCCATCATGCACCGACGGCTGAGCTCGTCCGCCCTGGCGTTCCGAGAACCTGCCAGGTGTTGAGCCACCAGGGTCACGCCCTGGCGTTCCAGCCATTGCCAAAGGCGAAGAGCCTCTTGACAAAGGATCCACGACCCCACCCCGCCTTGTTTGTTGCAGTACCATGTGGAAAAGTAAATTTTGCCATGTTCTGTGTCCCTACGTGTCATCCATCATATGTTATGTGTGCATGATTAATATGCATATGTTATTCCCCATGTTTGATTAAAGACGCAATTACAGTTGTGTCCACCTCTAGTATGCCAGTTCCCAGTTCTCGTGAATACTACGAATATCAGGCCTATGTAAAGCTACGTTGCCACGTTTCTCAGTGTGCACGTTATTCTATTATAAAGTCCCCGTTTCTAGGCCTCAAAAGGGCCTGGACACCAGATTCAGCTCCTGTCTCCTGAAGCCTCGCTGAGGAGCGATACAGCCCCCACCTGTATCCTCGACCCTTCACTTACTTCCTGCCTCGCAGTGCCCGGCCCAGCCTGGCTCAGCCTCTGAGTCTGCCAAGAATATGTTATGATTCCAGTTATCAGTTCAGTCCTCCTTCTCTGCATTCCTAAGCTACTGAACCGCATCAATAGTTTCCGTCATTGTCTAGCCTTCACGTCTCCACGTTAGAGAAATACTGTATTTAATGGTCATTTCATATTCTTCATCACGCACTACATGTAGAATAATGCATGGTCCAGTCTCAGAATCAAGTTAGCCTTTCCCCTCCTAACTTCTAGTTTATATCAACATGTTCTCTAAACATCAGATACTAGATACTGTTTAGGTACATGTCGCCCTGACTCTCCAGACTTCAGTCTCTGCTCCTAGCACAGAGTTCATAGCCCCCAGCTTCTCCTAGTGATACGTCATTACTAGTTTGCGCGCGCCACCAGGTTAGAGGTCCCGGCTCCTTAGGTAGCCCCCTCCATGGTTTCCGCCCCATTCATGACATATTCTGTTACGTTTGCATCACATGTCTATGTATACGCCCTATTACACCCAGTTACACCTACTTTCGCCCTTATCTTTCGCGACTGCTACGCGTCACACCTACTGCTCCACCCACTGCTACGCCCACTGCAATGTAATGCTATGTGTTTGCGTTATGTATATATACTCATGTATTGTTATTAAAAGTCAGCGCGCTCATCCCAGATCCAGCCCCAGCAGCTGCTGGGCCCTGTCATCCTATTCCTATGCAGGTTGTCCTGTTCCTGTCCTTATGCTGTAATAAACCTGCAAAACTCCTACTACCTCGAATCTTGACTCTTATTTATTGAGCTATCTGTTATGATATATGTCTAGTCAAAAAGAGAGGTATTATTTATTTATTTACCACAACCACATGGCGGTGGTGTTGTCCGTGAACACCTGCACTACACTCCCCCGGACAGAGGGGAGGAATGCCTTCAGTGCCAGACAAATCGCCCTGAGCTCCAACAGGTTGATGTGGAGCTGGGTCTCCGCCGGAGACCAAAGGCCTCTGATCTCCGCCTCTCCCATGTGGCCTCCCCATCCCTGGAGGGACGCGTCCGTCACAACTACGTGCTCCGGTTGGGGAAGGGAGAGGGATCTGCCGCTGACCCAATCGCGGTCCGTAAGCCACCAACTGCAGCTGTCTCGCAGTGCCCTCCGAGATCAGGACGTGGTCGGATAGGTTGCCCTGATGCTGGGCCCACTGAAACTTCAGGTCCCACTGCAGAGCCCGCATCCGCCACCTGGCGTGATGCACCAGTAGGATGCAGGAGGCCATCAGCCCCAGCGTCAACCTGACCGAAACCCGGGATAACGGCTGAAAGATGGGAATCAGAGCCTGAATATCCCGGACCCGCTGTTCGGGCGGATAAACCCGAAACCGCGCCGAGTCCAGAACCGCTCCGATGAAGAGGAGCTTCTGAGAGGGACACAGGTGTGACTTCGGCACATTGATGGAGAACCCCAGCAGGTGCAGGAGGTCGGCCGTAGTCTGGAGGTGGCTGACGACTGTCTGGGGCGAGCCCACCTTTAACAACCAGTCGTCGAGGTAGGGGAAGACTGAAACCCCTAACCTGCGCAGATGAGCTGTGACCACCGCCATCACTCTCGTGAACACCCGTGGGGTGCTTATAAGGCCGAAGGGGAGCACGGTAAACTGAAAGTGCTTGTGGCCTACCGTGAACCGCAGGTGACGCCGGTGGGCCGGCAGGACGGGGATGTGAAAATAAGCGTCTTGAAAGTCCAACGCTACCATCCAGTCTCCAGGGTCTAGGGCAGCTAAGACCGGAGCCAAAGTCAGCATCTTGAACTTCTCCTTCCGGAGGAAGCCGTTGACGTTCCGCAGGTCCAAGATAGGGCGTAGGCCCCCTTTGCCCTTCTTGGGTACCAGAAAGTAGTGGGAGTAACAACCACACCCTACTTTTGGCCCAGGAACGCGCACGATGGCCCCCTTGGTCAAGAGGGCCGTAACTTCCTCTTGCAGAAGTTGCAAGTGATCCCCCGACACGCGGTGGTATTGCGGTGGCATGGCTGGAGGGGTCGCCTCGAAGGGGAGGGAGTAGCCCCTTCGGACGGCTTGCAGCTCCCACATGTCTGATGTGACAGTGCGCCAGTGGAAGAGGTGATGGCGAACCCTGCCCCCCACTGGCTTCACATGGGCCTGGACATCAGCCGGAAAGTTGGCGGTCCTCAACCAGGCGTGGCGTTGAACCGCCACCGTCGTTGCCATCGCTCTGCCCAGTGAGTCCGTGGTATCCAGCCCACACCGGATGGAATAGCGTGCTGCATCTCGACCCTCCACAAGGGCTTGAGCGAGTTTAGCCCGGGCCTCCACCGGACACTGTGGCAGCACGTCCGCGACCGTGTCCCACAGAGTGTGGGTGTAGCGGCCCAAGAGGCATGCGGTATTGACTGACCGCAGTCCCAAACTCAGGGACGAGAACACCTTCTTACCGAATTGCTCGTACCTCTTGGATTCCCGATCGGGCGGAGCCGTTAGGAATGTGGTCTGGGAAGTAGAGGCCTGGATGACCAGGCTCTCGGGGGTGGGGTGGGTGGACAAGAAGCAAGGGTCGCCCGGAGCCGAGCGGTAGCGTCTGGCCACGTTCCTATCTACAGGCTGACCTGTAGCGGGCTTGGACCAAGTGCCCAAAAGAACGTCACACAAGGCCTCATTAAACGGCAGCAGAGGCTTAGCCGAGCTTGCCTGCGGTTTAAGGACCTCAGGGAGGAGTTTAGTCCTCACGGCCGCGACGGGGAGCTCTAGGCCCAATGCCTTGGCTGCCCTACACTACACTGTAGGCAGCCCCCTCCTCCGTAGCCACGGTTGGAGGGGAGACAAAACCAGTGTCTGGCAAAGTGTCCAGTCCACTGCATCCCCAAGCTCACATGTCCAGTCCTGTTGAGACTGGCACTCCTGTGCCAGAGGGTCCACAGACCCCTCCCAATCTCGCTCGTCACCCATCACCTGAAATTCAGGTTCAACGGATGGGGCCGATTCGTGGAAGTAAAAGTCTCCATACGACGTCGAGAGCGGCGCCCAGCGGCGCCGCTCCGGCGCCGGAACCGAATCAAGGGCAGGATCAGGGACGGCGTCGCCGGGGGCGACACCCTAGAGGCCGGCGTCGGTGAGGATCCAGTGAGGGCCTGCAGCGCCGGGACTAAAGTCGCCGTCGGCGCCAGGGCCGAAGCACCCGACTGTGGCAGAGTCGAAGCACCCGACCCGGTAGGCCCTCCAGCCGGGACCGCTGGGCCCAAAGGTGCCACGGAGCCCGGCGGAGGGAGAGACCTCATGGCCATGAGGTACCGCTCGATCTCCTCTGGCGTCGCATCGTGCCCAGGGACCGGAAGGTATGGGGCAGGTTGCGACGCACGCGACTCCGTCGGAGCCGTGTGGGTGGTGTCACCCGAACCCCCAGCCGCGTCGCGCGAGCGTCGGAAGAACGATGACGCCTTTCCGACCTCTCATGCCCATTACCTGAGGACCTGGATCCTGAAGACTGATGCCGACTCTCGGAGCTACGAGGGCTCGACCCCGCGACCGGTCCGTCGACCTCCTGTGGGACCGGGACCTCGAACGGCGCGGGGCCGACTGCTGGAGCTCAAGCCGCTTGCGGGACCGCTCCCGCCTAGCCTTAGACGTCAGGGCCCGGCAGTCGGAGCAGGTTCGGTCGTCGTGGTCGAGGCCTAGACACTGAAGACACCGGCGATGGGGGTCGGTAACTGACATTAGTCGGCTGCACTTGGAGCAGGGTTTGAACCTGGGCATCCCTACCGGCACCGTAGGAGTCGAGCGACTCGAGAAAAACAGATCAAGAAGGTTTAGTCAAAAGGTGACTAAGGGGTAGAGCTTCTCCGGATCTGCGCTAGTTGGCGCGGAAAAAAGAAGAACTAACGTCAGCGCGCGAGGGCGGCGTCTAAGTACTCCAGCGACATCATTCTGGCGCTAACGACGCAGACGACGGACGCGGAGCCGCGGACGACGCCTACCGACGCGCAGGGGTATTGCTACGCAAAAGTTTCCGGATCCAGTCTGACGCCTGGGGATATTCTAAGGTAAGGAATCTATCACTAACGTGTCTCTTTCAGATCTTCCAGGTAATGGGAGCTATTGATATGGCTGTATTAAACAAAGCTCCACTGACAATAGTAGCCATGTTATGTTAAGTTATGTTAAGTGGGATTTGTAAAGCGCACTGACACCGTGGGTTTCCTGGCACTGTAAGACAGAGGTGGGGCTGGGGTCAGAGGAGGCGGAGCTTAGCTGGGTGGGGGAAAGAGGAAGGTTTTGAGCAGTTTTCTGAAATGGAGGGAGCTACTGGATTTGATGGTCAGGGGAAGAGGATTTCAAAATTTGGGGGCGAGGAGGGCAAACAGACGGCCACTGAATTTGTTGGTTTTGGTTTTGGGGACAGCAAGCAGGTTGAGGTGAGCTGAACGAAGATTGCGCGTTGGACGGTGTGGGTTAATGAGTGATGTCAGGAAGGCGGGGCTGGTACAGTGGAGGGATTTGAACGTGAGGCAGCCCAGCTTGTAGGCCGCACTTTGTTCTATAGGTAGCCAGTGCAGTTTGTATAGCAGGTATAGATGCTGCTAAAGTGTTCGATCAGGTTAGGTGGCCATACCTTTGGTTAACCCTAAAGATTTGCATTCCCTGATAACTTTGTTGAAGTTCTCAAAAATGTTTATCTTGGTCCTAAAGCTAAGGTATTGGTGAATGGAGTGTTGTCAGACTGGTTCAATGTTGGGAGAGGCACAAGACAGGGGTGTCCCCTGTCACCGTTATTATTTAACCTTTATATTGAACCTTTTGTTAGTAAGCTAAGGCAGGACACCGCCATGTGCCCTTATTGGTTGGGAGAGTTGGAACTCAAAACCGCTCTTTATGCGGATGACTTGCTTTTATACACAACCAATCCCATAGAAACCATACCAAGGTTATTTGAGATGGCTGAAGAATTCGGAAAAGTTTCAGGATACGTAATCAACAAAGACAAAACTGAAATAATGGAGTGGAATCAAGTTAACAGCTACCCAGGGGAAAAGTCTAGAATGAGGTATTTAGGGGTTCACTTAGTGCAGATTTTAGAGGACATTCCATAAGTAAATTGGAATAAGACTTTGAAGGAAGTTGCCAGTTTACTAACTAGGTTTACTAACTTTAAGGGGCAAATCTCCCCTTAAACATCTATGGGAGAGTAAACCTTGTTAACCCCTTCGATGCTGATGACGGAGCGGTTCCGTCATCAGCATCGGTTGGGCTGTGCTGATGACGGAACCGCTCCGTCATCAGTACAGCCCTGGGGGAGAGCGCTGGCGCTCCCCCCCCCCCTGTGCGGCGATCTTTTTTTTTTTTGCAGGGGTGGCAGCGGAAGACTTTCCGCTGCCACCCCCTGGCTCCCCCACGCTTCCTGGTGACGTCAGCGCGCACAGCGCGCGCCGACGTCATCAGGAAGCGCTGGACGCGCTGGAAGCCATTTGCTTCCAGCGCGTCCAGGAACAAGGTCGGTGTTTGGTGCTGCGGTGGAGCGGGGGGCCGTTTTTCGGTGCCTTGAGGCATCGGGGGGGAGGAAACTGTGTTTCCTCTCCCCTGATGTCCCAATGCACGGCATTCCTGGTGCACGATCGCGCACAGCGTCGCGATCGTGCACCAGGAATGCCCCACTAGACACCAGGGATTCTGTTTGTGTGGGCAAATTGTGTGTAGGAAGCGACCCCTTGGGCAAGGGTCGCTTCCTCTGGCTGGCATATATATTTTTAGACTTTTCTGCCCCCCCTGGGGCAGATCGGCCGTTTTTTTTGGCCGATCTGCACCCAGGGGGGGCAGAAAAGCCCACTAGACACCAGGGATTGTTTTGGGGCATATTTATTTGTCGAGGAAGCGACCCCTTGGGCAAGGGTCGCTTCCTCTTGGGGCCAAATGTTTCAGACTTTTCTGCCCCCCCTGGGGCAGATCGGCCGTTTTTTTTGGCCGATCTGCACCCAGGGGGGGCAGAAAAGCCCACTAGACACCAGGGATTTCTTGTGTTTTTTTTTTTTGTGCAGGAAGTGACCCCTTGGGCAAGGGTCGCTTCCTTAGGGGGCCAAATAATGTTTTAGACTTTTCTGCCCCCCCTGGGGCAGATCGGCCGTTTTGTTTGGCCGATCTGCACCCAGGGGGGGCAGAAAAGCCCACTAGACACCAGGGATTGTTTTTTATTTATAAAGGAAGCGACCCCTTGGGCAAGGGTCGCTTCCTTAGGGGGATGAAATATTTTTCAGACTTTTCTGCCCCCCCTGGGGCAGATCGGCCGTTTTTTTGGCCGATCTGCACCCAGGGGGAGCAGAAAAGCCCACTAGACACCAGGGATTGTTTTTTATTTGAAAAGGAAGCGACCCCTTGGGGAAGGGTCGCTTCCTAGTGGCCCTAATATTTTTTTAGACTTTTCTGCTCCAGGGGGCCCACGTTTATAATGATTTATCATCTTCCCCCCTTGGGGACAGACACCCCATTTGTGACATACCCTGTGACATAGCATGTTGTAATGTGTGTTGTTTTTGTTTCTTCTAATGTGTTTTTTTTTTTCTCTTTAGATTGTTGCAGTGTGCGGTTCTGTTACTGGTGGTTCTGTTGTGCTGCTGTTTCTGTAGTTGCATGTGTTTGGTAAGAGACCTTTTTTTTGTTCAATTGTAATGTAATTGTTTATTTTGCAAAGTGTGTAGTAATACGAGTATGTGTTGTTGCTGTTTGTTGTGATTGTAAAACATGTTTTGCATTTGTTTTTGATGTGTCCTTCTGTAGATGTAAGTTTTTTTTTTTCTTCTTTCTAGTGGGATATCGTTGCCTATTTGCTGTGTCTTTGCAGAGTAGGTGCTGGTGAGTGTAGTTGTGTCTTGTAAGTGAATTGTATATTTTTTCTAAATCTATTTTTTGGTGAAAAAGTCTTACATTTTTATCTTACTTTGCGCAGTGTTGGGGTTGTTGAGTTGTTTGTGCAGACTCCTTTATTTGTAAGGATAATGGCTAGCCGCCGGATTACTGCTCAGCAAGTTGTTGGAATGCTTTTTGATTCTTCCTCTGACCATGGTCCAGAGTCTGACTCTGATTCTGAGCCAGAGGGGGGAGGTGAAGATTCAGGTAGTGAGTTTTCTCTACGCATGGCTTCATCTGATGATGAAGACACTTTGAGTGCTGATGAAGCTACTTTTGGTGTGGATGATGTGCCTGTGGTTGGGGAGGACATTGCTGTGTTTACGGTTTTGGAGGACATGGTTGTGCCTGTGGTTGCGGAGGACAGTGATGTGCCAATTGTGCGGCAAGAGACATCTGGGCTGCAGCCTGGGGCTACTAGACTTCCAGTTGGTGTTGTGAGACAAGAGTTAGCTGGGCGGCGGCCTGCGGCTGCAAGACTTGACGATGAAAGTTCTGACCTCTGGGTTGCACCAGGCATGGTGCAGCCGGCATTGCCTGAATTTACTGGTGTTCCAGGGTGTAGGGTGAACACTGAAAACTTTTTGCCTATTGATTTTTTCAAGTTGTTTATGGATGATGTGTTTTTGGCAGAGATTGTAGAGCAGACTAATTTGTATGCTGAAATTTTTTTGAGGGTGAACAGTGCCAGCCTTAAGCCCCACGCTAGAGCTACCCGGTGGACTCCCACCAATTTGGAGGAGATGAAAAAGTTTTTGGGTTTAACTCTTTTGATGGGCTTGCTTAGGAAACCATCATTGGCTTCTTATTGGTCTACTAGTCCCTTGATGGCAACAGCTATATTTCCGGCAGTCATGACTCGTGATAGGTATTTGCTTCTGCTGCGGATGATGCATTTTGTTGACAATAGTCTTGCTTTGCCACGAGATCACCCTGATTGTGACCGTCTTTTCAAGATTCGGCCTGTCATTGATCATTTGGTTGATCGATTTTCTGAGATCTTTTATCCTGGGAAAGAAATTGCAGTGGATGAGTCTTTGCTGTTGTTCAAGGGCCGCTTGGTATTTCGGCAATACATTCCTAGTAAGAGGGCACGCTATGGAATCAAACTGTATATGCTGTGTGACAGTGGGACTGGATATGTCTCTAATTTCAGGGTGTACACTGGTAAGGAATCCAGGATTAACCCCCCTGGTTGTCCGTCGACTTTTGGAGTGACTGAGAAAATTGTGTGGGAACTTGGTCGTGGATATTTTAACAAAGGCCATCATTTGTATGTCTATAACTTCTACACTGGTGTGCGGTTGTTCAGGGAATTGGCCAAAGTGGACACTGTTGCTTGTGGCACAATCCGCTCAAACCGTAAAGGTTTCCCAAAATAACTTGTTTGTCGAAAGCTTGCTCGGGGGCAGTGCAGTGCTTTGCGTTGTGAGGAGCTTCTAGCTGTGAAGTTTACAGACAGGAGAGATGTCTACATGTTGACTACAATACATGATGAAAGCACTGAACCGCGGAATGTTTGGGGTCAGGTTGCAGAAGTGCGCAAACCTGTGTGCATACTGGACTACAATAAGTACATGGGTGGTGTTGACAGAGTTGATCAGAGGTTGGAACCGTATGCTGCTCTTCGTAAGGCTTACATTTGGTACAAGAAGTTGGCTATCCATCTTTTCCACTTGGCAACCTTTAATGCTTTTATTGTGTTCCAGAAATCTTGTCCCCAGTCAAAGTTGACTTTTGTAAAGTTTCAGGAGTCTGTAATAGGCAGCCTTGTTTTAGTGGAACAGGCAAGTGTTCCTAGAGTTGGAGTGGTGGAGGATGTTGCCAGATTGAAAGATCGCCACTTTCCTGATACAATTCCTCCTACAACCTCAAAAGACTTTCCCAGTCGGAGATGTAGAGTCTGTTGGCGAAGAGGTTTGCGGAAGGAGGCTCGCATGTACTGCCCCGACTGCCCTTCAAACCCCGGGCTGTGTGTACCTGCTTGTTTTAGATTGTACCACACGCAAAAGAATTTTTGGGAGTATCAATGAGTGGTAAAGTGAACTGGTTGGTCTTTATTCTGTAATAGTTATTTTTCAGTTTCAAAGTTTGTATTTGTGTAGTCTTTTTAGATTTAGTTGTCGAGTTAGTAGATTTGTATCAATTTGCAATTTGTTTTTGTTTCTCTTTTATTTAAAAAAAAAAACTAAAGTATGATGTTGGTTTGCGTGTAGTGTCCATTGTCTGACTGTGTGCATGGTTTGGCGCTTGACTGCCGGTGTCTGTGGACTGGTGCTTGTCTGGCGGTGTGCGTGGTCTGGTGTTTGGTTGGCAGTGTGCGTGCTCTTGCGCTTGCCTGGTGTTGTGTTTGGATTTGTCTTTGGCTGGTGGTGTTCGTGGAGTGGTGCTTGACTGGTGTTGTGCGTGGAGGGGCGCTTGGCTGGTGGTGTGCATGGAGTGGTACTTGGCTGTCTGTGCACGGAGTGGTGCTTGGCTGGCGGTGTGTGTGGAGTGGTGCTTGACTGGCGGTGTGTGTGGAGTGGCGCTTGGCTGGACGGTGTGCGTGGAGTGGTACTTGGCTGTCTGTGCACGGAGTGGTGCTTGGCTGGCGGTGTGTGTGGAGTGGTGCTTGGCTGGCGGTATGTGTGGAGTGGCGCTTGGCTGGACGGTGTGCTTGGAGTGGTACTTGGCTGTCTGTGCACGGAGTGGTGCTTGGCTGGTGTTGTGTTTGTGGAGTGGCGCTTGGCTGGTGGTGTGTGTGGAGGGGCGCTTGGCTGGTGGTGTGCATGGAGTGGTACTTGGCTGTCTGTGCACGGAGTGGTGCTTGGCTGGCGGTGTGTGTGGAGTGGTGCTTGGCTGGCGGTGTGTGTGGAGTGGTGCTTGGCTGGCGGTGTGTGTGGAGTGGCGCTTGGCTGGACGGTGTGCGTGGAGTGGTACTTGGCTGTCTGTGCACGGAGTGGTGCTTGGCTGGCGGTGTGTGTGGAGTGGTGCTTGGCTGGCGGTGTGTGTGGAGTGGCGCTTGGCTGGACGGTGTGCGTGGAGTGGTACTTGGCTGTCTGTGCACGGAGTGGTGCTTGGCTGGTGTTGTGTTTGTGGAGTGGCGCTTGGCTGGTGGTGTGTGTGGAGTGGCGCTTGGCTGGTGGTGTGTGTGGAGGGGCGCTTGGCTGTTGGTGTGCATGGAGTGGTACTTGGCTGTCTGTGCACGGAGTGGTGCTTGGCTGGCGGTGTGTGTGGAGTGGTGCTTGGCTGGCGGTGTGTGTGGAGTGGCGCTTGGCTGGACGGTGTGCGTGGAGTGGTACTTGGCTGTCTGTGCACGGAGTGGTGCTTGGCTGGCGGTGTGTGTGGAGTGGTGCTTGGCTGGCGGTGTGTGTGGAGTGGCGCTTGGCTGGACGGTGTGCGTGGAGTGGCGCTTGGCTGGACGGTGTGCGTGGAGTGGTACTTGGCTGTCTGTGCACGGAGTGGTGCTTGGCTGGCGGTGTGTGTGGAGTGGTGCTTGGCTGGCGGTGTGTGTGGAGTGGCGCTTGGCTGGACGGTGTGCGTGGAGTGGTACTTGGCTGTCTGTGCACGGAGTGGTGCTTGGCTGGCGGTGTGTGTGGAGTGGTGCTTGGCTGGCGGTGTGTGTGGAGTGGCGCTTGGCTGGACGGTGTGCGTGGAGTGGCGCTTGGCTGGACGGTGTGCGTGGAGTGGTACTTGGCTGTCTGTGCACGGAGTGGTGCTTGGCTGGCGGTGTGTGTGGAGTGGTGCTTGGCTGGCGGTGTGTGTGGAGTGGCACTTGGCTGTCTGTGCACGGAGTGGTGCTTGGCTGGTGTTGTGTTTGTGGAGTGGCGCTTGGCTGGTGGTGTGTGTGGAGGGGCGCTTGGCTGGTGGTGTGCATGGAGTGGTACTTGGCTGTCTGTGCACGGAGTGGTGCTTGGCTGGCGGTGTGTGTGGAGTGGCGCTTGGCTGGTGGTGTGCGTGGAGTGATGATTGGCTGGTGGTGTGTGTGGAGTGGTACTTGGATGGTGGTGTGGGTGGACTGGCGCTCGGCAGGCGGTGTGTGAGTAGTTACTTTCTGTTGGTCACTACACACACTGCTAGTTGAGTGACACTCCAAACAGTCCATCATTTTGTGTAGTTGCAGTGTCCGAAATGTGGGCGTGTGAAAGTGATGGGCCCTTGAATGGCGCGGTTTGCTGGTGTGAGTGTTGGAATGTGATGGGTCCGCGGCTGGCGGTGTGAATGTTTTCTATGTGTCACGCGTACGAAAGGTGTATGAATGGCCTGTAAAGCGGTTGGTGCCTTGACGTGGCTTTACAGCTCACGAGCTGAGAGTCAGTGGTTCAGTTTATCATACTTTCAATTATACACAGTGTATTTCATTATTGTGAAATTACTTGCGTATACAATTGTATGTACTGAATCATCACTCACCCTCGTGCCAAATCCAACCAGTATGTGTGTGTGCTTGCGGATTAGATGGGTGTGTAGTAATAATTTTTTTTTTCTCTTTCTGCAGTAGGGTGTACCTTGCCCCTTATTGTGATTGTTGTTATGTGTTGCTTTTCCATTCGGATGGTGTCAATGGTCTGGTCTGTATCAGGTATGAAAGGTGCGTGAATGGCCTGTAAAACGGTTGGTGCCTTGTCGTGGCTTTACAGCTCACGAGTTGCGAGTCACTGGTTCGGTTTTTATGCATTTATTTATTGACAGAGCATTTCATTTTTTTGAAATATCTTGTTAATAAAATTTTATGTACTGAACCATCACTCGCCCTCGTGCCAAATCCAACCTGTATGTGTGTGTCTTTGAGGAATAGATAGCCGTGCTTGAATGTTTGACTTTTGAGTAACTCTGTTAAGGTGTGGTATCCTTTTACTCGGGAGAACAAGGGGAACGCAGGGTGGTAGGACTTTTTTGCCGGCACGGCGATCCCACGCCAAAATGTTTGGAAAAGTGCTATTTTTACCTATTTTTAAGGTTTGCAAGGAGTTCTGGGTAGGAAAACATTGGGGGACCCACACATGCCATACCTCCCTGGACTCTCCCGGGTGTCTAGTTTTCAGAACTGTTTGGGTTTGCTACTTTCCAAAGAATACCACCCAGCCCCGGGCCAAAAACTCAGGTGCCCCCCCCCCCCCAAATCAAAGTTATATTGCTTCAGGGTATTTTATATTCACCACCGTTAGATTTGGACCTTTTCCTGTTGCAGCCACTATGGCTACCCACGCAAGTGAGGTACCGTTTTTATCGGGAGACCTGGGGGAACGCTGGGTGGGAGGTAATTTGTGTGAGACCAGTGATGCCACGCTTTCCCAGACTACAACGTGTGAAAAAATTGACTTTTTTCTGCTAAAATTGAGGTTTGCAAGGGATTCTGGGTAAAGGAACGTTGGAGGATCCACGCAAGCCATACCTCCTTGGAAGCCCCCGGGTGTCTACTTTTCAGAAATGTGTGGGTTTGGTAGGTTTCCATAGATGGCTGTCTCGCACGGGGCCAGAAACCCAGGTAACCGCTCTTGCAAAAGCTGGTGAAATTAACAATGGTGAAAATGTTAAGTCCACCAGCTTTTGCAAGAGGGGTTACCTGGGTTTTTGGCCCCGTGCGAGACAGCCATCTAGGGAAACCTACCAATCCCACACATTTCTGAAAAGTAGACACCCGGGGGCTTCCAAGGAGGTATGGCTTGCGTGGATCCTCCAACGTTCCTTTACCCAGAATCCCTGGCAAACCTCATTTTTTGCTTGGAAAAAATCAGTTTTTTCACACGTTTTAGTGTGGGAAAGCGTGGCATCACTGGGCTCACACAAATTACCTCCCACCCAGCGTTCCCCAAGGTCTCCCGATAAAAATGGTACCTCACTTGCGTGGGTAGGCATAGCGGCTGCTTTAGGAAAAGGCCCAATTCATACTGTGGAGACCAAAACATTACCTTTAGCCAAATAATCTTATTTTTTGAGGGGGTCACCTGAGCTTTTGGCCCGGGGCTTGGCAGGCATCTTTGGAAACTACCAAACCCAAACAGTTCTGAGAACTAGACACCCGGGGGAGTCCAGGGAGGTATGGCATGCGTGGGTCCCCCAATATTTTCCTACCCAGAAACCCCTGCAAACCTGAAATTTTGGTTAAAAAACCTACTTTTCCATACTTTTTTGGGTGGGATCTCGCTGCCGGAACAAATGTCCTACCACCCAGTGTTTCCCTTGTTCTCCCGAGTAAAATGATACCTCACTTGTGTGGGTGGGCCAAAGGCATGTGACTCAGGCTGGGGTGCTTAATTTGTAAAACTTAAATATGACTAAAAACTACTTTTTTCAAAATTCATTTTTGGCGAGTTCTGCTTTGGGGCACCCACACAAGTGAGGTATCCTTTTACTCGGGAGAACAAGGGGAACGCAGGGTGGTAGGACTTTTTTGCCGGCACGGCGATCCCACGCCAAAATGTTTGGAAAAGTGCTATTTTTACCTATTTTTAAGGTTTGCAAGGAGTTCTGGGTAGGAAAACATTGGGGGACCCACACATGCCATACCTCCCTGGACTCCCCCGGGTGTCTAGTTTTCAGAACTGTTTGGGTTTGCCACTTTGCAAAGAATACCACCGAGCCCCGGGCCACAAACTCAGATGCCCCCCCCCCCAAAATCAAGGTAGTTTTGCAATAAGGTAATGTAAATTCACCACCGTACGATTTGAACCGTTTCCTGTTGCAGCCACTATGTCTATCCACGCAAGTGAGGTATCATTTTTTTCGGGAGACCTGGGGGCACGCTGGGTGGGTGGAAATTTGTTGATCCACGCAGATTCCAGAACTTTCCACCACAGAAATGTGAGGAAAATGTGTTTTTTTGGTCAAATGTTTATGTTTGCAAGGGAGTCTGGGTAACAAAACCTGGGGGTAGGCAGACGAGTCACCCCATCCTGAATTGCCCTGGGTGTCTAGTTTTCAAAAATGTATAGGTTTGCTAGGTTTCCCTAGGTGCTGGCAGAGCTACGGCGCAAAAACAAAAGGTAGTCTTTTTGTCCCAATCGTGCTAAATTTCACTGGGAAATTGAGGTGCGACCATGCTGCGTTTTGCGCTGTTTCATGTCGCAGCCACTATGCCTACCCACGCAAGTGAGGTACCATTTTTTTCGGGAGACCTGGGGGCACGCTGGGTGGGTGGAAATTTGTTGATCCACGCAGATTCCAGAACTTTCCACCACAGAAATGTGAGGAAAATGTGTTTTTTTGGTCAAATGTTTATGTTTGCAAGGGATTCTGGGTAACAAAACCTGGGGGTAGGCAGACGAGTCACCCCATCCTGAATTGCCCTGGGTGTCTAGTTTTCAAAAATGTATAGGTTTGCTAGGTTTCCCTAGGTGCTGGCAGAGCTACGGCGCAAAAACAAAAGTTAGTCTTTTTGTCCGAATCGTGCTAAATTTCACTGGGAAATTGAGGTGCGACCATGCAGCATTTTGCGCTGTTTCATGTCGCAGCCACTATGCCTACCCACGCAAGTGAGGTACCATTTTTTTCGGGAGACCTGGGGGCACGCTGGGTGGGTGGAAATTTGTTGATCCACGCAGATTCCAGAACTTTCCACCACAGAAATGTGAGGAAAATGTGTTTGTTTTGTCAAATTTTTATGTTTGCAGGGGATTCTGGGTAACAAAACCTGGGGGTAGGCAGACGAGTCACCCCATCCTGAATTGCCCTGGGTGTCTAGTTTTGTAAAATGTATAGGGTTGCTAGATTTCCCTAGGTGCTGGCAGAGCTACGGCGCAAAAACAAAAGGTAGTCTCTTTGTCCAAAGAACGTAAAATTTCACTGGGAAATTGAGGTGCGACCACGTTGCATTTTGTGCAGTTTCCTGTCGTAGGCACAAGGCCGCCCCACACAAGTGAGGTACTGTTTTTATCGGGAGACCTGGGGGAACGCTGGGTGGGTGGAAATTTGTTGATCCACGCAGATTCCAGAACTTTCCACCACAGAAATGTGAGGAAAATGTGTTTATTTTGTCAAAATCTTAGCTTTGCAAGGGATTCTGGGTAACAAAACCTGGTGGTAGGCAGTCGAGTCACCCCATCCTGAATTCCCCTGGGTGTCTACGTTTCAAAAATGTATAGGTTTGCTAGGTTTCCCTAGGTGCCGGCAGAGCTAGGGTGCAAAAACTACAGGTAGGCACTTTGCCAAAAAAGGGTCAATTTGTAACTGCAAAATTTAGGTGTGACCACGTTGCATTTTGCGCCGATTCCTGTCGCAGGCACACGGCCGACCCACACAAGTCAGGTACCGTTTTTATCGGGACACTTGGGGTAATTCAGATTTGTAAATCAACTGTTATTACCAATTGAGCTTTCATGCATTTCTCCCTTTCAATGAAAGACATTGTGTAAAAAAAAAATCTTTATGAAAAATGACCAATAATTGTCATGCTAGTATGAGTATTCCCAACTTTGAAAATGTGCAATTATATACTGTTTCTGAACTCTATAATTTGTACCCAATTCAGAAATACATAGGTGTCTTTCATACAGATTATTCCATGTATACATTTTCCAAGACAAAGTGCACTATACCCAGTAAATGAAAAAATACCATTGCAAGTTGCTGCTCAGTTTTTGGATCTGGGTTCGTCGGGTTCTTGGTGCAACTACAAGTCCTATATATCCCCACAACCAGGAAGGTCTAACGAATGTAACAGTATATTGCTTTCCAAGAGCTGTCAAAATTAGAAAAAGTTATAGGTGAAAACGTTGAGACAAAAGGCTGTTTTTTTCAACAAAATTTCAAATATTCCAATATCTAACTGTTAGTTTCTATAACGAAACCTTCATGGATTTAGACAAATGACCCCTTTCTGAATTCAGAATTTTGTCTACTTTTCGAAAAGGTAAAGCTTTCCAGGATCCATTATTGCTTTCAAACTCATTTCTACCATTAACTGGAAGGAGGTGGAAAGCTCTAAAAATAGCAAAAATAGGCTATGTCCCAGAAAAATGCCAAAACGGAGTGAAAAATTTCGGTTCTCTGACAAAAGACTGTCATTCCCTGAAAGCTGAGAAAATGGAGATTTCAGCCCCACAAACCCTTTTGTCATACCATTTTCAGGGAAAAACCCAGAGGCTTTCATTTGCAGCCCGTTTTTCCCATTTTTCTGAAAAAAACAAAAAAATCACTATATTTTGGTTAATTTCTGGGACCCCTCCAAGGGAATCCACAAACCCTGGGCGCCTTTAGAATCCCCATGATGTTGGAAGAAAAGCACGCAAATTTGGCGCGGATACCTTATGTGGTCAAAAAGTTACAAGGGCCTAAGCGCGCACTACTCCAAAACGCCAAAAAAAGGCTTAGCACAGGAGGGGAAAAGGCCTAGCAGCGAAGGGGTTAAAATGATCATCTTGCCGAAAATAACGTTTCTATATAACACAATTCCCTTAACCTTTAAGAGAGAAGATATTACCAAACTGCAAGGTATAATTAGTACTTTTATATGGGCAACAGAGGGTTCCAGGATAGCTTGGAAAAAATTGAGAAGAGGCCTCAAAGTGGCTGGGTTAGCCTTACCAGATTTATTACTTTACTGTTATGCTTTTCATTTTAAAAATTTCAGGATCCTGATGAATAACCCAGATTCTTCATCATTAGGTCTTCTGTTTAAAGACATGTTACGAGATACGTCTCATGGCCAGGTCTCTTTCCTGTACAAGTATGGCGATCCAAAATTTTACAAAAAAGTAAGATTAAAAATATTAAGGGCCGCCTTGAAAACATGGATGTTTATAAGAAAAAAAAATTATATTCCGTATTATGCGACACAGGCTCCAGTCTGGGATTCCCCCGGCACTCCTGAGTGCCTACAAGATCAACTGAGTATACCTCTTAAAAGATGGGGAATAAAGAAGTGGGGTGATCTACAAGATGGTCCTAATCTAATGAGGTGGGAGGCACTGAGTAGGTTAACCCAAGGATCGTTGACCAGGTTTAAATATTATCAGAGGGGGCGTGGCCAAGATGGCGGTGTGAGCGGACGTGCTTCTCGGAGCTCCCGCCGCCGGCCGCTTTCATAGCATTCTACATAGCATCTCCTCGCCCGCGTTTGGGCTCCTTTGGGGAGCGTTTGTTGCCTTGAAGCGCCTGGTGCTGGTGGGGTCCCGGGCGGACTGCAGCGGTAGCCGGAAAAAGCCGTGATCAGCCCGGACCGCTGCTGCCTGGTGAGGCCTGGTGGGGCCCAGCGGAGGAGGGGCGAGCCCGAGGCGAGCAACGGAGCGCACCCGATCCTGGTGCGCCCCGGCCCGTTCGCTGCTGCTTGAGGGCGGTGCTTGGTGGCGGGCCTGACCCGCGCGGTCCTGCGCGAGGCTCCCGGGGCTCTCTGCCCGGGGGCTGCTGCGGGCCTGCCGCCGCCGACCTCGAGGACTGTGGAGGAGGATCGGACGGAGCGGTGGAAAGCAACACGAGAAGAGGTCCGTTTGCCTGGCGCCCGGGTGCCGAATCCGACCGACGGTGGACAAAGGTGAGGAGAGGAGGGTTTCCTGCCGAACGTGGCACAATCGGGCACCCGCTAGAGCTGGGAGGCACGGCGGAACGACATTGCCCCACCACTTGGGACGCGGAGGAGCAGTCAACGTTGCCACGCGACCGGAGAAGAAACCAAGTCTCCCGCGGGCTTCGGGAGGCGGCTGGTCAGCCTACAGTGTTCCCCGCGCAACGGATAGGCGGCCGCCATTTTGACCTTGAGCTGAGGGCCTACAGCAGGGTGAGGAGGGGGATTGGCCCCGACGTGCCGTTGAGAGAGGATACACTTGCGTGACGGAGTGAGGGTCTTGCACGGCGGCCCAGCGGCGGTCCACCCTTGATCCCTGGGAGGCGGAGGAGGGCCGCACCCTGGCGCCGGAGGTGGGGGTCTGGATAGCGGAACAGCGACCAGGTGGGGTGTCTGAAGCCGCACTCAGCGACCCGGAGGGGGGGGGAGATACTATCAGTGGACTCCCCGGAGGGCATACCGAATCGACAGTGCCACGCCAGGTTGGCGAGCCGGAGGCCCACACGCCGTCGAGGATTAGCGCAGTCGGGTCGGACGGGGCTGCCCGTTCCATGCTATGGGGCCAAGGGGTCATGTCCACAGCAAGGGTGCGTAAAGACAGATCTATAAAAGAGTTGTTCACCCCTACCACGGCGGGAAAGCGAGCAGATCCCAACTCGCCCGGACAAAAGGCGGGAACCAGCAAAATGGCGGCCGTCTCCCCTACCACTGAGACACCAACTGCGGAGGAGCCGATTACCAAGACTTTTTTGGAGTCTCTCTTCAGTGGCCTGCGTGAGGACATTCGTGCCCTTAAGACGGAGTTGAAGGAGGAGATCAGAGAGCTTCGTCGAGACACTGACGCCATAGGGGAAAGAGTGGCAGAGCTGGAGACTAAAGGCGATAGCCGGGATGTGGAGATTGAAGCTCTACAACAGGAAGCTCTACAACAGGAGATCATACGCATACATGATCAGCAAGTGGACTTGCAATCCCATGTGGAGGATTTGGAAAACCGCTCTCGGCGGCATAATATCAGAATCCGAGGGGTGAAGCATTCCCCCGACACGGTGGACTTTTTCCACTTCACACAGGGCCTATTCAACCACATCCTAGGCAGGTCGGCAGACTCGGCTCTGCGCATTGATAGGGCCCACCGGACTACCGGCGGACATACTGGTCTGCATTCAAGACTTCCGCACCAAGAAAGATTCTAAGCAAGGCACGACAAATGGGGACCATCTCCTTTGGCGAGCACTCCCCGGCCTTGTACCAGGACTTAGCAGCCATCACCTTGGAAAAACGTAGGTACTTCAAACCGGTCACCACCGAACTGAGACGACGCAACATCTCGTATAGCTGGGGCCATCCTTTCCGCCTGGTGTTCAAGTGGGACAACAAAGTGTGCCAGCTTAGGTCGCTCAAGGAGGCATGCCGTCTCCTGGGCATCGAAGAGCCGAAGGAGGATGAGGGTCCACACACCGGGGAGGCCCCAGGGTCCGAGGCCGCCGGTCAATGGAGACAGCAACGGAGACGTAGACCGAGACACCCCCCGCCAGGCGTGATCAAGGAAGGTCAACGATCAGCGGTGGAGACGGCAGCCGTGGAATTGGCGGCAACGGATGAAAACCGAACTCGAAGCCCTGGAGAGCCCTTCGACGAGGATGAGGAGAGAAGACATTGGTTGGCGGCGGGGGGGGAGGGGACACAATGGATCCGGACACATTTCCCCACTTTTTCCCCACGCTGAACTGTCAAGTGTGGACAATGGTCAAGTTTACTTTCTAAAGTTTGGAGGGGGGGGTTTGGGTGGGTTTGCAGGAGTTGGGGATGGGCGGGGATGGGTGAGGGCGGGTTGTGGGTCCATGGTCAAGGAGAGGAATGGGATGTTCGATTTCCTACCGGGTTGGTTGCTGGTGCAGAGAGGTGGCTCTGGGATCCACGGAAGAGACGGCGCAGGCCCGGCTTCATGGCACTGTGGTGGTTTCACTCCCATAGATGGGGTTGAGTGACGTGGTTGTTCTCACTTTGAACGTGAGAGGTCTGAACAACCCAGTAAAGCGCAAAGCAGTCCTGCTGCTCCTGGAACAGTCCAAGGCAGACATTTGCCTATTGCAGGAAATACACTTACTGGCAAAAGATTGCCACCGTCTTCAATCTAGTAAATTCCCCCTTCAATTCTTCTCCTCTTGTCCGGACAAACGGGCAGGAGTGGCAATCCTGGTAGCGCGCAAATTCAGGGGCAAGGTACTGGGTAGAATTGCTGAAGTCAAAGGTCGATTGCTGGTTTACAGGTTCGCAATAGGTGACCTGCACTACACGATTGGCTCGATCTATGGGCCCAAAGAGGGTCAAGAACAGTTTTTGCATAAAGCGCTCGCTGAAGCCACTGACACGATAGATCGCCATCTCCTATTGGGAGGGGACCTGAATTTAGTTTTTGATAATCTGCTAGATAGGTCATGCCAGCACACTAGTCAGGTAGGGGCGCTATCAACAGCGGGCCTGCTCCGATTGCGGGAACTGGGGTTAGTAGACTCATGGCGCGAGCTCCACCCTGAGGAGAGGGACTACACCTACTTTTCAGCTGCACACAAAACATATGCACGCCTGGATTATCTGCTTGTCTCAACACCTACACAGTCGCTTGTCACTAGTGTGGAAATCGGTACAGCCTCTCTCTCTGACCACGCGCCGGTCACTATCACCCTCTCCGGGCCGGCGGCGCCGCACTCCAATAGGGTGTGGCGGCTACGGGAATCCTTGCTACATAGGGGGGAGGCAGTTGCCAAAATCCAAAGGGCAATAAAAAACTACCTGTCCCACAATAGTAACGACGACACCACATTGGCTACTCAGTGGGCGGCACTGAAAGCGGTCTTAAGGGGAGAATTTATTTCGATTTCAGCGGCGGAGAATGTAGAACGTCAAGCCAAAAGAGACGAACTCACTCAGAAACTAGGGAACTAGAGCAGAATCATAGGAGGACTGGGGCCCCAAGAATATGGCGTCAATTGAAGGCTGCCCGCCAGCAATTGGCGGCATTAGATCTGGACAGGGAGGAATATGCGGCCTTAAGGCTTAAACATGCATATTACACTGGAGGAGACAGATGCGGACGCCTCCTGGCGCACAAGTTGCACACAATCACTCAGAAACGAGAGGTTCGGGAACTGAAGGGGAGAGATGGTCTGCCTGTCACTGGGGATCGGGCAATAGCTGGGGCCTTCAGTGACTACTACCCCGAACTATATGGGGCTGCCCCACCTGACCCAGAGGCGGAAGTGGATTTTTTAGCGTCGATCCCACTGCCGGTCATGACGCAAGACCAAATTGACTGCCTAGAGAAAGACATACGCCCAGAGGAGGTTATTTCAGCTATCTCCCGCCTCAAAACGGGCAAAGCACCTGGCCCGGATGGCTTCCCAGCGAGCTTTTATAAAATCTTCTGTGCTCAGCTGGCCCCGCTGCTCTCCAGACTCTTTACCTCGTTTGCAGAGGACGGAGCGATCCCTAGTGATCTACTTGAGGCCTCCATTGCGGTGATACCTAAGCCTGACAAGGACCATACGGAGTGTGGAGCATATAGGCCCATCTCCCTATTGAACGTTGACCTCAAACTCTATACAGGGATTCTCGCCGCCAGACTGGGCCCATGCATGGGAGGACTAATTAACCCAGACAAGTCTGGATATATTCCGGAGCGACAGACCTCCGATAATACCAAAAGAGCCCTCCATCTCCTGTAGAAAGCTTTCCGAACGCAGGGTGAATACATGATGCTGGCTATCGACCCCAAGAAGGCATTCGATAGAGTGCATTGGCCCTACTTGGAGAGGGTGTTGACAAAGGCAGGTATGGGACCCACGTTCCGAACCAGAGTAATGAACTGCTATAAATATCCTTCTGCAACGGTCCGGGTGAACGGCTACTCTTCGCCCCGATTTAAGATCGAACGGGGCACCAGACAAGGATGCCCGTTATCTCCCCTACTGTTTGCTCTCTATATGGAGCCGTTGGCGCAGTTGATCCGTATAGACCCGGGAGTCAAAGGGATCAAGTTTGGAGGGGATGTGCATACCATAAGCCTATATGCCGATGACGTTCTGCTGTCCCTTGCCGAGCCCCGGAGTTCTCTCCCGGCTTGCCTCGACGACCTTGCCAGGTTTGGCCGTGTGTCGGGCTTCAAAGTAAACATGACGAAGTCGGTGGCCCTGGACCTGTCCCTAGAACCAAACACACGCGCCACCCTGCAAGACGCGTTTCCTTTGCAGTGGGCTACGGAGGCGGTCCCGTACCTCGGGATACAGCTTGCCCCTTCTCTTCAGACCACAGTCGATATTAACTACTCCCAACTGAGACAGAAAATTAGACGTGAGCTAGGACAGTGGAAATATTACCCGCTGTCGTGGCTCGGCAAGGTAGCGGCGGTCAAAATGACTATTCTCCCCCAGATACTCTACATCTTTCGCACTATACCCCTCACTCCGCCCAAAGGCTGGATTAAACTGATGCAGTCAGAGCTCTCACAATTTTTTTGGAATGGGAGGAAGCCTCGCCTGAAATCGCAGATAGCGATGCTTGCACCGGAGCATGGAGGAATCGGGATCCCGAATCTAGCTACGTACTTTCAAGCGACGCAATTACGCTTTATGGCAGAATGGGTCCGCTGGGAATCTGGGAAACATTGGTTGTTTCAGGATCAGGCGATTGCCGGGAGGACCTTGCAAGAGATCCCGTTCATTAACCGGGCACACAGACCCCCCAACCTCTATGCGTCGTTCATCACGCGAGTCCCGTTAGAGATCTGGGACCAGGTGGGGGTTTCGCAGGGTCTTACCACCATACTGTCGCCGCTCACTCCCATCCTCGACAACCCCGAATTCCAGCCGGGGTTGGATAAAAAAAGCTTTCGGAGGTTGGAAACCGGCTGGCTGTCGCGCTCTTTGCCATATATATGGACCTGAGGGAGCGATCCCCCTTCCCACAGTTCCGCCAAGAGTTTGGTCTCCCTGAATCCGAGAGACTCCAGTATTTCCAGGTCAGACACTGGGCTCTTAATCCCGCAATTAGATCTGAGGCGGACAGGAGCCTAACAGACTTTGAACGCTGGCTGATCTCCCGTACGACTGACAAGCAACTAATCTCAGATCTCTACAAAACACTCATGCACGAACACAGATAAACTTACAGCGCGAGTAGGGCACACTGGGAGCGGGAATTGGGGAGATCTCTCACACATAAGGAGTGGGAGGAAATATACTACAGGGCGCGACACTCAGCTTATCACATGGGGCTTACAGACACCCTTACGAAGGTGACAACCTATTGGTACTATACTCCAGAGCGCCTGTATGAAATGGACAGTAGCAAGGACCCATTATGCTGGCGGGGCTGTGGACAATTGGGCACATTAACACACATACTTTGGGAGTGTAGGCTTCTGCAGGATTACTGGCAGCAGGTCTTGAGCGAGGTTGATGCCCACTTTGACACAGAAATTCCACGCTTCCCATCGTATGTCATTCTAGGATTGCCCAACGCATTGACTTATCCATTAAGATCACGGAGGGGTCGCCTGATAGCCATCGCACTGGGGTCAGCGATACAGAATATCCTAGCGCACTGGCGCTCTGCGCAACTTCCTACACGCCAAGGATGGCTCCATCGCCTGTGGATGGTCCTGGGCATGGAAAGGCTCTCCCTACACAAAGCAGGAGAAGGGGCTAAATACGCTGAGCTCTGGCAGCCGTTTCTAGCCCTTCTGTCGTCTGAATTTGTGGAGGTAACTTGCCCGAGGTATCTTAGGTTGCTGAGGCTGACTGACACTGACCTGGCGAGGAAGGAAGACGGGCCCACCAGTTAGGTTGGTGAAAGCTGTTGGGAATTGAGAGAAGGTGTGACCATGGACCACATGGGGAGGGATCCGGGTGGAGGGACGGGAGTTGATGTGGAAGGCGGGGGGGGCTGGGGGAAGAGGGAGATTGTTTGTGGGGCTTCAAGTTGGGAGGGGAAGGTTGGGTTAGGGAGGGGCATGTTGTCTACCAGGTGTGTCAGAAGACGGAGACACGTCACGCTTCTAGCGGACTGCGCAACACTTTGACGAGGGGGAAGCGCAGGCCGGCGGTGGAGCAGACGGCAGGCCGCAAGACGCCGTTCTGCACTCTAAGTCCATCTTCAGGCTGGTTCCGGTAGTGAGGACTGGTCGTGTACTTGCATTGCCCCGTTTTAAACGCGGCCGGCCCAAACTGGGTTGTAGGCGGCTTGCTGTGTATATTTACAACCTGGCAAGTTCTGCACCAAACTGTACTCCCTCCTGCTGCATTGATTTACCTTATTTACAACAAGGGGTGGTGATGGACAGAGTCTCTGAATTAAGCAGAGTACTCTCACCCAGTCAAGAGATCAGGGCTAGATCCAACACCGTTTTTTAGCTCATTGCACCATCCCAGTTTCAGAACCTGGCTGTATGCAAATTAGTCTGTCCCTGGCCCAGTGCATCATGGGAACAGGGCAGACCAGACTACAAAAGCCAATTCTTACACTGGGAAGGAAACAAGCTTCCGGGGACCGGTTTCTGCCATTTCAGGCGTCTTCGGCCCGGCTTGCTTGAATCCTGATGGTGCAATGAGCAAGGGACTCACATCTGAGTATACCCTTCCACGCTTAGGGTGGACAAAATTATTTACAACAAGGGGTGGTGATGGACAGAGTCTCTGAATTAAGCAGAGTACTCTCACCCAGTCAAGAGATCAGGGCTAGATCCAACACCGTTTTTTAGCTCATTGCACCATCCCAGTTTCAGAACCTGGCTGTATGCAAATTAGTCTGTCCCTGGCCCAGTGCATCATGGGAACAGGGCAGACCAGACTACAAAAGCCAATTCTTACACTGGGAAGGAAACAAGCTTCCGGGGACCGGTTTCTGCCATTTCAGGCGTCTTCGGCCCGGCTTGCTTGAATCCTGATGGTGCAATGAGCAAGGGACTCACATCTGAGTATACCCTTCCACGCTTAGGGTGGACAAAATTATTTACAACAAGGGGTGGTGATGGACAGAGTCTCTGAATTAAGCAGAGTACTCTCACCCAGTCAAGAGATCAGGGCTAGATCCAACACCGTTTTTTAGCTCATTGCACCATCCCAGTTTCAGAACCTGGCTGTATGCAAATTAGTCTGTCCCTGGCCCAGTGCATCATGGAAACAGGGCAGACCAGACTACAAAAGCCAATTCTTACACTGGGAAGGAAACAAGCTTCCGGGGACCGGTTTCTGCCATTTCAGGCGTCTTCGGCCCGGCTTGCTTGAATCCTGATGGTGCAATGAGCAAGGGACTCACATCTGAGTATACCCTTCCACGCTTAGGGTGGACAAAATTATTTACAACAAGGGGTGGTGATGGACAGAGTCTCTGAATTAAGCAGAGTACTCTCACCCAGTCAAGAGATCAGGGCTAGATCCAACACCGTTTTTTAGCTCATTGCACCATCCCAGTTTCAGAACCTGGCTGTATGCAAATTAGTCTGTCCCTGGCCCAGTGCATCATGGGAACAGGGCAGACCAGACTACAAAAGCCAATTCTTACACTGGGAAGGAAACAAGCTTCCGGGGACCGGTTTCTGCCATTTCAGGCGTCTTCGGCCCGGCTTGCTTGAATCCTGATGGTGCAATGAGCAAGGGACTCACATCTGAGTATACCCTTCCACGCTTAGGGTGGACAAAATTATTTACAACAAGGGGTGGTGATGGACAGAGTCTCTGAATTAAGCAGAGTACTCTCACCCAGTCAAGAGATCAGGGCTAGATCCAACACCGTTTTTTAGCTCATTGCACCATCCCAGTTTCAGAACCTGGCTGTATGCAAATTAGTCTGTCCCTGGCCCAGTGCATCATGGGAACAGGGCAGACCAGACTACAAAAGCCAATTCTTACACTGGGAAGGAAACAAGCTTCCGGGGACCGGTTTCTGCCATTTCAGGCGTCTTCGGCCCGGCTTGCTTGAATCCTGATGGTGCAATGAGCAAGGGACTCACATCTGAGTATACCCTTCCACGCTTAGGGTGGACAAAATTATTTACAACAAGGGGTGGTGATGGACAGAGTCTCTGAATTAAGCAGAGTACTCTCACCCAGTCAAGAGATCAGGGCTAGATCCAACACCGTTTTTTAGCTCATTGCACCATCCCAGTTTCAGAACCTGGCTGTATGCAAATTAGTCTGTCCCTGGCCCAGTGCATCATGGGAACAGGGCAGACCAGACTACAAAAGCCAATTCTTACACTGGGAAGGAAACAAGCTTCCGGGGACCGGTTTCTGCCATTTCAGGCGTCTTCGGCCCGGCTTGCTTGAATCCTGATGGTGCAATGAGCAAGGGACTCACATCTGAGTATACCCTTCCACGCTTAGGGTGGACAAAATTATTTACAACAAGGGGTGGTGATGGACAGAGTCTCAAATAGAGATTCCTTAAATGCAATTCCTCGCAAATATGCGATTTCGCAATTAGTGATTTTTGCATTTGGGATGATGAATCCCAAATGCAAAAATTGCACTCGCAAAGGGCCTGATTCTCAGAATCTGGCCCTTTGCGAGCCGTTTTCGGCTTGATGAATCTAGCTGATAGTCCTCTGCTGTTTTTCACCATTAGGAAATAACAGAAGTAACACCCATTTTAGATTTCTCCAAAAGAGATGGAACATATTGCACCAAAATGGACAAATGGTCCCATAAAAGCCGCTCTAATGTGGATTGAAGATGCAGTGGGTTGGAAAGGAATGGCAGGGTCCAACTCCATTGGACTGGCTGCAGGACCCACATGTTGGATGTTATGGCATGTCATCTATGGTGAAAATGACAGATTCAGGCTCTCACAGGGTGATCATGTGCTACTAAGGGCAAACTAAAGCAACTTGGAAGCTGCTGCCTGAGGGACAGGAAGGGCTGTTGTCCTTGTGAGCCTGGACGTTGCCTCATGGATCCCCTGGGTAGTGGGGTTTTATGGTACCCGATGGCAACATCCTAGCGATGCCTCAAAAGGAGACACATTGTTAAGATTACTGCCTGCAAGGTGTGGAAAGACCGAAGGAGCAAGCTGTGGTTCTACTGTCTTTAAAGCCCTTGCACCTGCCTTCTCTCCAAAAATGAAATACCCCTCAAAGGCATATCCATGAGTGATGCTTTAACGTCACCAAAAAAGCCTGTGGTTCTCATCTATGCGTGGTGTCCGAGCACAGCACTAGTGACGAGAGTTTGACTTAAACAATTGGTAAAGTCCAGAGCTGATCCAATGACATATTGGGTGCATTCCGGCCATCTTCAATGGCGTGGGCCAATTTGGCTCTAAATTCTTCTGATACTGCTGATAAGATTTCTACCCCCATGTTCCATTATGCATGGGAGAACTTACCCAGCACTGACTGACCTAAGAATGAGGTTGACTGATAAAAATATCCTGTTTGCAAATGCCTCAATTCTTTTTTACTATCTTGGGTGGGGGGGATGGGGGTTGATAGGAAAATAATTGGAATTCACCTTTTAGATGATGCCTGCACTGCCAAGGTCTCAGGAGTAGGTTGGTGTGTCAAAGGCAGTAGAGGGATGTAGCATTGTGCCACCAGTCTGTTCAAAGGTATGAATACGCAGGGAGTAGCCCAAGTGCCCATGAGGGTGTCAGTCAGGGCTTAATTGAAGAATGAGTTAATTACCTTCGGTAACGATATATCTGGTAGAGACACATTCTAGCCGCAGATTCCTGAACTTAGAATGTCCCCAGGCGTCAGACTGGACCTGGAAAACGCTTCCCCCAACAGTACCTCTGTGCGCCGGGGAGCGGCGTCACCTGGCTCCGTCCTCTGATGTAGTCCACGGAAGTGACGTCAACGGGCCATATAAGACCCCCTCGGCGTGCTGACATCCGTTTTCTATAGTGAAACTTTTCCGCACCACAACGCGGAACCACTACAAAACTGTGAGTATAGGAACAGTGTACCAAAAAAGAAACAAAAACCTTGGAAACAAAAATTAGAAAACCCATCCCATGTTGAAAAGCATCCAACACTTGGAGGGACCGATGGAAGCGAACAAGCACCCGCTTCAATAAAAATCCCACCAAGAAAGGAACTGTGCCCCCCTAAAGAGGCAAAGGCAGTGGAAATTAAAGACATGAGAATCAAAGGACAGAACGCAGCCACTGGATGTAACTGTACAACAGAGTCTGTGAGCATGGAAGTAAACAACCACATAGAAGTCGTACCACACTCCCACAATGACCAATTAACCGAGCATAGCCCAATAGAAGCTCAACCCAAGCGTCTGCAGCACAGACAAGGAGACCCCAAAAACAGGGTGAGACAGACGAGGGTGGAGGAAGGGTTAGAAAACATGAGAAACTCCATGTTGGAAGAACCCTGATGGAGTAGCAGCAAAAAACACAAGTTAGACACCCAAACGAGAAGGGTGGTAGGCCAACGTGCCTAAGGCAGAAAGACACACCCTGCCCCCTGAGGTGCGTGAACTAGAGCACCCCTTCGGAAGACCATAGCCTTCTGAAAGGAGGCAGGGTCGTAAAACCCCACCTGGAAAGGTCTTCGCAGAACGGGGAGGATGGGCGGGCATTAAGGAATCTGCTGCCAGACTGTCTCTACCAGATACATCGTTACCGAAGGCAAGTAACTTGCTCATCTGATATAAACATCTTCACGGACGAAGGAGCGAAAGCAGGGACAGTGAAGTCCGTGCTGTGGGCGGAATCCCTGCCCAGCGCGAGCACCACCACAGGCTGCTAGCCCCCCCCCCCGCCATCGCAACAGGAGAACGACGCGGTCGCCGAGCGGGGGGACTACAGCCCCCACCATACCTTGCGGCTGACCCCGCCCCCTCCCGTCTGGCGACGCGCCCGGAAGGCGCAGAAAAGGAAGAGGCTCCATCTGGGGAGCGGGCAACTTCACGGACGAAGGAGCGAAAGCAGGGGCAGTGAAGTCCGTGCTGTGGGCGGAATCCCTGCCCAGCGCGAGCACCACCACAGGCTGCTAGCCCCCCCCCCGCCACCGCAACAGGAGAACGACGCGGTCGCCAAGCAGGGGGACTACAGCCCCCACCATTCCTTGCGGCTGACCCCGCCCCTCCCGTCTGGCGACGCGCCCGGAAGGCGCAGAAAAGGAAGAGGCTCCTTCCGCGTCGCGGAACGCGCGCGGGCGGCGCCGGACGAAGCCCGGACTAAGGGCGGACAGTCTGTGACAGTCCGGGACTGTCCGAGGCTAGGCTGGGCCGTCCCCATTTGACCTGATCTCCAGTCCTAGGTACTTTGTTGCGCTAAGTGTAAATAACAATCTAACACTGCTTTGGAACTGTGACTGTTATTCCTTTTATACCAAGGACCTTTTATTAATCCATTACTGTTATTTATTTTAACCTAGTTCGGTTGTAATACATGGAAGCTTTATCTCCTAGATAATTGTTTTTTATATTTTATATGATTGTATTCTTAGTTGGTCTTTTTGAGCATCCTAACACATAATGTCCAAACAAAAGGCTCCTAAAAACCCTTCTATAACAGCCACTATGGATAACTACCTAGTGAAAGTGGTTAGTCAAATTAATAAGGAGCGAAGGATGTCGTTAGGGAAGGAGAACCCTCCTATTGATTGCCCTACGCTCCCTGATCCTAATATTATAGCACCTACGGATGATCATCCAGATCTTGTCACCCTTGATATTTCTGAAGGAACTATAGCTCAACCCGAAAATGGTTCTAATATCTCTGTTCTTTCATCTGTATCCCCCAGTGTTTCGCCTGCCCACAGTTCACCGGCCCCTAGACAATTAAGAGCATGCAGGAAAGCTCCCATTACACGAGGGGTTTACCGTACTCGTAACAAAAAAAGAGGAGAGACCGCATTAAAAATCTCTTCTGGGGCTGTGGAATCGACTGCTAAGAACGCCGCATCCTTTATGAGTTCTGACCAGTTTGATCTTCTAATAAGTACTTTTGTTTCTAAGGTTGATAAGATTATCAAACCTTTGGTGGACAAACTGGATCAGCTCTCATTGGAAGTAAATAGATTAGGTGGGTTACTTGATGCGCACATAGCTTTGGCCGGAAAGTCGAGGCCCATCAATGTTGACCTAGCTTCTCCCATATTACCTCGGGAAACACACTACAACACCCATTGAGGCGATAGGGAATGCAGCCCTGATGCTCTGACCATACACGAGCATTATCCAGCAACCTGCCAGAAGTCGATGAACACGGCAGCTGTATACACTGACTAGACCATCGTTAAATAACCTTGCTATCAACATCAACGCACTTGCTGTGCAGAACTCACAAAAAAGGTATTTATTTACCCCACTCGCCTGTGCACTTATTTGAAAAACCTCCTTTGTTCAAAATGGGCGGGGTCATAAAACTGTAGTAATAAATCCCCTCCTATACCTCTGTTGCTCACGAGGCTCCTCAACCTAACTCCCCCACACAAGACCTCCATTGCAGAGATAAGACTCCCTCCCAGCAAGCCAGGAACTGGGCCTGCTCAAATAGAAACTGAAACTGTACTTCCCTGTTCTCAAAGCACCACAACAGACAGAGGACTACCGTCTCCATCTTCCCTATTGGGCGGCCATTTTAGACTGGTCTCTCTCTCTCTTTGGCGGCCATCATGGACTAGTCATTCCGACTATCTAGCCATTCCCTAAGACCTGGCCTTTTTAGATAGCGCACTTTACATAGCTCTGTATTTAAACCCTCGCGTGATTAAGTGCCTGCCTATTATTGCAGTACTATACCTCCACTTGTATTTTGTACATTTTTACTTACATTTATTTTTTGTATTTAAACACTCGTGTGATTAAGTGTCTGCCTTTATTGCAGTATTATACCTCTACTTGTATTTTGTACACTCTTTTTGTAACCTGCACACATCTCACTTTTCCTCACTGGTAATGTCCCGAGCGCTACCTCAAATTTGTCTGGCGGCTCACCAGCATCAATATTGCTTCATGCAGCTTTTTGGTGACATCGGTATTTTGTTTCAGTATATCATCATTATTATTCTTTTTATTTGGCTACTGTACAACTCTGTAAGCTGCACCTATCTCACTTTTACTCTGGATATGCACCGTTTGATACCACCTATATTTTTTGTATATTTCTGTACATGGTGTAAGCTGTACCGTCTGCTACCTCATATATCTTTGTTAATTTGTGTTCATTGTGTAAGCTGCACCCATTTTCACTGTTTATTTTTGGTTTGCACAGATTGCTACCTCTATATTTTGATTATTTTTGTTACTCACTAGTGTCACTTGTGTACCACGTAACTTACTGTCTGCATTGTGCTTTGCACAGATTGCTACCTCTATATGTTGGTTATTTTTGTTACTCACTAGTGTCACTTGTGTACCATGTAACTTACTGTCTGCATTGTTCTTTGCACATGTGTATCACTATCGTCCACCCTCCCATACCCACCTTTACCGCCACACCCACCTATACCGCCATCCCAACATGGAACCCATCGGCAAGCACACATATAAAATCAACTACCCATCCACACTCACCAAAAAAGCAGCTAAACGCTTTAAACACAACTTCCTGAGGTCCCACCCTGAAACCCCCTTTGTCGACACCTACTTCTCACCGGTCAATGGATCCCTGAACATCGATATCATCTTCCACACCACTCGCAGAGCTCAATGGAGAAAAACGTTCCTCACCTTACTCACTGTCTCCACCACCAGGAAATCCGCTCATGGCTTAACTCTCTCCATCACACCATCCCAACTCTTCCTAGGCAGAACCACCATTACTATCTACAATAACGGGATTGTCCTAATTCAATCCACAGACAGGAACCTGGAACTACAAGACAACCTGTTCCCCACTTTCAAAGAGAACATCTCCAACCATCGGACTTCCACTCACATCCCCTCCAGTAATATCACCCCTGACTTCACAGCCCCCACCCACAACCCTTCTAACCTAGATCAGCACCAGAACAACATGCACCTCACCTCTTCCCCATCACACCAGTCACTCACCCACCTGCTGTAACCACCCCACACTCCTCAATCACAGACACAAATCTCTCCCCCTCATACACCTGCCGCCCCCACACCTCCATCCCTGGGACCCCCACTCATAACACTCCCACTCCTCACCCCCCTGACATCACAGACCCCACCCACAACCCCTCTAACCTAGTTCAGCACCAGAACGACACACATAACGACAAATCCCACCCTTTCCCCCCTGACATCACAGACCCCACCCACAACCCCTCTAACCTAGTTCAGCACCAGAACGACACACATAGCGACAAATCCCACCCCTTGTCCCCCCCTCTCTCAGCCCCCACTCCCACACGCTAACTAACCATGCAGAGCACACCACATCGACTACTATAACTCCCCCTCCCCACGACAGGACCATCTCCAACCCCATCTCCCCCCCCACTCTCAGCCCTCACTACCCTTCAGGCTCCCCCATCACCACCATCATACACTCCACTTCCACCCCGCTCTCCCCGCCTGCCACGAATTCCCTCCTCTACGCCACCAACCTCCTCCGTACTTCATCCACTCCCATCGCCCTCCGTACTTCATCCACTCCCATCGCCCCCTTACCCTCGCTCATCCCTAACACCAACCCGTACGACGACACCACGGAGCCCTGCATGAACACCAACCCTCCCCCCCACCCGCACGATAAGTCCCAGGTCAGCCACTCACCCATGACCTCCACCCCCAGCAATAACACTTATCTCACGCTGGATAAGATCATGTCCTCCCTCCTACAACTCAAAGAAGAAATTCACACCATCAAAGAAGACATGCACACCATCAAAGAGCTACTCACCACACCCCCTAGACTCACCTCACTCACCACCACCTCCCCTCTCAACTTGCTCTCCTCCCGTCCTGACGACGCTCCTAAGCTACGTCCCTCACACAGGACCGCGATCCATGCCCACCATCGCAACAACCGCACCCGCCGCTCTCCCTGGACCACGATCCCTGCCCACAATCGCAACAACCGCCCCCGTCGCACATGCAACCCTCTTTCGGATCTCGACACTCTCTCCCTCCTTCGCTCCTACGACCCAGCTCCCTAAACCACACAACCGCCTCGCACCTCCCCATTCCCACGATACACTCAAATCCCCGTAGACCCTGCACTCTAAACAACAGAATCTCCGTCCCGAATAACCTTAGAAAAGTCCCCCTCTCTCTAGTACCCTCTTTCTCCCCTGTCACACCCCCTCTCAAATGCAC
Source organism: Lissotriton helveticus (assembly GCF_964261635.1). Taxonomy (NCBI): domain Eukaryota; kingdom Metazoa; phylum Chordata; class Amphibia; order Caudata; family Salamandridae; genus Lissotriton; species Lissotriton helveticus. Next base: position 644,054,653 of record NC_136067.1, read on the forward strand.
TCTCCTAAACTGCAGATCGGCTTCTAGACACTCCTCCGCCATCGCTGATCTCATCCTAACATTGGATCTTGACCTAATCATCCTGACTGAAACCTGGCTAACCGAATCTTCTACACCTATAATGGACATTCTGGTCCCCCCCCCCCCCCCCAACTACCACATCATTAGGCTTGACAGGTCTGGCAAGATAGGTGGCGGAATCGCATGCATATACAGGAACAGCCTTTCTGTTCTGAAAGTCTCCGCGCCTTCCCTACCCTCTCCAACTTCCTACGAATACATCTGCCTCGATATCTTCAGTGATGGCAAACCGATATGTTCTCTTCATGGCATTTACCACCCACCCAGAGACAACCTCATCTTCGCCCAACAAATCATGGACATGATTTCAACCAACGCCGGACGACAGCTCACCCAAATATACCTTGGTGACTTCAACCTCCATTGGAACGATCTCAATGATGCGGTGGTAAATAGTCTTAAAAGCTTCCTCAACGCCTTGGACCTCACTCAATTATGCAACAGCCCCACCCACGAGAAAGGTTCTATCCTCGACCTTATCATCGCCAAAGAGGACGCTATTCAACTTGAGTCTACCCAACCCTGTGACTGGTCAGACCATCATATTGTGACATTCCACATCAATGAAAAAGTCAAACTCAACTCGGTTCAATCCTCCAGACCTAAAGTCTGGAAAAGAGACCTGAAAAAACTCAACCCATACTCCATACCCCCGAACAGCCGCGACCTCCTACTCTCGCCTACGGGCGCTACAGATGTCAAATCCCTGACTGACCACTATCTCAACGCCATGACCTCAATAATTAATGAGGCTGCTCCCATGCAGCTAAAAAGAGTCTCCACTAAAATCTCCAATCCATGGTACGACGGGAGTCTCAATGAAGATAGACGAGCCATGCGAATGGCAGAGCGCACCTGGAGGGCAGCTCCCTCTGCACTGCACTTGAAAACCCTGAAGAAAAAGAGAAACGCCTACTTCAGGAAAATAAAGCGCTCAAAAGCAAACTTCTTCAGCCTCCAGCTCGACCAAGCAAAAAACCGCCCAAGAAAACTGTTTGAGTTAATCAGAACACAAGCCAAGGAACAACCCCAACCTCTCAGTACCTTGTACGAAGCACCCTCCTGTGAAGACTTCGACGCTTTCTTTACCCAAAAAACTGACAACATAAAAAATGATCTCCGCACTGACGCACGACTCCACACCACACTCAACTGCATAACACCCACCGAACCTAAAAACAATGCAACATGGTCATCCTTTGAAACCTACTCCTAAGAAGAAATAGGCAAACTGCTCAGCACCTTGAAACCTTCCAATCACCTCACGGATCCCCTCCCTGCTAACGCTGTAAAAGATTTCACCCCACTGCTCCTTCCACTCTGGACTAAAATTATCAACAGCTCGCTCCAAGAAGGAACCATCCCTGACTCCCTCAAAATTGGACAAGTCACACCTTTGCTAAAGAAACCTACTGCCGACCCATCCGACCTAAACAACTACCGTACCATTACCAATATTCCCACTCTCGCCAAACTATTGGAAAAATGCGCACAACTACAACTGACTAAACACATTGATCTGTTTGATCTCCTCAACCCTCATCAATCAGGCTTCCGAGCAGGACACAGCACTGAAACTGCTATGACTCACATAATTGACGACGCCCTTCAAATCCTAGATCAAGGTGATACCTGCCTCCTCATCCTTCTTGATCTCTCTTCAGCATTCGACACTGTTAAACATGAGAAGTTACTCGATCTTTTGAACACAAGAATGGGTCTTTCTGGGACTGTTCTCAAGTGGTTCACCTCCTTTTTACACAACAGGTCGCAGAAATTCAAAAGTAACAACCTGATGTCCTCTCCAATACCTGTTTCGTTAGGCGTCCCCCAAGGATCCTCCCTATCACCAACTTTGTTCAACCTAGTTATGGAACCTCTCACCACCTTGTTACAAGCATCCAATGTACTTTTTTACATGTACACAGATGACACCCAACTATATCTCAAATTACAATCCCCCAATGACATCTTACTCCTGAACTCAACGATCAGAAGCACCCAATCCTGGCTTGCTGATAATCATCTCAAACCCAATGCTCTGAAAACAGAATTCCTGCTGATCTCACCTCCCGCGAAGATCTCTACCACTCAAACCTGGCTTAAACAGTTAACTGCACTCAATGTCCAACCCACCATAGTGGATTCAGCGAAATCCCTAGGCATAAATCTCGACTCCAATCTCAACATGCAGCATCATATCAGCAAGGCTACTAAGGGAGCGAACTTCCAAATCAATACCCTGAGGAAACTTAAACCCTTCCTACCAGCCAAAGACTTCCAAACTGCAGTACAAGCACTAGTAATCCCGCGAATTGAATACGGCAGCACCGCCCTCTGCGGTCTCCCGTTAACCACTACTGCACCCCTAAGAGCTTCTCTAAACGCTGCAGCGAGACTCATCACTGGATCAAAAAAACACTCGCATATCTCCCCTGACTTGAAATCACTGGACTGGCTGCCTTTTGAAGCCAGAATACATCTGAAAATCGCCTGCATGACACACAAGGCTCTACACTTGAGCTCTCCCGGATACCTCACTCAGAAGCTGTCAATCTCTGGCGGCTCTAGAAACACTAGAGGCACAAACAATCTTCTGCTAAAACCTCGAAGATTCCGGAAGGAAAAAACTTATAAACGCTCTTTCTCTGGAATGGCACCCAGGATCTCGAACTCACTCCCTCCTGAAACCAGGCTCATCTCCTCCATCACATTTTTTAAGAAAGAAGTAAAAGCTATTCTTATGGCCAAATACACTTGACCTATTAGCGTGGATCTGTAAAGACTCTACATCGATCTGTATTATTCTGCTCGAACTCTATGACTATGTTTTTCACCTGTATTATTGACGTTAATGACTATCTATGCACACATTTATCTGTAATATTTACATTATTGACTGTACTACTTTGTTCTCTCACGTACCTACCACTTATTAAGTTTAATTTCACTCTCTTGTTGGTATTCCCGGCTGTGTAAAGCGCTCTGATATCTGCAAAGATCTTGTTCGCGCTATATAAAACTTTCAAAATAAATAAATTACCTGTAAATCCTCTAACTGGGGGCGGAATATTTAAAGAACCAGTATTGCCGGCCCCATTACCTATAAATCCACCCTCCATCCCTCTTCAGTGTAAGCCTAATGCTAGGGAGCAGGGTCCACCGAAACCAACCAGACGGAAACGCCCTGTGAATTTACCACCAGCCTGTGCCCCCTATGTGGCCGTTTTGACTAATGTCCCCATCTATGAGACTGACCCAGTTAGACCCCAACTTGAATCTCATGATTCATTAAAAAACAGAACGGTCTCAAGGCTACACAATAACTGTGGCTTTCCAATTACTTATGCAGACCAAATTCTAACTACCAGAAGGGTTGACTGGATAGGTACGTCTAGTAAAACATGTAGGGGTGATTGTGTCATCATTAACTTTAAACACCCCCAACATGCGGCCACGGCATTATTAAGGGCTGGATCCTTAATCCCCGGGGAAGACAGAATAAATGTACGTCCTCTTGTTTTTTTTTATAGCCACCTAATCAAAAACCCTCCTCATAAATTAGGAAATAGAATTTCCCTGCCAAATCATTTTTCGGGGTTCGGGATCCCTGTCCAGAACAGATTCCAGGCACTAAGCTCCCTGGACTCACGACTGACTTACTTGGACAGGGGTTAGTGTCCCGTGCCAGCCGACTATTGCCCAGGCTCCCGTCACGTGTGTTTTACCACCTGACTCCGAACCCAATACGGTGGAGAACCAGAGTGAAGAAAGATGTATTGGCGCTGGAGTTTTAGAGGACTGTATCAATGAGGTATCTGAGGTATCTGTAGGTAATACTGTCCCTATGATTGATCCCAGCGTGAATATACTGACCGGCATCTCTATTGTAAGCTGGAATGTTGCCGGGCTCAAGGCCAAACAGGACACCTTGTGTTGGAAGGACTTTATTAACGCCCATGATATTTTGTGTTTCCAGGAAACTTGGTGCCAGGAAGATGTATATTTTGAGGGGTTTATAACGTTCAACCTACGGGCAGTTAACTCTAGATCAGGGAGAGCAAAAGGTGGTCTTGTAATCTTGGTCTCGATTAGCAAAAATATTAGGACTGTGAAATACTTAAATGTGGGACCTCACGCGCAGCTACTGTGGCTCCAGAGTGATCAAGGACGACAAGTCCTCTTAATTAACTACTACAATAATATTTTTGATGATAGTAGGATATCCGTTGTAAAACATTTAGTCAGTGCTATTGATGAATTAATGGACCAATGTAATGTTTCTTTTGATTTTATATGGCTAGGAGATTTTAATATTTCTTTATGTGAATTGACCTTTCAGAAAGCATGCGGGGTTGTTAATAATGCTGGTGATGTGGACCTCCATTTCAGGCATAATAGCTATGGTGAAATACTGTATAAATGTATTAGTAATTATGACCTTGAAATTTTGGACTTTGCCAAAGATGCTAATGGGAGGACCATCCCTACCTTTAAAAACTGGAGGACAAGTTCGGTAATAGACCATGTCGTTGTGTCCTCGACTATTACCCCATTATGTGAAACCCCCAGGATTGAAGTTACATCTTTGAGCGACCATAACTATATTGTTCTAGAATGTGCCCTATGGAGTAAGAGCCCTGTAGCTGTGGGCCATACCATCGCCAACGTAGAACCCCATAGACCCAATGGTGTTAGAGTCAAATGGGTTGGGGATAAAGCAGAAGAACTAATTGGTTACATTGTTTCTGATTGTTTAACTGATATCTCATCAATCTTTTGAAAACAATACTGGGTCAGAATGTGTTTTAACTGCTTTTAATAATATTAACATATTAATTGATGCAAGGTTTACTAGACCAATTAGAGTTAATAATAGCCATGGACATGGTTGGTTTGACCATACCTTCACCAGGCTACTAACGGAGCTAAAGAAGGTCCTGGCCATAAAACCTAGGAACACTGCTTTCATAATTGAACGAAGAGCAGAATACCAATCAGCATTAAAAAAGAGGAAAAGAGAGTTACAGCAGGAAGCGTGGGAAATTAATCAAGCGGCTGAGATCCATAATAATACTTTATTCTGGGCTACGGTTAATTCTCCCTTCCTGAGAGATAACTCCCCGGTATTGAGCTCTAATGTTCCTAGTGATTCCTGGGTAACGCATTTTTCCAATATATTTGGTTCAAATAATGGTTCAGCCACCACCCCATGTAATTGGCCCATATTACCTTTAAACTTTACAGTAGCCGAGGTCGAGTCAGGAATTCGTGCAAGCAAGGGGGGAAAGGCCCAAGGACCCGACGGGGTCCCAATTGACGTTTATAAAGCAGTCCCAGAGATCTGGAGCCCCCTCCTTGCGAATGTGTTTAATGCAGCAGTTTGCACGGAAGCTCCGACAACATGGGGGGAATCGATCATTATTCCTATATTTAAAAAAGGCAATCGGTCAGAAGCAAAGAATTATCGCCCTATCTCCCTTCTGGACTCCTCTGTAAAGGTTATGAGCAGAGTTATGCTAGCTAGGCTCGAGGAGTGGGTTGAAGATAAGGTAATTTTGTCCGAAAGTCAGTTTGGTTTTAGGAAAGGCAGGGGTACTCTGGACCAATGTTTGAACCTTGACCTCATAATTGGGAAATATGTTGAAGCCAAAGGTAGCTCTCTATACTTATGTTTTGCTGATCTAAGCAGCGCCTTTGATATGGTTGATCACGGAATTTTATGGCCTACTCTGCTGTGGATGGGTGCCCCTGAGGGTATTATTTTCTTCCTTGCCAGGCTGTACCAAAAACTGCAAACTTGTGTGCGCTTTGGAACCAAGGGAGAATGCACCCCCAAATTCAGTGTACGACGTGGCATAAGACAAGGCTGTGTTCTTGCTCCGTTACTGTTTATTTTATTCATCAATGAGATAGATGTTATTTTAAAAGGTTTTCAAGCAGATGCTCCCAGTCATAAAGGTGTGTCATTGCCGGTGTTATTTTATGCTGATGACGCCGTGCTTCTTTCTAGGACCCCCCTGGGATTGCAAAAATTGATGGATAGATTCTCACTGTTTATTAGGGACAGGAAACTACTCATCAATAAGGATTTATTTATTTATTTATTTAAAACATTTGTATAGCGCAGCTGTCACCTGGCAGGTATCCTGGCGCTGAGAGATTACTCCTAGGATGGTAGGTATCGGGAGACATAGAGTGGGTTGTCGGAGAGGGAATTAAGGAAAAAGCCAGGTTTTAATGTGCTTTCTAAATGGAAGGAGTTGCGATATTTGGCGGATGTCAACAGGCAAACTGTTCCAAAGTTTAGCGGCTGCCACTCTGAAGGATCTTCCGCCCCGTCCTGACCTTGTTGAATCTTGGTACCATGACAAGGCAGGCTGAGGCGGAACGGAGAGTTCTGGTAGGGGTGTACCAGGTGAACATTTTTTGCAGGGATCTGGGTCCAGCGCCGTGCAGTGCTTTGAAAACAATGCAGAGCGATTTAAAAGCTACGCGTTGCTTCAAAGGGAGCCAATGTAACTCGGCTAACGCCGCTGTGGCCGAGGATCTCCTGGTCCAGCCGAGGGCTAGTTTGGCGGCGGCCGTCTGGACTCTTTGGAGTCTGTCCAGCAGAACAACTGGGGACTCGAGCAGAAGTGCATTGCAATAGTCAAGGCGACTAGGGATAGTACACCTGACTATTAGTGCTCGAGCCTGTGCAGGAAGAAGTGGCATGATCTTGCGTAGAGAACGCAGTAGGGCCGAGCAGGTGGATACTGTTTTTGCGACCTGCGTTTCCATGCTGAGCTTGTTGTCCATCATGACACCAAGGTTGCGGACAGCGGTGACCGGCTGAGGTTTTTCTGGGGCTTCCGGGGGCCAGAACTCCGCAGGAAACAGGCGAGGAATCCGGCTTTCAGCGCAGAACAGAACCTCGGTTTTGGAGGAATTGAATTGCAGGGAATTTTTGTGCAGCCAGCCAGCTGTGTCTCTCAGGCAGTCGTGGAACGATTCCAGGGGGATTGAGTTTTCCCCCTCCCAAGATAAGCTGGGTGTCATCTGCGTAGTTTATAGCTTTTAGCCTGTGGGATTTGATCAGAGTGACTAACGGTTTGAGATAAACGTTAAAAAGGATGGGGCTGATGGACGAGCCTTGGGGCACCCCGTGAGGTACTGGGAAGAAGGCGGATTGAAAAGGGGGAAGGGACACAGCCTGCTTCCTGTCTCGCAGGTATGAATGGAACCAGAGCAAGGCGGTGCCGTCAACCCCTGCCTCTCTGAGACTCATACTATGACATGTGGGGCAAAAAATAGGAAACACACTGCTTTTTTTATCGATGGTAATAAGGTGCAATCAGTTAACTCTTTCTGTTATCTTGGAATAACCTTTTCCCATGATAGAAGGTGGTCTAATGAATTTAATAATGTTAGTAATAAAATGGCAAAAAGTGCCCATGGAATTTTCAAATTTGCGGCTAAAATTGGGGATAGACGAACAAGGGATATGCTGCAAATTTACCACGCAAGATGTGCCAGTATTGCATTATATGGGGCGGCCATTTGGGGCCATAGTTGTGCCCACAAATTGCAGCTCGAGGAGAACTCCTTATTAAAAAAACTTTTATGTCTGCCCTCCTCAGCCGCTACTGTATTGACCCATTGGGAACTAAACATCAATTATTTGAGTGATTTCTTAGCCTTAAGACCACTAATGTTATGGCGTTCGATCTGGCTCCAGGACGAAAAGACTCTAAACAGATCTATTATTGAAGACTGTCCCTCACTAGACATGTATAGGAAGATCCCGTGGATTAGATATGTTGTAGATTGTTACTCACAAATCTTTAAACTTGATGTTCTGACTAATCCGAAGGCTGCATTGGATATACCGAAATTAGAAATGAAAGCAATCTTCATGGAGAACATGGCAACCAAGAGGACTTCTTCTAGCCGGTCTATGACAACAGTCTCCTTTTACAACAAATATTCTTACATCGAAGGTTTTCCATCTTACCTTGTGCGGGTAACGAGGCCCTCGCACAAATTTGTTCTTACCAGACTCAGGTTTGGAATTGTGCATGAGTTAGTGGCACTGCCTAACATCAAGCAACACCCCACAGGACAGTGTCAGTGTGATGGCATATCGAAACAGAGCACCCTGCACTTTTTACTTTTATGTAAACTGTATCAGAATTATCGAATTCTGTATTTAAAGCCTCTATTTGTTAAATATGGGGTACGTACAGTGGATGCGGCAATGAGTCTTATTTTTAATATGAAATCTGTTTACATTTGTTTTTATACAGCAACGTTCTTAATCAAATCTATCAGTGTACGCAAAAGTATGACTTTTTAGTAAATTGGTCTGTACTGTTTTACACCGTTTTATAAACGCTTTTTAATGTTTTCTGTATATGTATCGTCAATATGTGCTTTTATGGTCAAATCTTTTGTACCGAATAAAGCTTCATGAACTGACTGATATAAACATCTAGCTGCATAATCCTTAACTTAGAATATATACCATAGCTATACCCCATTGGAGGAGGGCCTGCGACTGAACCCCACCACAGTCCTGAAGGAAGTAGACCGTCAAGAACATTGACTGACAGAAGATGGGTCCACAATGCCAACATAGTGGACACCAGACCCATAAGGCTTAGCATTGCCAGCATAGCTGACACGAAACCCTGAAGGTCAGGGCGGAGTATGAGCAAAGTACCACAGTGCATTCAAGGACAACACAAGGCCACTGTCGGCCAGACTGGGACGAAACGAAGTCCTAGGACCAGAAAGACAGTGCACAATGACAGAATGCCACCGCTTTCAACAAAAAGAGGGGAACTGTGAATAGGACGTAGTCACAGGACCAGAAAGTCAGTGCACAATGACAGAATGCCACAGATTTCCACAAAAAGAGGGAATCTGTATAGGACCCCAGAGTCCGGAGAGACAAAGGTCTAGGGAAGGGATGGCAACAGAGGACATGTCAGGGCAGAGGGCATCGTGCCAAAACACACAACTATGACTACCATGAGGTGCATAGATGTGAATGACAAGAACACACGAAACCAGGTAGGGTGTACCTTGAGAACCACTCCACACAATGGAGAGCTCAATGAAGCGTAACAACGTGTGCGGGCCAACCGAGAAGACAGCACAGCACCAGGTAGCCAACTAAGCAACCGTACCCCTGGGAACACAGACCAAGGGCGATTAGCAAGCAGAACATGCCCAACACTAGCTTCCCACAGGGAGAGAGAGAGAGGAGTAAAGAGATTAAAACAAATGGGGGACCTGGAACAATCCCCAGGATCCACCGCAGGGAGACTCTGCACGCCTACCCCCTCGTGTGCGAACACAGCACACGAAAATCTGGAAAAGTCAGGAAATGACAAGGGGGTGAACCAGAAGGACCCCTTTAGAGAATGGACAGGCGTCCAAAAGGATATCGCCATCTGTGAACCGTAGTGGGACAACAGACCAACCACAAAGAGGGTGGCCCAAACTCCCCGATCCAGGAGTGAGACCAACCCCCGCAACACAGGCGGTAATACTGACCATCACACCAAGAAGAAGTCAGTAACATGCAGACATAGAAAGTCTGAAAAAGGAACAGATGTAGACAGGATGAATCCAGAGAACATCCAGAGAATCTGTGGAAACTCGTCGCAGCGGCCAGGAAAAGAATACCTGAGCCATGTCCGACAATGCCAGGTCGGTGTCCCTCCAAGGGAGACCAGGAACACAACGCAAAACGGAAAGGTGAGTTCTGGTAAAAATGTACCACTCACTGGCCAACACCCGATAGGGTGTACCCAAGCCTTTACAACACCAGGGAAGAAGGCCACATAAAGAAAGCGCATGCAAGACAATGGTCCAAGGAACTCAACGGGTCCCATATGAGAATACGTACACGGGTCACAATCGGTGACAGAAAGAACCAGTCCGTAACGGAGCACCCACAGGGATGCGTACCCACGCCCGAGACCACCAAAGGCGCCTAAGGTAGAAAGAAGGCAGAAGAATAACCAAGGCAGGGGTCACGAAAAACCCACTCTGGGGTGATCCGGAAACAGCAGAGCCTCAACATAACACCAGAGCCAACTGTGTCCACAGACGCCCGAGAAAGCCATAGAAAAGCCATAAGCAGCGATACAGAAGCCCCAAGAGAGGACCACGTCAGACAGTGGGACTCAACCGAGAGTATGTACCACCAGATCAGGAAGGCAATAGCAGAGAGCTCCACGGGAGCCTCTGAAACTGTCTGATAAGGAAAAGCTACACAATAGCAAACGAATACCCCACATAGGGTACATCACATCCCTATAAAGCAAGGGACACATCTTGAAACAAGCTTAAAGGCAGAGGTCAAAAGAAACAAACAGCTGGCCAGCTGCAGTAAAGTAAGGGAAAAAGCCTCCGGCTGAATAGCCATACAATTGTTGTGAGACAAACCTCTTGGACCCAAAGACAGGAACAGAAAAACAGTGACAACACCGTCACACAAAAATATAGATCCACCACTGCGGACTAAAACTTAGGAAGTCAACGAAATCCTGAAAAGAGACGCTGTACTGACGATTTGGCATGGTCGTCAAACAAATGGGCCCCATCAAAAGACGGATCTCGGAGTCGCTCCCGAACTTTTCGGGGAAACTGCCATCGCGTAGCCAAGCATGTCGACTCAGCTGGCCGTAGCACAACCCACTAAGTTAGTGGTATCCATGGCCGACCGGATGGTAAACTGCGCCATGTCGCAGCCATCCCAAACCAGCTGGAGCAGGTCAGCAAGAGGGTCCTCCGGCAAGGAGGGAAAGAGTAGCCGAGCAGTATCCCAAAGGGCAGAAGCAGCCCAAGCAAACACGCAGATCGTGTTGAGGGAACGAAGGCCGGAAATGGTGGACACAAAAACATTGCGGCCACACGACTCCAACCAGCTAGACTACCGAGTAGGAGGGAGCAACAGTGGAGAAGGGGAAGGATGCATAGCCTGGACTACCAGCCCATGAACCCTAGGATGAAGGGACAAACAGGCAGGGTCATCTGGAGCACGTCGGTGGCGATGCGCCACGGCACGAGCCACGGGGTCACCAGACGAGGGTCTGGCCCAAGTCATACAATGACCAGCCAAAAGGCAAAAGAGGCTCCACATCCACCGAGTCCTGGCGAGAGAAACATCCAACAAGGTATCCAAAGGAAAGGAGACAGAGGGCGGCTGCATGTGTAAGACACAGATAGCCCTTCCAACTGCCCGAGCAAACTTGGCCATCCGAGGTGGAGACAGCAAGTCATCCGTTGGGGATGGCTGCAGGCTAAGCCATCTGCCCAACAACAGCGGATTTTCAGAGAAATGAGCCGGCCAGTGCCCCCAATGGATTCTGCTCAGTGGCGCACAGGAACACCTATGTGGGCGGGGAGACCACTGGGGTCCATCCTCCAACAGAGGAACAACGGCTTCTGTGGAGGGTTTTGACGTACAGGAAGTGTGGCGCCTTAACTGGTAGCGGTGTGTGTTAGGTAAAAAACAACAATAATGAAGACTGTGCAGCAAGGTCAGAGGAGACCCCGAAACCTCTGCATAGAGTGACCAGGGCCCACTCGGTAATTTATTTTATTTATTTATTCAAAGTTTTATATAGCGCGAACAAGATCTTTACAGATATCAGAGCGCTTCACAGGGGGGGAGTGGGCAACAGGAGGGTGACTAGACATAATAATTGGCTACAGTATAGTAAACGTGGCATAATAGGATAACAGTCATGTGCTGATAAGATACCAATAGGCACTCAGATAGACAGTAAAATAAAGGGGGTGCAGAGTCTTTGATCTAGCTACAGTAGAGATCATGAGATAACAGTAAACACTCAAATAGACAATAATATAAGACGGTGCAGAGTCTGATCTAGCTACAATAGAGATCATGAGATAAACAGTAAACACTCAAATAGACAATAATATAAGACGGTGCAGAGTCTGATCTAGCTACAATAGAGATCATGAGATAACAGTAAACCCTCAAATAGACAATAAAATAAGGCGGTGCAAAGACTCTGATCCAACTACAATAGAGATCAGAAGATACCAATAAACACTCAAAATAGACAATACTATAAGACGGTGCAGAGTCTTTGATCCAACTGCAAAGGAGGTCAGGAGGTCATGAATATAAAGTTATTGGACCAGTAAGTATCCAACGTTACCGAAACTGTGCAAAGTCTCTGAACAACAACAGTAAGGATCGGGTGAACATGGCCATAAGGATGGCTTTCACTTCTTTCTTGAAGAGTGCAGTGGAGGAGATAAGCCTCGTTTCAGGAGGGAGTGCATTCCAGATCCTGGGTGCCATTCCTGAGAAGGAGCGTTTGTATCTTTTTTCCTTACGGAATCTGCGAGGTTTCAGGAGCAGAGTTTTTGTACTTCTATTGGATCTAATTATGACAAGAATCCTGTGCACACGTTAAGATAGGTGTATACATGTATCATGCTTAATCAAAAGAACACAATAGGTAGTAAATGAAACAAAGTGGACACAATAGAAAGTCTTTTTGTTCTTCAATGGATTGTATTTGACCTTCCTTTGTTGAAAGGTAACTTCAAAATCAAATGACACGTGTTTCGTCAAGCGGGCAAGGAGCCTGTGACTCTTCAGTGCTGTAAGCACAAATGGGGTAACGGTCCGTATTGCCGGTGATATTTCCGACCCGGCTTCTGGGGTTTGGGTTTAAAGAATCAGCGATAGTGAGTCACTGTGGACTCAGAGACGGGCGGGTACATCCGTCTCAAACCAGCTAATGCCTGGGATATGGCAGCGGAGAGACGGGTCCTGTCTTCCTAAGGGACTGAACTGGCGTCTGCACGGCATCAGCTCAGCGCCGATGGCCTCTGAAGAGGGCGCGACCACCCGATGTCGGACTGGCATAGACTCGGCCTTCTACAAGGCCGGAGCATGGGGGAGGAATGAAACAGTCTCGGAGACGAACTCCGCGCTGCAGCCGTGTCCAGCGACGACGCAGGGAGCCCCGCAGGACTGTGCGAACACTCGTCAGGAGGGCTAGACGTCAGAGTGTGACACCCATTCGGGCTGTGTCCCGACATAGCAGCAACTCCAGATCCGGAGTCAAGGCACTCGGTCGGCACCGAGGGCGAGCACGCCGGCGCGCCCCCATCCTGAGTCCTACCCCTAGTGTGGGGCCCAAAGGTACGCCAGGGAGAGGGGGTGACCCAAAGATGGCCTGGAGAGACCTCAAATAGGCTTCCATCTGGGTCTGAGTCGCCCCAACACCATGAAACAGTGGATAGGCGGAGGTCGACTCCTGAGGGCTCGAATCCGGTGAAGACCGGGTGTGGCGGTCCCCAGTATCACGCTTGGGCGAGGTTGATTACCTCTGTGACTTCCTCCGGTGCTTACCTGAGGCAGGCAAAAGTTGTCCATGGGAACGACTGAGATCTGTCCCGAGGAGAGACCTCAGCCTGGGAAGCAGAGCTGCACCTTTGGGAACCCTCCACTGGAGACGGCAGCTGGTGCCACGAGGACTCCGACCGGGACATCCAGGCAGCCAACAGTTTCATCCATTATTCCCACAGGGACTTCGGCTTCTGCTTCTGGCAGGCATCGCACTTAACAGTCGTGGTACTCGCCCAAGGATCACATACAGATCTTGTGTGGATCCGTCGCCGACATCTGCTGCGAGCAGGACGCACATGATTTGAAGCCCGCAGGCATCGACACACTGTTCCAGATGCGAAAAGGCGTTGCAAAGGCCTGAAAACAGTCCAGAGGAACCGCTGAACTCTGGATCCGCGTTAGGACGCGGAAAAGAAGAAAACTGACGTCAGCACACCGAGGGTGTCGTATATGGCTCCATTGAGATCACTTTTGTGAACGACGTTAGGGCGGAGCCAGGCGACGCTGCCCCCTGGCATGCAGAGGTACTGCTGGGGAAAACATTTCCGGATCCAGTCTGACGCCTGGGGATATTCTAAGTTAAGGAATCTGCGGCTAGATGTCTCAATCAGATAGTCTCTTCCACGGAAGGGCCAAAGAGAGAACCCAGCCCCATGTCAGGGGGAAGGGTTCTCTCTCTTGCTTTTTGTTATATCCAGATAAAATTGTCATTCATATAGTGGTGAAAATTCATCTCCTGCATCACTAAAAACGGCTTGACTCTAATAAGACTGTGATCAAAAAGTTGATATCAGCAATGGTCTTTGACCTAGAGTGGGAGCTGGTATTATGCAACTTCCTGTGGTGTTCAGTGACACACAGCTTGGCTTCATGTTCCCAGATTTTTTAGGTGCATGAGAGCACGCACCTCAAATGACTTGGAGCTGTGGCCCAAACCAGAACACCAGGACACACCTTGTGGGGATTTATTACAGACATCTGCTTGCGACAGTCCGTACAAGTCTTAAACTTCGTAGTTTTAGGAATGGACATGTTTCCTCACTCACTCGAGAGCAATGTTGTTTAAAAAAAAAAAAACTTGTCAACTGACGAGAAAAAGTTAAAAGCTATCTCTGGATCCGCGTACAGAGGCACAGAAAAAATCAACTTACGTCAACATGCTTAGGTGGAGTTAATAAAGAGCCAAAATATGGCAAATCGTCCGGATCCAGACTGGCACCTGGGGATATTCTAATGGTGAGGAATTTGCAGCTAGATATACCCGTTACTTTGCTCTGAAATTTAAATTGTAAGAAATAATGTAACATTTCAAACCTTCAGCTTTCCTTCTTTGGGAATCTTCTTTTTTGGTGATGCTGGCTGACCATCTTTGTCCTCATTTCGTTTAACTCTTTTCTTTTTATCCTTCTTAACCTTTCTTGTTTCTGCTTCTTCTCCATCCTCTGAGCTGCTTTTAGCTTTCTTGGTTTTGAGCTTGGGAATTTTCTTAGGAGGCTGCAGATTAATCCCAGCATCTGCAGTCCAGTCAGAATAATCACTGGAGCATTCACTAGACAATAAGGTTCAAGTTTGAATGATCTTAAAAGCAATTCAAATGAAAAACACAATGTCTATTATCTAAACATATAAAGCTGCTAATGTAAACTGCAATCTAAATAACAGCATGCTTACAAAATTTTAGTTCTAGGATATTTTTCTCTCTTTTATTAACACGTGGATGCACAAAAAAAGTAAATTCCATAAATCTTTTTAAACATGATGCAACAGTTCCGGTATTCATATTTTTTAAGTATTCATTTTTTAAAAGTACTCATTCAAAACCACATCTTAGCACTTTTCTTCAAAAAGAACAAGTAAATGACCCTTGGTAATGCTCTTTATGGTAGATGGTCTATCTAACCACAGATTCCTCAACTTAGAATCGTCTCCAGAAGCCATAATGTATCTGGGAAACATTTTATCCATAGTGCTCCTGTGCACTGTTAGGGAGCACTGTGCAGGTCTGAGTTTGCTACATACTGCCATGGAAGTGACAGCAGCAACACAAATCCTGTTATCCCAGCTATGTACGGCCTCCCAAAAATTCACAAAGATTTGGTCGACCCACCTATGAGGCCCATCATTAGTAGTATTGGCTCCATGTTGGAGCCATTAAGTTGCTACGTGGATTTCTTTCTCCAACCGATAGTTAAAAAACAACGGTCATCAGCGCTACGAGGCCTCCGGGTAGTAACGCGCTTTACAAAACCCAATTTCATTTCATTTCATTCATTTCATATTTAAAGGACACGTCACATGCCATAGCCACATGCCATAGCCACGTTTGAGGGACAGAGCTTCAACAGGGTGACCCAGTTTTAGGTCACCCTGGACATTGAAGCTCTGTACACAAACATACCCCTGGATAGTACCATAGAAGTCATCTCCTCCATTTTAGAGACAGAGGACTTAGGAGGAGGCAATAAGGACTTCATTCGGTCATGCATCCACTTCATCTTGAAGAGAATTTTTTTTCTCTTCAAGGATGAACTTTATTTACAAAAAAAGGGGACCAGCATGGGGGCCACATGTGCCCCTAGTCTGGCTTGCCTTTATGTTGGTAATTTTGAAAAGCTACATATATTTAATGAGGTTGCCCCGTTCTTCGAAAAAATCACGAGCTGGCACCGCTACATAGAGGATATTGTTTTCATCTGGAGCGGTGCCAATAGTGATCTTGATGTGTTTCTTGAATGGCTCAACCTAGGGGACCCTAACCTCAAATTTTCTGGCCATTATAGAAATGACCAAGTGGAATTCTTGGATATTGCTATTAAGAGTGACAATGATGTATTAAAAGTAGAATTATACACCAAACCTACTGATAAAATTGTTTTGCTTTTATACACGAGCAATCACCCAAAGGCCCAAAAGAACAATATTCCCCTCTGGGAAATCCTTAGATTGAGGAGAAATTGCACATATTTAAAAGATGTTTACCACCATGCAGAGAATACTAAAAAGAAACTTAAAGCTAGAGGATACCCCAACAAACTAATTAAATAATCATTAAAAAGAACACGCTTTTATGACAGAGATAGCCTCCTAGACCAAAACAAAATTAAGAAGAATAGTGCTATGGATAGAGTAGTCTTTGTCATGCAATACTCCCACATTAGCAACCAAATTAAAAATATTGTTAACAGAAATTGGAAGATCTTAAATTACAATACTGAAACCAAGCTAAACAAACCCCTGTTTTCCTTTAGAAGGAATAAAAGGAATAAAACAATTAGGAAATCCTTAGTGAGAACCTATAAAATGCCAACAGAAACACAATTGACTATAGGAGGAAATACAGCTTGTGGGAATCACAAATGTGGAACCTGCTCAGTCTGCCCACATTGCATAGACAGTGGAGTATTAAAGTTCAGTGGCAGGACTTTAATGCCCAAGATATTGAATAACTGCCATAGCAAGAATGTGGTGTATCTTCTGATATGCCCGTGCGACCTAGGATACATAGGCGAGACAAGTAGAGAACTCCGGACCTGTGTCCTTGAACATAAATCAGCCATCCGCACAAAAAAAATCAATGCTCCCCTAACGGAACATTATTGTAAGAAGAACCACAGCTGGGATGACCTTAAATGGTTCATCTTAGAAAAAATCAGAGTCAGTAGACGGGGTGGTGATGTAGACTCGCTTAGGAAAACCCGAGAACAATGGTATATATGTCACCTCAACACTGTAGATAGAGGACTCAATTCTAGAGAGGATTGGGCCAAGTGTTTTTAATACTGTAATTTGAGATTTAGATGTGGCAACTGTTACACTCATCCTTCACAGGTAAACGCA
Organism: Lissotriton helveticus; assembly: GCF_964261635.1. Classification (NCBI taxonomy): domain Eukaryota; kingdom Metazoa; phylum Chordata; class Amphibia; order Caudata; family Salamandridae; genus Lissotriton; species Lissotriton helveticus. The sequence continues at coordinate 644,071,961 of NC_136067.1, forward strand.
GTGCGTACAGACATATACACTGTAGCTTTATTCGGTAGATCCTCCCGGGTGTCTGTATTGATCCCGAGGGCATCTTTGGTTCCTTTAGTTTGTGACCATTAATCTTGTTCTACATCATACATAGCGATATGCGAGCCTGTTTGTATTTTCCATTACAAGTTAATATGTAATAATATTTTGGCCGCAAGCCCTACAGGTCTCCTTTTCCAATATTTAGAATTGGTAGAAAGGTATTGACACCCCGGTTGCTTACCTTACATTGGCTATATTTAGCCAATCACGGTACACTGTGTGTGATGCCTTGTGTTTTCCATGAGCCTATCTTCATCTACCGAGCGCCGATCTTAACCGTCTCGTAAGTTGAGGACCAGTGAGGGAACCGTGCATTAGTATCCCCGCTTCTTCTTGCGACTATTTGAGGTTATGCATTTCCAGAGACACGGGGTTTCCCTGTATTAGTTTAATCTAGCCAATCACGGTACACCCGGGTGATGTCATGGGATTAACCAGGAACTTATATTCATCTTTTAAGCTATGTATAGAGTAGTTTCGCGAACTGAGGACCAAAAGAGGGAACTGCACAGTAGTATTTCCGCCTCCCCTCGTGACTTCATCCAATAAAATACATTTCTAGAGAAACGCGTCTGTTTACATAAAATTCTCGTGTGTGAAACTCGGCCATTGGAAGGTAATCACCACAACAGACCAATGATATTACAGAACACATGGTATTTAACCACTAAATGTCAGTGTCCTCTCGGCATCTTAAACACGGGCCCCCAGTTGCAGATAGCACCGAAGAGAGAGATAGGTATTTTTTCAATCTCGGCATGACTGCGATACTTTGCGGTTGGCAGCCATCTCGTTCTTTTAGCCATGCACTAAGTGTGTTCTTGTTATGTGTGTCCCCTAGAGCAAGCAGCCTTCGGTGACACCTCGTACTCGGCTTTCCTTACCACGTATACTACGGGTAATGCATTTCAGCCTCCTGCCGTTTTTAAGGTATGAGATTTGTCCACAGTGATATAGCAGTGTATTTAGTACAGGCAAGTGTAGCCACCTATGTATTTACACATATATACTTTTCTTGTTTGATATATCTTGAACAGATTGAGGTATTGATTGAATACCTTGTCCAGATCAGAACAAATTGGACCAAAGTATCAGCACTTTTCTGCATTGGAATACGGGGCTGTATATACGTGTGATACGTTATTTTTAAGGCACAGCCACCTATATTAACTAGGGATTACATGTCTCCTTATGGGATGGTGATGGGACATAGCTCCAGAGGGAGGGTTAAGTCCATTAATCAGGAAGATCCGTTAGTAATCAGTGCTCCTTTCTTCTCCAGCTTTCCACTAAACCGTGTGATATTTGTAATCATTCAAGGCCTATCATGATTTGTCGAAGCCTTCTTTTAAGAAACTTCAAGGGTAAGGCAGCAAGAATTTTATATTTAACTTTCCCTCACATCGATTTGAGATATAGAAGACTCCTGTTGATATGGTGGTATGTGATGCAACCTTCCCAATGGCATAGTATCACGCCTTAAGAGATTTCCAAGTGAGGTGTATTTCCAGAATAAGCTTTCCATACGAAGTTTGGATAGTTCCATAGACGGGCGGTTGACTTGGGTAGCAGCCTAACCATCTAGGGGTTATAGAGTTAATCACTTCCCTGGGTCGTTTGCACTATGAAGGAGCAAATAAGATATGAATAGACCAATGATTCCCTCACTTAAGCGAAATGTATTATATGATTTTGTCCACAACAGTAGATTGTTAAATAATGTTTATCATTGTATAAAGTTGTAAGGTTTTTTAAAGAAAGTATAAATTCATTTTCAACACAAATTTTAATTGTATATGTATCCATTATAGGGTGTGAATTATCATTTGACCCCTTGACATCACAGAATATCTACAAGTCTTGATAAAGATGGTATAAACTACTGGTTCCATCGAAACGCGTCGACGTTTTTTGTTCTGTACAATTCAAGGATCCAGCACTGAATTTATAATACTGATTTCATCTTTGTATATAACCAAGTGGTGAAATAGGATTTGGAATGTACATCTAGTATCAAACAAATGTTATGTTGTACATGTTTCTGTCTGTTTTAATTATGGAGGTCAAAATTGATTGTGTATTAGTTTTTTATACTGTATATTATTGTTTTCATTTTATGACATACATTATTTGTATTTTTTAACTACACATAAATAAATGGAATTTATAATAAATAACATAGGTTTTTTATGTTTTTTGCATTTTCAGTACATTGTTATACAGTGAATTGTCATCAAGGGGATATTTTCTCTTAGGTAGTTTTACCTCAATTCCCTTGAGCTCTTTAAGGGGTACCTCTCTTTTCTTATACAGTGACAGCAGCAAAGCCACCTATTAGCGCCATCAAAACACACAGATGTCAGTTTCTTGCTTGTACCTTTCCGCACCTTGAAGCGTTGAGCATGAGCAAATGTTGTTACAAGGGTGCTGAATACCAACTTGTATTCAGGAGACTCCTGATGAGGCTACTCAACAGAACAGAAAGGAGGAATGGTGCTAAGAAATCTGGGATTAGACAGAGTACCCACCAGAAAAAGCATTATCAAAGTTAAGTAACTTGCTATGCTGATGGATACTTCCAACTGCAGAGACCTCTCCGTAAAATAGATACTAAATCAAAACCTCAGTGTCGAAAGCACTCAGATAAAATGTCCTGCAAGATCAAGCGGGTCTCGATGTCAAGGTAATAGTGCTTCATGAACATATGCACTGCAACAAGTGAACAAGTCTGACCTGCTGCTGGTAGTCCTTCCAGCGAGGGAGACCTGGACAATAGGTTTCCTGCCTGGAGAAATGCAAGCACCACCCCAGACAGGATTTTGTGTATTGGGACAGGGAGGGCTGAAAAGAAACGGACACTGCCTGGGGCACACTAGGTGCTCCATGCATAGTCCAGTTCAAACCGGTGCTGGGGCACTCCAGCCCCAGCTCTGGCGCGAAACTGGACAAAGGAAAGGGGGTGTAACCATCCCCCTTCCTGGTCTCACCCATAGGAGGGACCTAGTGAGTAAACCAGCCCCCTTTAGTTGTATAAAGGTAGGAGCTGACCCAGGAGACTTTAGATTAATCCTGATGAAACTTTGAAACGAAACTCTGGACCCTTCGACATTCAACCGACTTGAAGACTGAAGAATCTCCCTTGTGGCCAAGGAGTGACCACCCTGGGAAACCAGGCACCATCCAGCAACTCGACGGCTTGCTTTGTCCCTGTTCCCGCCGGAACCCGAGCGCAGAGCCTGACAAGACCTCGACTCCAGGACTCCTCTGACCCCACAGCACGACTCCAGTACAGCTGAGCTCCGTGGAAGGCGGCGGAATCCGTGGAACCAGGCAACTTGGAAAGTCTTCAACTTGCTAACAGCACAGCTCCTGAGGCATCCTCGAAGCTGTGCACTGGGGACTGAGACACCCCAACATCGAGCTCCACCTGCACCGAAGACCAGCCCTCCACACTCCACGAGGTCTGCGTGGGGCCCTTCTGCTTGTGTTCTTCTCGACGCATTGTCCAGTTGCTAGCCCGTTGGCTAGTAGCCCTCTGATGACGATCCTTGTGAAAACCCATCGCTGGTCTGGTTGCTCCAGACTGGCCCTCGCTTCCCTGAAAAGGTGAAGTACCTCAGACCCTCGTGGTCTGCACCATAAGCCTTTTGTGTATCCTGCATGGGTTGCCTTTGCTTAGGCTTGTTGGCTAAAATCTTGAAGTCAACCCCTCCATCTGCGAGAACCTTCGTGGGACAGCTCCTCTCCAGCACCTGGTCGTACTCCACGCCTCCTGGTCCGCGTGGCTGCAACGACAAGCTTCACATCCGCACCTGATTGCTCTTTGACGACGTCTGGTTCCTCCCTGGTTCCACCCGGTCACTGGCTAGTGACCTAGACTCTGTCCCCTCTGCTTTCAGGTCCTCTTCATCCTAGAACCACCCTTGGATCCACCCAGACATCTTCCTCCTGGTCGACTGCAGCATCTTTCTTCAAGGCTCCATTGAGAACAACGACGAAACCCGACACACTTTGACACCTAAGCACCCGCAGCCCGTGGGTGAGGTAACGCGAGTACTTCGGTGCTCCAGTAGGGATTGACTATCCTAGTGTCCAGATTTACTAGTTGTTTCCTCCTAGCTAGATCGGAAGTGTCCTAAATCTTCATTTACTTACCTTCTAAGTTCCCATTGACTTAACATTGACTCCCGCGTGAGTGTACTGACACTGCACGCGCCGCCTGTGGGCCTCCCACTCCTAACCTAAGGGTCAGATAGTGTAGCCCCAGTGATTCTCTAGGCCCTAGGTCTTTCCTTTTCCCGAGTCGTGGTTCTTATACCACTTGCTTAGTATATGGTTTTACACGCCCCTAGGGCCTAACTGTAAATTGTGCTATTTAAAGTATTTCTAAGTGTAACTTGTTATGTGCTTTTGCCTCTGACCTCATAAAGAGTTCAGAGGAGTGTGTTAGTGAATAAATACATATATATTTTATATTTATCTCCTGTGTGGTGTCCTTTCATTTGATATTCAAGGGGTTACATATGGTAAAACAGCTGGTACACGCCCTCAAGAGTCTTTTAGTCTAAGACTGTTCTGTCCACGCTACCACTAGGATAGCTGGTCTATAAGGTTGACTTACAACCATCACCATAAGGGTTGTTTGGACTGGTGCAAGGTGCTCACTAGAATAGTCAACATCATATACCAGGCCAACTTCTCACAATCGCCTTTCCGGTGGTGGGGTAGGGAAGGCGCCTTTAGAGTGGAGGTTTGAACCACCAAGCTCTCAGGGGTGGGTTGTTGGGAGACAAAAGTGGGGTCGCCCGGGTCCGAGCGGTGGCGTTGGGGAATCATCCTGTCCACAGGTGCCCCTGTGTTGGGCCTGGACCACGTGCCCAAAAGGATGTCTGTGAGGGCTTCATTAAACGGCAGCAGGGGCTCCGAAGAGCTCGCTATCAGTTAAAGGACCTCTGTCTGGAGGTTAGTCCTGACGGCCACCGTAGGTAGCTCGAGGTGGAGAGCTTCGGGCACCCTATGCAACACCACTGCGTATGATGCTCCCTCCTCCATAGCCGCAGTAGGAAGAGACATGTCTAGGTCTAGGGAGGTATCCAGACCACTGGTATCCCCCAGTTCCTCTCTCCAGTCCGGATCGTACTCCAACTGATCTGTCAAAGGGTCACTAGACCCCTCCCAGTCTTTCTCACCCTCCTCTGGCTGCCAATCTGGCTGAAACACAGGGACAAAAGTACCCATTGGCGCCGCCTCTGGCGTCTGCCAACGCCGGTCCGACTCCGTGTTCACATCGGGGTGGAAGTCTGGGCCGACGCCTGCTGGGGGTCCAGCCAGCGTCTGCTGTTGACGTGGTGCTGTTGTAAGCGGCGCCGGTAGAGGTGTAACTAGGTCGATTCGGATCCAGGCACGGATCTAAGGGTTGCCATGCGATGCCGAAGCAGCCGGGTACAAAGGTCTAGGGCCCCCAACCGAGTCCTCGGGCCTGAAGCCGCACTGGCGAAGTCGGGCTGCCCAAAGATGGTGTGCATCGCTTCGTAAAATTTACGAAGCTGGGCAGGGGAGGGAAGGCACCACCCCCACCCTTTGTCACGTTGCCCGAAGGAAAGTCAAAGAGCGACGATGCTTCTTTGACTTCTTCTTGTGCGTTGACTTACCTGACCCTGAGTGCGAAGACTTAGAAGAGGAGTGATGATGACTTCGCGATCGGTCCCTCGACCTAGAACGCGACCTGGACCTTGAGCGACGTAGAGCAGACTGCCCGGCCTCGAGGAGCTTTCGGGACCGCTCCCCCAAAGACTTTGTGGCCATTGATCGACAGTCGGAGCATGACTTGTGGTCATTTTCACAGTAGAGGCACACGCGGTGCGGATCCGTCATCGACATCAGTTGGGTACATGAACCGCGTGCTTTGAAACTGGGCATCCCTCGTGCACCAGGAGTCAGTTGAGACTCAAAAACAAAGTCAACAAAAGTCGCAAAAACTCAGTGAAAAAGTGACTGGGGGAACTGCTCTCTCCGGATCTGCGCTTGCTGGTGCAGAAAAAGCAAGAACAGACGTCAGCACGCGAGGGCGGTGTCTATGTAGCTACCGCAACGTCATCCCGGCGACCACGACGACGGATGCAGATACGACAGACGCCACCTTCCGACGGGCCGGAGTACTGCTAACGAAAAACGCCTGGGGGTAATTCTAAGGTGAGGAAACTATAACTAACTGTTTCTTTCAGATGAAGGGAATGCTCAGTTTTACGACTGCTGTGACTGAAAGCATTTTTACTACATGTTAATACATAGATCCATTATCACCCTTTTGGCCTATTTTGAATATTATGCTGTGCAACAAATTTATAGAGTGTAGAGTGTGCTGCACCTGTGTATGTTTCTTGTTACAAAAAACATATATTAAAAAAGAAACTACAAAAAAACGACCTGAAGAGATATCAAAGTTGGATTTGTTTGAAGGCTTGGATACAGCCTTGGCATGCCATTGCTACAGGGTAAGTCGACAAGCCCAAACCGAAAAAGTGTACCATCTCTGGACCAAGCTGCAGTGAACGCATGACCTATATTGGATCACATTTTTCTCACAGTCCATATAGGATTGATGTCACCCTGTCTCAACTGTTGAAACACAGTTTCTCCCATACTGTTGCATGGCTATTATTATTCATACAGACTTTCAATAGACCTTCTAGTTTCCTGACCTATATAATAAGGCCTTCTGACTAACCCGCACAGTGTTAGGACACCTTTGTACTTAACCAAGGGCAACAGTCCAGGAATGAAACACAAACACAAGGGACATGTAGGAATACAGAAACTGTGATCAACAAGCATTTGCAATGCAATAGGTCTCGCATTTGCGAGTTTAAGCTATTAGCATTGTAAATGACAATGCCTTTTATTTGTGTTTTAAAAACCAAAACAGAAATAAAAGACATTATCATGTACAATGCAAATACATCAAACCCGCGTAAATGCGAGACCGTTGCATTGTAAATGCTTGTTAGTCATCCCTGTGTGTTTAAACTGTCTTAATGTACATTACGTCAAAGCCATTATTAACGTTTTTGTACCAATAAGTATATTTTTCCTGTGATGCATTAAAAGTGAAAAAAAGTTTCTATACCTGTTCTAAGTATGTCTGCTTACCAGGAAACACCAAACTTGTTCTACTAAAATTAATTGTGATGGTTAATATTTCCCCAAAAAATAAAAAAATCTTCAAATATTTGGCTGACTAAAAAGTTTGGGTGGCTTTTTTTCTTTTTCTTTTTGCGGCACATGCTTGCAATATAAAAATAAAATAAATTTTAACCATAGCACTGGATTGCCAATGTTGGATCTACTGGCTTAGCCAATAGTTCTTCTCCAGACAAAATCACAACTTTTTTCATGGGGTAGGGCCGGAACAATCCCCGGCATGGTGACGGACGTGGACCTCTGCCCTGAGTGGCCCAGCTGCATGGAAATCTATGGGTTTTTAAATCGGGATTCTTTTTAATGACATGTTACGTCTGCACTCTTCCTTGTGCATAGCGGATACCTCCTAATCTTCATTACCTGTGTGTTTTCGTGCTTTAGAGACAGCTATAGAGAGGAGGGAGCGTGATAAGCAGTGCTTAACTTCTACCGGTGGTTGCACAGCCCTGGAATTTATTTTTCACAATCTGGTTTTGAAACAGTGGTAAAGCGAGAACGCAGAGATAAAAACAGGTCCGTAAGAGTGAGATGAACAGAAAGTGTAGAGAACTTGAAGAAAGAGGCATATGGTGGATGACAAGTCAGCCGCAGCATTGCAGCGCCGGGATTCGGTTGCAGGGTGACAAATTCAGTAGCAAGAGTTGGACCCCTGCACTTTTTTTTCGAAATTATGCACTAAGAGAGCGAGGGTACAGGTACGAGCTCAGAAAGGAGGGAGGGAACAAAGGCTGTCACGAGAACATGGGCGTTAACCCCCAAGAGGAGGCAAAGTAAAAGGGGGCAATCGGAAAGGGTGAAGTGATGTTTTTTAAGATGAGTCAGTACAGGACGGTACAAAGTGACAAGTGGCCAGTCCCTTATGCGGCTACAGCGAAGGTCTGGGTGTAATCAGAGTGGAAGGATACAATCCCAGCAGGGCCGACTGAGCAATTTATCCTTCTGATATCAATGATGTGAGCACCACTGACTAGTGATCTTTGAACTAGAGAGTGCAGCGCTTAGACGCTAGTGAACGTCTTATTGCTATAAAAGAACTAGTGATCGAGGAGTAAGTTGTGTCGGACCCCGAGGTTAAAGGAAGCCGAGGCAAGGATCAACGCACCCCCAGATTGAGCGACAGGAGGAGGGACAGCGCCTTCGGGCACCACTTCAAGCCTGGGAACTTCCTATACCGTGAGTAAACTCATAGTAACAGGGTTTTGTAGATCACAGCATTTTTCCTTAAATAAGTATTCCTCACGCTGGGAAATACAGCAGTAAGCCAGAACGAGGTGGGAGTAAGACAGTACTACTCATGCACATGCTGTGTGTGTCGTGCCCCATAGCAAAGTCCAATGGGAACATCTTCCTATTATCCCTATATGAGCGCAGATAGCGCGGGTGCTTTATCGAAAGTTGCTACAGCACATTTTACTGTCATTCTTGGCAATCTGGTTCCACTAAAATAGAAAGAGTCTTTCCTTTGGCTCCCCTTTATCTGAGCAGGCAGAACGTCCCGGCGTTTAGCGTTTTGGACGAATGAGGACTTTCCACATTTTGTGTCTTTTTTTGCTGCAACTTGGAAGCATAGGAAGTAAAATACGGGCCTGGAGTCCAGGGTTCTAGCTTGACAACAGATATGGATCTTTTCCTGAGGGAAGAATGCTCGAGTCCCGCGGATGGCTCAGTGAGCTTTGCATATTGATTTAAAGTGGTTTGCCTGGCCACTGGGAGCCAGTGTAGGGGTAGCAGGCGTGACGTGGCTCCTCAGTGGAAGATTACGCAGCTGTCTGAAAGTTGCATTTTGGATTCAGTGTGGTTTCCAAAGGGTTAGTTGGGGTGCTCTGGGCTATCCAGTGGGTGGGCAAGATGACGGGTACTAGCGTGATGGTAGATGGGAGCTTCTGTGGGAACCTGAGGTACGGGAGAGTCTGACACAGACGTGGTTCCTCCAGTTTAATACCCAGTCCTCCCCTATAAATCACGCGACTGGTTAGAAAACAAGCTTGTGGGTCGTGTTGAGAAGCTTGGAGCACTGAGGGTGGAGATGAGTGTTCCTTAGAGGCAGGACCAGCAGACTGGTTTAGCCAAAGGGGGTATGGAAAGTGAAAGCAAAAGCGGGGGGGGATGTGCGCGCGCGCATGTGTGCGTGCGTGCGTCCTGATCCATTGTGAGTGTGAACAGCATGCCGGAATCGGAGCGCGTGTTCACGCGCGCGACCTGATCTGATCTGATCTGATTCTATTTCGCGCTGTAATCGCCAGGTGCGAGACCTAAAAAAGGGATGGCTTAGTCACATGAGGTCTGTTTAAATGGCAGAGCTGTAACCAATCATTTATCCTTCAATAACACTTTGACCAAGGCTTGCAAGTCAGTTATCCCATACCATCCAAAAACAGAGAAAGGGTACAAGGGTAGCAGGTAAGAATTAGAATTTAGTATAAAATTAAATTTAATGGTCAAAGAGGGAGACCAGTGTATCATAACAACTTCCTTTCCTCTTCATAATCAAACGAAGGTCAACCCAAGGTATCATAAAACATAAAAGAGCTTAGTACATTTGATAAATGACTGTGGTTTTGAGATGCTGCCAATTTGTTTAATGCAATTAAGTGAATGAGGAGAAATGATCGGCTCTGTATGTCTTATGTGTAAATAACTAAAATAAGGTGCCAAAAGTAGAATGTTAAGAACCCATGTGATGGATGATTTATGAAGTATGCTGGGTTACAGCTTATCATCTGGAAGACATACACATGCACAAGTACTCTGGGGAGGAACCCACTGTAAAGCGAAAAAGATACCCTGAAAACCAATAACCCAGCGCAGAGGCCTAAGAAACATCACAATGGCAAAATCAAGTAACTTGGTTCTGTCAACCAATTTGGGTGCCTCCCTGTCTAGGTTTCATGATGAGTGTCTTTAATCTGGTGGCATTCAGCGCTTGTTGCAATAGAGAGGATTCAGTTTTTCTCTGAATGAATCTGAGGAATGGGGGGAGGCAGTTCTACAGGTGCTTCACATGTATCATATACAGAGCACATTTTAAGGTTGTGTATGACATCTATTTATTTAGGTTGGTTGATGTCTTTGTCGGCTAATAATTTATTTTTGGGGATGGGGACTGAGGGTAGTTGGGTTGCTTCTTCAAAGGGTATAGTAACAACTAATTGCAAAGTGACAGCCTGCGGGTGGAATTATTCCAGTACAGTTTTCCAGCTGAAGATAATTACATGCATGGTAAATAACAATAGGAGCATCGAAGCTGTCCAGAAAAATATTGCTTTAAATATTTTTATTTTATGTGCTATATGTAGATCTTTAAAAAATCTGTTATGGGGCATAAAAGTAGCATCCGATAAGGTGCACAACAGCTATGACACTGCCAACTCTTAGACATTTATTTAGTGAATACCTGAATCAAAACTTGAAAACTTCAAAAATTCAGTGTTAATGACGTGACTTACCTTGAGCTACTGCCGTCAGTGTGCCATGCCTTCTCCTCATCTTCTGATGTTCCAAGATCACTCGTACCAGCTACAGCTTCAATTTCACATTCCTTTTGAGAAAACAAAGCAGTAAAAAATGCATCTTATATAGGAGTACAACAATATTTCTGAACCAAAAGACTACAAGTGCTCAATACAGATAACCCAGTTTAAACTGAAATATCACAGATTACCACCGAGATATGAACAGTATACAATATGGAGATTGGTTAACAGGATGGCAATCACACCCACCAGTGTCGAAAGAAGTCACTTGTCTTTAGTGACGACCTTTCTAAAAAACTAACTGCAGATTTGTCACCTTTAGAGTACTCACAGACGCCAGACTGGGGAATGAAGAGTTTTTCATCAATCCTCCTAGTGCATTAGCAGGGAAAGCCATATAGTACTTCAGTGACTAAATACCACCCTAGAAGTGACAAAGCAGAACAGATGCAGAGCACAAACTGCAGGTCAAAGTGTCCCAAAATCGAATTCCAAAGCTGCTTATGATGTTCAGGAGTTCACTCCACAGAACAAAAAGGTGGGAGGATAGTGTGCAATCTGTGGTTAGACAGAGTATCCACCAAAAATAATATAAACAAAGATAAGTAATTTGTTCTTCTGAACAATAGCTCTAACAGCAGAGTCTTCATCTTCAGAAAAGATACAAACGTACCTCAGAATGGTGGTCTGTCTGGGGAGTGAACTCAGATCAGAAAGTCCTGCAGGACAGCATGCAAAACGTTCTTGCCTTCATACCTGGATGTTAATGTAATAGTGTTTTGTGAAGACTTGCACTAACGCACAAGTTACTACTTGTGTAACGATATATCTGTAAGAGACATTAGTTAGTATTAGATTCCTTACCTTACGTCGTCGGCGTCATGATGACGTTGTCTGAGTACTTGGACGCCGCCTCCGCGTGCTGACGTCAGTTCTTAGACACAGCTTTTCCGCGCCAGAAACGCAGAGCCATGTTAAAAACCAACACTGGTGCCATTGAAACTAGGGCCCTGAAAGGGGGTAACCCTAACCCTAGATATCGGTTCGCAGAATGGGGAGGATGGGTGGGTCGGTAAGGAATCTAATACTAACTAAGGTCTCTTACAGATATCTTGTTACACAAGTAGTAACTTGAGCATCTGAAAGAGACACGTTAGTATTAGATTCCTTACCTTAGAATAGATACCCCAGCAATACCAACCCCGGTGGTGGGTCTGCGAACCAATAATCACACCAGAAAGTCCTGGAGGACGGAACGGCCAAAGAACCCATCCCTCCAGACTTGGCTGTCCAGGCAGTAGTGTCTTGCAAACGTGTGCAGCGATGCCCACGTAGCTGCCTGACAGATGTCTTGTAAGGGCACTCCCCGGCCCACGGCAGTTGTAGTCGCCGTGGCTCGGGTAGAGTGAGACCGCAATCCAACAGGGGACTCCTTTTTAGCCAAGGAGTAGCATGCATGGATACACAAGATGATCCACCGGGAGATGGTCCTCTTGTGCACCGCTTTCCCCTTCTTAGCGCCCACGTAACCAACAAAGAGTTGGTCATCCACCCAGAACTGGCGTGTGCGATCCAAGTAAAATGAGAGCGCACGTTTTGGGTCCAGACGGTGGAGCCGCTCTTCCTCTTTAGAGGGATGCGGTGGCGGGAAGAAGGTTGGCAAGGTGATAGACTGCCCGATGTGAAAGGCCGTGACAACCTTGGGCAGGAAAGATGGCATAGTACGCAACACCACTTTGTCCGGATGGACAGAAAGGAAAGGTGGAGTACAAGAAAGGGCCTGGAGCTCACTCACTCTCCTGGCAGAGGTGATGGCAACCAGGAAAGCAGTCTTCAGAGTAAGAAGGCGGAGAGGACAGTTGTGAAGTGGCTCAAAGGGAGCGCACATCAGAAACGTAAGAACCAGGTTCAAGTCCCACTGAGGCATCACAAACTGAGCAGGAGGGAATGTGTGTGTGTGATGCCCTTTAGAAATCTATTTACAATAGGGGACTTGAACAAAGAAGGTTGATCAGGCAGCCTTAGAAAGGCTGAAAGGGCAGAAAGGTAGCCCTTGATAGTGCCCAGAGCAGAGCCCTGCTGGGCAAGAGAAAGAAGGAAGAGAAGAACCTCAGAAAGAGGGGCAGCAAGAGGATCCACAGCCTTTGCTGTGCACCATGCCACAAATCTATTCCACCTGCAGGCGTATACCGACTTTGTGGAGGGACGCCTGGCTGCCAGAATGACGTTACAGACTTCAGGAGGCAAGTCGAATGGCCTCAACTGTCGCCGCTCAATTTCCAAGCATGGAGGTGGAGACTGGACAGGTTCGGGTGGAGGACGGTCCCCTGCTGCTGCGACAGAAGGTCCTCCTGAAGAGGCAGACGAACCGGGGGATCGACTGACATACTGAGTAGCTCTGAATACCAGTACCTTCGAGCCCAGTCCGGAGCCACAAGGATGACTTGGGCCCGGTCGCGCTTGATCTTCTTCAGCACTCTGGGCAGAAGTGGTATAGGCGGAAATGCGTACAGTAGACCGCAGCTCCACTCACGACGAAAAGCGTCTCCGAGCGAGTGCCCCCTTGGAAATTCCAGCGTGCAGAACTGATGACATTGCGCGTTCTCTTCGGTGGCGACTAGATCTAACCAAGGCTCTCCCCATTGCTGAAAGAGGCCTTGCGCCACGTCCGAGTTCAGACGCCATTCGTGATCCATCATGCACCGACAGCGGAGCTCGTCCGCCCTGGCGTTCAGAGAACCTGCCAGGTGTTGAGCCACCAGGGTCACGCCCTGGCGTTCCAGCCATTGCCAGAGGCGCAGAGCCTCCTGGCAAAGGGTCCACGACCCCACCCCGCCCTGTTTGTTGCAGTCCCACATGGCGGTGGTGTTATCCGTGAACACCTGCACTACACTCCCCCGGACAGAGGGGAGGAATGCTTTCAGTGCTATACGAATCGCCCGTAACTCCAACAGGTTGGTCTTAACATAAGATCAACTAACATTCAACGTTGCAACTTGCATACATTTTACCACCCACCAGGAGATAACGCAAAGTTTATAGTAGAGTTAATGGAGATCATAACAGCCAACTCTAACAACGCTGCCAATAACATATTTCTAGGCGACTTCAACCTTCACTGGGAGAACCGCAATGACAAACTGGTCAACATGCTTAAAGGTTTCCTCACTGAACTAAACCTCACTCAAGCGTGCACACTACCCACACACTCTAAAGGAGCGACGTTAGACTGGATTATCTCAAGAAACAAAGTTGCAACAATCCACTCCATAACACCATGTGACTGGTCTGATCATCACGCCATAACATTCATGATACCCACAACGAGAAAGGGTAGGACCAGGCAACCTTTCAAGACCAAAAAATGGACTCGAGACACAAAAGAATCAAATATGGAACTACTGGTCGAAAGCTGTGAAAGAGACTTACAGCCACCCAACAACCTGGAAAAAGTTAACGAGCTGACGGATCACTACATAGCAACTGTCGAAAATATCGTTAATAACACCATGCCATTAAAATTGAAACGAATCTCAGAGAAGACTAAAAACCCGTGGTTTAACGAAGCACTAAATGAAGATAGACGCAAATTGAGAATGGCCGAAAGAAAATGGAGGCAACACCCATCATCTCCTGAATTGGAAGCCCTCAGAAAAATAAGGAACCAATATAATAAAAAGATCATCAACTCAAAAAAGGAATTTATAAGAGCAGAACTGGATAATGCCAAAAACAGACCACGAAAACTTTTTGAAATCCTAAAGGAGCAATCAAACAAACTAGCCAAAACAGTGCAAGAAAATTCAAAAACACCTCTAAGCTGTGATGAATTTTCCACATTTTTCACGGAAAAGGCCAAAGCACTCGAAATAGAGCTTAGAAACTCGGCGTTGAACCTTCCCAACGAACCTCGGTTTACTAACGATGCCGACTCTACAACGGATTGCACTATGGCAAAAAACAAGGCGAGTTGGGAAACATTCGAACTGTACGACCAACACATGATTGCTAAGACGCTCTCAGGAATCAAACCTAACAACCACTACCAAGACCCTCTGCCTGCAAAATGCGTAAAAGAAATCAATCACATCCTGATTCCAATATGGACCGAAATAATAAATGCGTCACTGTCACAAGGGATCCTTCCCGACTGCCTAAAAACAGGTCAAGTCGTTCCCATAATCAAAAAACCCACAGCGGATGCATCAGATCCAAATAACTTTCGCCCAGTGACCAACATCCCTTAACTGGCCAAGTTGACTGAGAAATGTGTGCAGAACCAACTGAGCCAACACATCACCAAATTCTCCTTGCTAGATGAATGCCAATCAGGATTCAGAGCAGGGCACAGCACGGAAACAGCGATTCTCCATATTATTGATGACGCGCTACAGGCCCTTGACCAAAATCAAGCATGCTTACTGATTCTCCTAGACCTGTCATCGGCATTTGATACGGTAAATCATGAAGCATTACTGACCAGGCTACGGGACAGGATGGGATTATCGGGAATTGTGCTGAAATGGTTAGATTCCTTTTTACAGAACAGAACGCAGCGCTTCCTGGTTAACCAATCAATCTCACTTCCTTGCCCTATCTCAAATGGAGTCCCTCAAGGATCGACACTATCCCCAGATCTGTTTAACCTATACGTCGAACCACTCACAGAAATTCTCCAAAAATCTCAAATATCCTATCACATGTATGCTGACGACACGCAAATATACTTAAAGATCGGATCCATAAAAGAATTGGAATTAATGAATGAGACACTAAAAATGGCACTTCAATGGTTAACCGCAAACCACCTGAAGCTGAATGCATATAAAACAGAGTTCCTACTAATTTCTCCACCAAGGAGCCATACAGAAATAAAGGAATGGATGAAAGTCGTGACTGCGCTAAACTGCACCCCAACCCTTGTCAACTCAGCCAAATCTCTAGGAATCACCTTAGACGAGAATCTAGACATGAAAGCCCACATTAACTCAATGGCGAAAAGTGCCCGCTTTCACTTGAACTACTTAAGAAAATTGAAACCATTCATCACAGAGTCAGACCTCAAATTGGCAATCCAATCCTTAGTTATCTCGAGGATTGAATATGGTTGCACCACCTTGGCTGGATTACCAAAAATGTCCACAGCACCACTGAAAGCCTGCCTTAACGCTGCGGCAAGACTTATCACCGGAACCAGGAAATATGATCATATATCCCCGCACCTGAAAGTATTAAACTGGCTACCGTATGAAGCAAGAATCCAAATGAAGATAGCATGTATCACACACAAAGCATTACACGACAACACCCCAAGATATCTAGCAAAGAAAATTCAGTTGTCCGGTGGCAACCGACCAGCTAGGAGTGCTGAGGAGTTGCTACTACGGCCAGCCTTCTTCCGAAAGAAAAAAACCTATGACAGAGCGTTCTCAGGAGCTGCCCCCAGAATATGGAACTCACTCCCTCCAAACATCAGGAAGATCCAGAATCTGGTAACATTCAAACGGGAAGTCAAGAGCCTGCTGATGAATAGATACATTACTTAGTGAAGAACACTGTTCATGGTTCTGTTATACTACTGCCTTAGTACAGATCATGTACGCCATTAGATAGGGAGGCATAGGCAATACTATAATGGAATACGTATCCTATGATATGAGAACAACTTAAAGGCCAATAGTAATGGTGATTTTGATTGAACAGGAGAACAGCATCTTTCATGAACCTATACCGAGCTACCTCATATCTGTTATATATACATGTTTTTGTTATTAATTTAATCATAGCATATTTACTTACGCTAACGTCACATGTGTTACGAATATATATATCATCTACCTCACAGCGGTTGCTTGCTAACTGTTTATATATATGTTAACCCTTTTCCTTTTCCTATTTCATGTTCCCACGGGTCTTGTTCGCGCTATACAAAACTTTATAATAAATAAATAAATAAATAAATAAATAAACAGGTTGATGTGGAGCCTGGCCTCCGCCGGAGACCAGAGGCCTCTGATCCCCGCCTCTCCCATGTGGCCTCCCCAGCCCTGGAGGGACGCATCCGTCACAACTACGTGCTCCGGTTGGGGAAGGGAGAGGGATCTGCTGCTGACCCAATCGCGGTCCGTGAGCCACCACTGCAGCTGTCTCGCAGTGCCCTCCGAGATCAGGACGTGGTCGGATAGGTTGCCCTGATGCTGGGCCCACTGAAACTTCAGGTCCCACTGCAGAGCCCGCATCCGCCACCTGGCGTGATGCACCAGCAGGATGAAGGAGGCCTTCAGCCCCAGAAGCCGCAGCGCCAACCTGACCGAGACCCGGGATAACGGCTGAAGGATGGGAATCAGAGCCTGAATATCCCGGACCCGCTGTTCGGGAGGATAAACCCGAAACCGCGCCGAGTCGAGAACCGCTCCGATGAAAAGGAGCTTCTGAGAGGGGCACAGGTGTGACTTCGGCACATTGATGGAGAACCCCAGCCGGTGCAGGAGATCTGCCAAAGTCTGGAGGTGGCTGACGACTGTCTGGGGCGAGCCCGCCTTAAACAACCAGTCGTCGAGGTAGGGGAAGACTGAAACCCCTAACCTGCGCAGATGAGCTGCGACCATCGCCATCACCTTTGTGAACACCCGTGGGGCGCTGGTAAGGCCGAAGGGGAGCACGGTATACTGAAAGTGCTCGTGGCCAACCGTGAACCGCAGGTAGCGCCGGTGGGCCAGCAGGACGGGGATGTGGAAATAAGCGTCCTGCAAGTCCAACGCTACCATCCACTCTCCTGGGTCCAGGGCAGCTATGACCTGAGCCAGTGTCAGCATCTTGAACTTCTCCTTCCGAAGGAAGCCGTTGACGTTCCTTAGGTCCAAGATAGGGCGTAGGCCCCCTTTGCCCTTCTTGGGCACCAGAAAGTAGTGGGAGTAGCAACCACACACTACTTCTGGCCCAGGAACGCGCTCGATGGCCCCCTTGGCCAAGAGGGCCGTAACTTCCTCCTGCAGAAGTCGCAAATGATCCCCCGATACACTGTGGTTCTGCGGTGGCATGGCTGTAGGAGTCACCTCGAAGGGGAGGGAGTAGCCCCTTCGGACGATCTGCAGCACCCACCTGTCCGAAGTGACGGTGCGCCAGTGGAGGTGGTGATGGCGAACCCTGCCCCCCACTGGCGTCACATGGGCCTGAAAGCACGGACTAGGAGGTTTTGAGCCGGATGCTGCGGGGAAAGGTGTGGACTGACCTCGCCGTTGTCCCCGACCGCCGCGGTTCCCACGGCCGCCACCGCGTTGGGTATTACCCTGCGGAGCGTGGCTGGCAGCACTTATGGGTACACCCCTTCCGTGGCCACGAAAGGAATGAAAGGCAGCCGATTGCTGGCGCGGGGCAGAAAGGCCCAAGGACTTGGCCGTAGCCTTGCAGTCCTTAAAGCGCTCGAGCGCATGGTCTGCCTTGTCGCCAAAGAGGCGACGGCCATCAAAAGGCATGTCCATCAAGGTGTTCTGGACATCGGCCGAAAAGTAGGCGGACCTCAACCAGGCGTGACGTCTGACCGCCACCAACGTTGCCATCGCTCTACTCAGTGAGTCGGTGGTATCCAGCCCACACCGTATAGAATATTTGGCTGCATCCCGGCCCTCCACAAGGGCTTGGCCGAGTTTGGCCCGTACCTCCAACGGACACTCTGGCAGCACTTCCGCAACCGCATCCCACAGAGTGGGTGTAGCGGCCCAAGAGGCATGCGGTGTTGGAAGACCGCAGTCCCAGACTAAGGGACGAGAAGATCTTTTTGCCGTACTGCTCGTACCTCTTGGATTCCCTGTCCGGCGGTGCCGACGGGAATGCGGTCTGGGAATTGGAGGCCTGGATGACCAGGCTCTCGGGGGGTAGGGTGGGTGGACAGGAAACATGGGTCGCCCGGGGCCGGGCGGTGGCGTCTGGCCACGTTCCTATCTACGGGCGAACCCGTAGCGGGCTTGGACCAAGTGCCCATTAGAACGTCGGTCAAGGCCTCATTAAAGGGCAGCAGAGGCTCGGCCGAGCTTGACTGCGGTTTAAGGACCTCAGTGAGGAGGTTAGTCCTCACAGCCGCGACGGGGAGCTCCAGGCCCAAGGCCTTGGCAGCCCTCATTAACACCACACTGTAGGTTGCCCCCTCCTCCGAAGCCACGGTAGGAGGGGAGACAAAACCAGTGTCTGGCCTCCCCAAGGTCTCCTGCCCAGTCCTCATGAGACTGACACTCTCGGGTCAGAGGGTCCTCAGACCCCTCCCAATCCCCTTCATCACCCATCTCCTGAAACTCAGGGTTCTCAACTAATGGGGCCTGCTCATAGAAGTGAAACTCCCCAAACGACGTCTGGAGCGGCGCCCATCGGGGCCGTCCCGACGTCGGAACAGGAATGAAGTTGGCATCGGGGACGGCGCCGGAGGCGACACCTGATGGTCCGACGCCGGGGAAGTCGTAAGGTCCACCGGCGACGATCCAGATCCCGAAGAAGGTCTAGCTCGGTCCCGCGGCGCCGGGGCCGCTGTACCCTGCGGCGCTGGGCCCGAAGGCACCGGCGGCGTCGGGATAGCGGGAACCTGCGGCGCCGGGCCCGAAGGCGTCGGCGGTGTCGGGGCCGAAGCACCCCCCGACCCGCTAGAGGCCCTAGACGGGTCCGCTGGGCCCGAAGGCGCCGCGGAGCCCGTCGGAGGAGAGAGTTTCCTCATGGCCATGAGGAAGCGCTCGATCTCCTCCGGCGTCCCGTTGAGCCCAGGGACCGGAGAGTGTGGAGCTGAACGCGGCGCCCGCGACTCCGACGGAGCCGCGTGGGCGGTGTCACCCGAACCCCCGGCCGCATCGCACGAGCGTCGGGGGGAGTCCGCAGAGCGATGACGCCTCTTGGACTTCTTGTGCTTCTTACCTGACGACGACTTCGACCCAGAGGAGTGCGGCCTACTCTCGGAGCTGTGGTGGCTCCGAGCCCGCGACCTGTCCCTCGACCTCCTGTGGGACCGAGACTTCTCGCGGCGCGGGACCGACTGCTGGAGTTCGAGTCGCCTGCGGGAACGCTCCCGCCTGGCTTTCGAAGAGAGGGCCCGGCAGTCGGAGCAGGCCTTGTCGTCGTGATCGACGCCTAGACAAGTTAAACACAGGTGGTGAGGATCTGTGACCGACATCGTGCGGTCGCAATCCTCACAGTGCTTAAAGCCAGGCATCCCTACGGCACCAATCGGAGTCGAAAGACTTCGAGAAATGATCAAAAAACGATCAAAAAGTTGGTCAAAAATTGACTAGGGTTACTGCTTTTTCCAGATCTGCGCTTGCTAGCGCGAAAAAAAGAAGAACTGACGTCAGCACGCGGAGGCGGCGTCTAAGTACTCCGACGACGTCATCACGGCGCCGACGACGGACGCGGAGCCGCAGACGACGCCTACCGACGCGCAAGGGTACTGCTACGCAAAAGTTTCCGGATCCAGTCTGACGCCTGGGGATATTCTAAGCTAAGGAATCTAATACGAACGTGTCTCAGATATCCAAGTCGTAGCCTGGCAAATGTGCAAACCAATATCTACCATTTCAGGCACCAAATAAAAAGAATTCAACTGTTGCTGCTCAGTCTCTAAACATAGAGGTGTAGGTTTCAGAAATTTGGGAGTAGGAATTCCACTCACTGCTGAGACAGGGGGTTATTCCGAGGGGGAAATTGGAGCAGAGTAAAAATGCTGAAAGTGCTGAGGAGCTCTGGTTGCAACACTATCTTGCACCAGTTTGGGGTTTTAAAGTTGAGCTACGTCTGGTGTTCTAACTTTTCTCAGAACTCGAGGCAAGAGAGGTAGTATTAGGAAAATGTTCAGGAGACCTGAATCCCAACACAGACTGAATAAATAATCTAATGACCTACTTGGAGGAATTTCCAATGTGAAGAAGCGTTGACACCGTGCTGGTGGTAAGCATCTTACTAGGGCATATCATGCTGATCAAAGATGCCCTATGACACCTCAGGATGGGGACACCACTTATGGTCCCACAGCCGACGTCTGCTCTGGCATTTAGGGACTCCACAAAACATATCTCCTGCTGTTTCAGTTAGAGATGCAGCAATTCTTGGCATAATATCCAGAACACTAACCCAATTGTTGCAGTACTACAGTTGTATTGACTTTAAGGAACTTCACTAGCCTGTCTTTGATGGTCAGCAGGAACGTTTATAGTGCCAGACAGATTATCCGAATTTCCAAAAGATTGATATGGAGCAGGCTTTACTATTGGAGATCAGAGGCCTTTGATCTCCACCCGGCCCAGATCATGTCTGTCACAACTGTAAAGTGTGGGTGGGGAAGAGAACGTGGCTTGCTGCAGGTCAGGCTGGTGTTTGTCGGTCTTCACATGAAGATCGTCGCAGTCACCTCCTAGAGAGAGGCAAACCCTGTACCGGATCTGTTAAAACCTTTGGTTCCATTGTAGTGCCTGCATAAGCTATCTGGCAAGTGGGATAAGGGGGACACAAGATGCCAGGAGCCCAAGAACCCTCATATCAATCACCACAAAGACCAGATACTGAGCACAAGCACAAAATATTGTATTTATATCCTAAATAACCAGGCTTCGCTGTGGTGGTTTACAGCCTTGAACACCACTCTATCCAGGATAGCCCCTTATAAAGAGAATTCTCTGCATGAGCACATGTTGGATTCGGGCTCAATGATGAAACACCACAAACATATCAAGTGATCATCAGTCATAAGGAAGTGGTCTGTGACTAACTGTGATGAGATCGTCTTGAGCAGCCTGTCGTCAAGGTATGAAGTACATCTATCCTACTGACCTGCAAAGAGGAGTTGCAAACACCATCATCACTTTTGCGAACATCTGAAAGGTCGATGCAAGGCCAAAGGACACCACAGCAAATTGTAAGTGTTCGTACTACTCTATGAACAGCAGAAAGCATGTTTGGGACTACAGGAAGGAGATATGAAAAAAAGTTCAGGGATACTATACAGTCTCCTGGATTGAAAGCAGAGAGTATCTGAGCCTGAGTGAGCAATTTGAATTTACAGTTTTGAAATTTCCCCTTCAGAAAATCATTCAATGGACTATGGTCCAGAATAGCCAGAGGCCTCCATCCTTCAGCATGAAGCAGTAGTGCCAATAGCCTGTCAGGGTCTGGCACCCGCTCAATAGTGCCTTTAGCCAGCGGGAAATGGACTTTTCATCAAAATACAGATGTGGTCTGCAAAACTGCTCTGGTGTGGGAGGACTAAGAGGTGCAGAAAAAATCTAAGTGATAGTCCCTTTGAACAATTTCTAAACCTACAAGTCTAAAGTGATGGGATTTCCAGCTGGGAAGGAAATACCATATTCGACTAGGGGCGCTCGACCTCGGACCTGGGGATCTGGGTTCGAGTCTCGGTAACAACGCCAAAAACATCCTGTGATTCTGGGCAAATCACTTAATCTCCCTGTGCCTAACAAAAATGAATGTGTGTCCTCATGTAACGTAACTGGTGTTATGTAAAGTGCTCTGATACCCGATTCGGGTCAAGTTCGCGCTATAAAAAAACTCTGCAAAAAAAAGCCTTAAACAGTATGTCAAAGCAGCTTTGGAATTACATCAGCAGGGGAAAAAACGCTGGATAAATGTTGTCCCTGCTGGAATGAACAGCTTAAGCTACCACCAAACTCTCTGCCTCAAAAGGACTGGGTTTGGTGTTGCGTCGACAGAGATAGTTGACCCTGCAGTTAAGATAGGTCTCTAGATTGGCCTCGTAACTTTCTATACTGTAGATGGAATTGTCTGACTGGGGACAATAACCCGAGAGATAGAGCTGTAGCACAAATACCTTTGAAAAGCTCTAGTGAACAGTCAGCCTTTTCTCCAAGCAGTCTAGAATCATTGAAGGGCATGTCTACAAGGGACAACTAAAGAAAGCACAATTAATGGTACCTAAGAGTGCCCTTAAGCACTACTCCATTGACAAAAGCAAAGCATATGCCGTACGAGATATGCAGGCCTGAACGCAATACATACTTTGCCCATCTTAGCTTGTTTGGGCAAGTGAGATACTGAGGTCATCTGGAACGGCCAGGTGGCCAGACCTCTCCAGAAGGACTTTGAGTCTTGATCCAACAGCAGTCTCTTGATTTTAGTTTTCCATGAAGCAAAAATCACACGAAACTCTGAGGTACAGTGAGCTCTGGATCGCATCAAAGTGGTGGAAAAGGAGTACTGACCTCGCTGCACCTGGGAGGGCACTGTATGGCATCAGCGACGTTGCCAGGCGACACTTCTGGTGTCAATATTAAGCCAGAGCCCCTGACAGCAACACAAAGATTTGAAGTTTCTGGATCTAGTCTGAAGCCTGGGATTATTCAACAGTTGAGGAATCCACAGGTAGAAGAATCCATAACAAATTTTAATTGGGAACTGTACTACAAGTCCCAACCATGACATTAAAAATCAATTCCTCCAGAACCGGGAAGCCCTTCTCCAGCCAAGACAGGACCTCGTGACAGCGATGTAAAGCAGACTCCCTTCAGAAAATGAGGAGGGGCAATACAGGCACAGAATGGGTCAGGATGATGCAGGCATTGAACAATGGCCCAGATGTTGCAGTTCTTTGTTCTTTCTGCTTCTAGCATGCTGGGCTGCAGGGATTCTGTGGAATGCGAGGCACTAAGCTGCTATCCACTGAGATGTCCCAGTCAAATCGACTTTGTGCAGGGTTTCTTGGAAGACTGGAAGTTCATGAGGTGCAGGCCATCACCTCATACAGGCGTGCATGCTGTCTCTCCTATAGTCACATCAGCAAGGCATTACACAGGATTCACATACTTCAAGCTTACCTGAAAGGAAAAAATTAAAAATGGGTTCCACTCTTGGTGAGGTCTCTTCCTTTAATTAGCTTCTTCATTTTGCAGGTGTCTATCTTCCTCTGACATTCAAAATGGTAAGTCAAACTGAAGTCAACCAATCCAGATGAACTACATTTTTATGATGCTGTGAAAGTCAGACCAGTTTCAAATCATCTGTTTAGTTGTTAATCTCAAGGCAGATCGATCTTTCCATGCGCTTTAATGCCTGGTAGAAAAAGTTGCTTGCCTACAGTAAAGATCTTTTTGGTAGGTACTAAATCTTTCCTCAGATTCTGCACCATATGAATTTATTCAAGAGGCAGTCTGAAAATGGAAAGTTTTTCATTTAGAAGGAGCTCTCCAACATACCACAGGGTGCCACATGATTCTACTCATTACACCTGCCCAGCGAGTTGCAACATCTGCATTTATTTTATTTAAAACATTTTATATAGCGCAAGCAAGACAAGCTAGGGTATCAGAGCGCTGTACATCGAATCACACACATTAAGCAGGTACAAAAGAAAATTTTACACCAAATAAGAGATTAGAAATGCAAAAAAGGTTTAGTAGTGCGGTAGGCTAGAGTTGTACACAAGGCGTGAGTGTTATCAAGGGAGGCAATTGGTTTGTCACATTTGGCTCTTCAAGAGTAATCTTTTGACTTTATTTTATGCTGCTGTCGAGGGGTTTGTTCTTATTTCAGGAGGGAGATCATGACATATTCTTGGAGCCAGACCAGAGAAGGCACGGTTGTAGGTTTTCTTCTGTTTGAACTTTTGTGGTTTCAGCAGGAGAGTATTGGAACTTCTAAGGGTTCGGTTCATGCCTGAAATGTCAAGTTTTTTGATCAAGTAAGGAGTGGTTTTATGATGTAGCGCGTTGTGCATTACGCAAGCTATCCTGTACAGGATCCTTGCATCGAGGGAGAACTAGTTGAGTTGAATTGGATCAGAAATGATGTTGTCACGTTTGCTAGAAAGGGTTTGACTTTCCTTAATGTGTTGAGTTGGTGATTAGCTCATCTTGTTGCACTGATGGGGTCTTGCATATTTAGACATTTGTCCAAAGTTATGCCGAGGGATTTAGTAGAGTCTACAACATGTGGGATGCAATTCAGGGCCATTAGCTGTTTTAGCAAATCTTGAATTAGAGCCAAGTGATTGTGGGGGGCAATTAGGAGGAACTCCCTCTTGAATGTGTTCAATATAATGTGGCTTTGAGATAACCATTGTCGGGTTTTCTGAAGTGCACTATTAAGAGTTTTGATGTCATCCGGAGAAGAAATTCTCATGTAATGTTGAGTATTATCTGCGTACATCTGGTAGTTCGTTTGAATTGCTCAGAATTTCGGCGAGACCTTACATGTACAAGTTTGGGAGAGAGAGAGTGCCGATCCTTGAGGTACTCCAATTGAGATTGGTTTACTGTTGGAAATGTCATGGTGACTTGGATTCTTTGAGTTCTATTATGGAGGAAAGAAGCAAACCAGTCTAAAACTGGGCCCGATAACTCCGTCCTTTTTTCAAGTAGTTCAATCAAGATATCATGTTTGACCGCGTCAAATGCCGCGAGAGATCAAGCAATATGAGCAGGCATGGTTTCTTCTGGTCGAGTAGTGTTAGAGCATCAACAATGTGTGTTAGTGCCGTTTCTGTACTATGACTGATCTGAAGCCCGATGGGTATTGGTCAAGGAGCTGAAACTGTTCGATGTGCTTGCATAGTTGTGTGTGTATGCATTTCTCAAGTAGTTTGGCTAAAGTCATGATATTGCTGATAGGTCGGAACTTATTTGGGTTGGATAAATCAGCATTTGGCTTCCTCAGGAAGGGGGTAACTTTTCTCATCTTGAGGCAGTCTGGAATTGTGTCCTAAACGAGAGATTCATGGACAATCTTAGACCAGAGGGGGAAAACTGAATTTGTTAGCTCTTTAAATTACTTGGTAGGCATAGGATTGTTAAAATGGTTTGCGGGTTTTAGTGCATTTAGGTTTTTCGGAGCTCGGTATCATTTGGAGGTATAAAGGAATTTCATGGTGCACCGTTTTTAGGGCTAGCGCCTGCGTTGCAGTGCGCAGCACTGTTCGCGCAGCGAGAGCCCTTTTGTATGGGGTTTTGAAAGCTGCTCATACGCACATGCGTGTTGTGAGAAGTTGGCCTGGTATATGACGAGGACTATTCTAGTGATCACCTTGCACCAGTCCAAACAACCCTTATGGTGATGGTTGTAAGTCAACCTTATAGACCAGCTATCCTAGTGGTAGCGTGGACAGAACAGTCTTAGGCTAAAAGACTCTTGAGGGCGTGTAAAGCCAGCTGTTTTACCATATGTAACCCCTTGAATATCAAATGAAAGGATACCACACAGGATATATATAAAATATATATGTATTTATTTACTAACACACTCCTCTGAACTCTTTATGAGATCAGAGGCCAAAGCACATAACAAGATACTTAGTCAGAATACGTTAAGTTGCACAATTTACGGTTAGGCCCTAGGGGTGAAGCAAACCATATATTAAGAAAGTGGTATAAGTACGACGTCACGAGAAAAGGAAAGGCCTAGGGAATCGCTGGGGCTACACTATCTGAACAATAGTTTAGGCGTAGGAGGCCCACAGGCGGTGCGTGTAGTGTCTTTACACACACGCGTGAGTCAATGCAAAGTCAATGGGAACTTAGAAGTTAGATTTAGAAGGATTTAGGACATTTCCGGTTTAGCTAGGACGAAACAACTAAAGACCTAGACACTTGGATAGTCAATACCCTTGGGAGCACCGAAGTACTCGCGTTACCTCACCCACGGACGGCGGGTGTATAGGTGTGAAGATGTGTCGGGTTTCGTCGTTGAGTCCTATGGAGCCTCAAAGAAAGATGCTGCAGGCGACCAGGTGGAAGATGTCCGGGTGGATCCAAGGGTGGATCGAGGATGAAGAGGACCTGAAAGCAGAGGGGACAGAGTCTGGGTCACTAGCCAGAGACCGGGTGGAACCAGGAAGGAACCAGACGACGTCGAGGAGCAATCAGGTGCTGTCTTGAAGCTTGTCTTGGCAACCACGTGGACCAGGAGGCGTCGACGACGACCAGGTGCTGGAGATGGACTGTCCCACGAAGGATCTCGCAGAAGGAGGGGTCGACTTCCGGATTGGAGTCAACAAGCCTTGGCAAAGGCAACCCACGCATGATACAACAAAGGCTTCTGGAGCAGACCAGCAAGGTCAGAGGGGCTTCACCTTTGTAGGGAAGCAAGGGCCAGTCTGGAGCAACCAGACCAGCAATGTGATTCAAAAGGATTGTCGTCACAGAGGCTACTAGCCAACGGGCCAGCAACCGGAAAACGCGTCGAGCAGAACACAAGCAGAAGGGCCCCACGCAGAACTCGTGGAGTGTGGAGGGCTGATCTTCGGTGCAGGTGGAGCTCAGGTTCGGGGTTTCTCAATCCCCAGTGCACAGCTTCGAGGAGGCCTCAGGAGCTGCACAGTTAGCAAGTTGCAGGCTTTCCAAGATGTCCGGTCCCACGTGTATCGTCGCCTCCACGGATCTCAGCTATGCTGCAGTCATGAAGAGACGGTCAGAGAGGTCTGGAGGTCTGGGTCTTGTCAGGCTCTGTGCTCGGGTTCCGGAGGGAAAGTCGACAAAGCAAGCCGTTGATTTGCTGGATGGTGCCCGGTTGCCCAGGGTGGTCATTCCTTGACCACAAGGGAGATTCTTCAGTCTTCAGCAGCTTGTCGAAGGTCAAGAGTTTCGTGTCAAGTTTCGATTCAGGATTAATCTAAAGTCTCAGGACTCAGCTCCTACCTTTATACAACTAAAAGGGGATGGATTACTAGGTCCTTTCTATGGGTGGGACCAGGAAGGGGGGTGGTTACACCCCCTCTCCTTTGTCCAGTTTCGCGCCAGACCTGGGGCTGGAGTGCCCCAGCAAACGGTTTGAACTGGGGTATGCATGGAGCACCTAGTCCTGTCTGCTCGCACCTCCCCAGGCAGGAACCCTATTGTCCAAACCTCCGTGACTGGAAGGACTCCCAGCAGCAGGAGGTCAGACTTGTGTCAGTGGCAGCAGCGTCCATTTTGTGACGCTGGGGCTCTGGTTACTTTTAACCGGGATAGTCAGCAACAACAGGTCTTCCCTCTCTAGAAGGGTGGAATGCTACCCCTGTCGCCAGAATTGGCGAGGGGGTA
Source organism: Lissotriton helveticus (assembly GCF_964261635.1). NCBI lineage: Eukaryota > Metazoa > Chordata > Amphibia > Caudata > Salamandridae > Lissotriton > Lissotriton helveticus. The sequence continues at coordinate 644,099,721 of NC_136067.1, forward strand.
GTATTCCAAAGCGTATGACACCTTACACAACATGTTTTGATAAAGCCAGACCAAAGTTAGCATTTAACCGTGAGGTTCATAATGCACTTAAGAGTATATGGTATGGCAATATCATAGAACAGCTATAAGGACATGGTTCCGAAAGCTGCAGACAGGCTCAGCTCATGCTAGAGCACCATCTCACACATAACCAAGCACTCTGCCGCCAGGATTGTTAAGGCCTGCCATAGGATTGACTTATAGGTTACAGTGTGTCTATATATAAGGGTAGATATAGGAATACTATACCTAAGCAAGGGGTGATTACACAACCTTGCCCCAGCTGAGTGATCAGCCAGTTGTGTCAGTTTGAGTGGCCAGCCAGGGGTGGCATAATACATGCTGCAGCCCCTGGTAGGCCTTAGTTACACCTATGCCCTAGGCACCTATGGTACACTTGTACAGGGGCTGATAAGGTGAACCAATTCCCAATTGTGGATGTACCTAGAGTACATGGTGTAAATTTAGAGAGAGTGCATCTGGGCTGTGGGTCTGATTAGCAGGCCCACAGCCACATCTAAGTCGAAAACCAGAGAAGCAAAAGCAAAAAGTTGGGGTGACCATAGGAAGCAGACCCTACTCTCGTACACGTCTTAGCAGCTTTCCCCGGTTGCCATTAGCTTTCATATGCTTTTTTTAAAAAAAGCTAGCACGCAATTGGGCAATGGCGGGCGCATGTCCCGTCTTCACTCCGCCCATTCCCGACAGTGGCTAGCATGCGCAGCAGCGCGCGTTTGCCTCGCTGCCGCGCTCCCTCCCCCCACTACTCTGTGGCGCGCGTGCACCATTGCATTCAACTTGATGCACAAGTTACTTACCTTCGGTAACGATATATCTGTAAAAAACAGTAGTTGGTATTAGATTCCTTACCTTAGAATATCCCCAGGCGTCAGACTGGATCCGGAAACTTTTGCGTATAAGTACCCTTGCGCGTCAGTAGGCGTCGTCAGCGGCTCCGCGTCCGTCGTCGGCGTCGTTAGCGCCGGGATGACGTTGCTGGAGTACTTAGACGCCGCCCTCGCGCGCTGACGTCAGTTCTTATACACAGCTTTTCCACGCCAGAATTGCAGAGCCATGATAAAAACTAACACTGGTGCCATGAAACTAGGGCCCTGAAAGGGGATGACCTTAACCCTAGATATCGGTTCGCACTACGGGGAAGATAAGAGGGGCGGTAAGGAATCCAATACTAACTACTGTTTCTTATAAAAATAGGTTACCGAAGGTAAGTAACTTGTGCATCTGTATGAAAAAGGGTAGTATTAGATTCCTTACCGTAGAATAGATACCCCAGCAATAGCAACCCCAATGATTACACCAGAAAGTCCTGGAGAACGGAACGGCCGAAAAAGCCATCTCTCCGGACTTGGCTGTCCAGGCAGTAGTGTCTTGCAAATGTGTACAGATGTCCTGCAAGGGGACTCCCCGGGCCAGGGCAGTAGTAGCCGTCGTGGCCCGTGTGGAATGGGCACGAAGCCCCACAGGAGGCTCCTTTCGAGCCAGAGAGTAACAAGCCTTGATGCACAAGACGACCCATCGAGAAATGGTTCATTTGTGCACCACCCGTCCCTTCTTAGCGCCCACGTAACCAACAAAGAGTTGGTCATCCACCCGGAACTGGCGTGTGCGATCCAGATAGAATGAGAGCGCACGTTTCAGGTCCAGACGGTGGAGCCTCTCTTCCTCTTTCGAGGGATGCGGAGGCGGAAAGAAGGAGGGCAAGGTGATGGACTGCCGATGTGGAAGGCTGTGACTACCTTGGGCAGGAAAGAGAACACGTCCGCAACACAACTTTGTCCGGATGGACAGAAAGGAAAGGAGGTTTAGAAGAAAGGGCCTGGAGCTCACTCACTCTCCTGGCAGAGATGATGGCAACCAGGAATGCAGTCTTAAGAGTAAGGAGACGAAGAGGACAGTTATGAAGTGGCTCGAAGGGAGCGCACATCAGATAGGTCAAAACAAGGTTCAAGTCCCACTGAGGCATTATGAAATGAACAGGAGGGAACAAATGAGTGATGCCCTTCAAAAACCTATTTACAACTGTGGACTTCAACAAAGAGGGCTGATCAGGAAGCCTTAAGAAGGTAGAAATGGCAGAGTGTGCCCAGAGCAGAGCCCTGCTGGGCAAGAGATAGAAGAAAGAGGAGAACCTCTGAAAGAGGGGCATAGAGAGGATCCACAGCCTTTGCTGTGTACCATGCTGTAGGAGAGTAGGGTCTGCAATCCTATGGTCACCCCAGATTTTTGCTTTTTGCTTCACTGGTTTACGACTTTCCCTGGCTGTGGGCCTGCTAATCAGACCCACAGCCTAGCTGTTCTCTCTCTAAATTGACATCCATGTACTTTAGGTGCATTTACCAATTGGTACTGGGCCACCTGATCAGTCCCTGTACAGTGTACCTTAGGTACCCAGGGCATAGGTGTACCCAGGGCCTACCAGGGGCTGCAGCATGTATTATGCCACCCCTGGCTGGCCATCCAAAACTGACACAACTGGCTGCTAAGACAGCTGGGGCAAGGTGGTGTAATCACCCTTTGCTATAGATATAGTATACCTATATCTAACCCTAAAATGGGCACATATATTCCTATCAGTCACTCCTATGGCAGGCCTTATCAATCCTGAAGGCAGAGTGCTTGGAATTGTGTGTGATGGTGCTCTGGCATGAGCTGAGCCTGTCTGCAGCTTGCGGAACCAAGTCCTAATAGCTGTTCCATGATAACGCTATACCATATACTCTTAAGTGCATTATAATCCTCGCGGTTAAATGCTAACTTTGGTATAGCATTATCAAAACATGTCGAGTAAGGTGTCATACGAATTGGAATACTACCCCCTCGCCAATTCTGGCGACGGGGGTAGCATTTCACCCTTCTAGAGGGACACGACGGAGTAGTTTCTGTCCTGTAACTCCAGTTCTGAAGTAGGGGTATCTCTGTTATAGTCATAATCTAGTGAATAGTCCCGCCCATGTGCGTGGACCCCGGCAATCAAAAATAATCTCTTAAGTTGTCATAAAATTGCAGAACTGCAAAGACACTTAAGAGAGAATTTAAAGACAAATAATGCAGCCTATATCCACAGGCTACACTGTCCAGTACTTTAACTAGAAATTCCACCAAAACGCACACAAACAGCACAGCCTGACCAGTTTCTCCCAAAGAGAATCTTGCCTCTACCAGTAAAAGCCTCTGGAATGATAGAGAGAAAGGCATGGACAGACAAGCCCCATAGGCTGCCATTATGTGGCTTAAATAGGATACTGTGCCTTTAAGAGAACTTTCCAGAACTTCTCCCAGTATCCCAGAATGCACAGCAGGTCCCTCTTACTTTCAGTTCTTTTTTCCGGCTCCTGCTAACAGGACCCTGGTGCATTGAGCTCTCCCTTTTTCAAGGGTTTATTGGAAATTTTGTGCACTTTTGCATTAAAAGTGTTTTCAGTTTGTGTGCTTGGTGTCTCCCTTCACTCCTGTGTATTTGTTCAGGCTTTTTAGGGCTCTAAAATGCCTGCTCTTTTCGACAAGTGCCCAGCATGTGGAAGGAAGAAGGCCAAGTCTGATCCACACGACATCTGCATACTCTGTCTCCCTGAAGCACATGTCCCTGAACATTGTGAGATCTGCCAGACCTTCACCACAAGGACTCTGAGGGACAGGCTGAAGATTAGGCTTCAAGGCCTGGAGGAGAGACGACTGCAGGCTGCGGGTGGGTCTGGGCAGACTGGGAAGGCTCCCTCTGCCCCTGCCCAGCAAACGGTCCCGGTCTCCGTCGACGTCGATTGCATCGACGACGACGTCGAGAGGGATGACGACGGTGTGTTCCCCATCTCCCCGGGTCGAGACAGCGTGGAAGGTCGACGTCGAGAGGCCTGGGTAGGCCGCCGTCGAAATCACCGCCGACGGCGTCTTCGCCGTCGACGTCCACGTCGAGTCGTCGACGTCCGCGTCGAGCCATCGTCGGCGAAGCACATAACAAGTTACTTAATCAGAATACTTTAAATAGCATAATTTACAGTTAGGCCCTAAGGGCGCGTAGAACCATATACTAAGGAAGTGGTATAAGAACCACGACTGGGGAAAACGAAAGACTTAGGGCCTAGAGAATCGCTGGGGCTACACTGTCTGACCCTTAGGTTAGGAGTAGGAGGCCCACAGGCGGCGCGTGCAGTGTAAGTACACTCACGCGAGCGTCAATAGAAAGTCAATAGGAACTTAAAAAGGTAAGTAACAAAGATTTAGGACACTCCAGGTCTAACTAGGAAGATGCAACTAACAAAACTAGACACTAGGATAGTCAATCCCTACAGGAGCACCGAAGTACTCGCGTTACCTCACCCACGGGCTGCGGGTGCATAGGTGTCAAAAGTGTGTCAGGTTTTCTCGTTGATTCCTATGGAGCCTTGGAAGAAGATGCTGCAGGCGACCAGGAGGAAGATGTCCGGGTGGATCCAAGGGTGGATCGGATTGAAGAAGACCTGAAAGCAGAGGGGACAGAGTCTAGGTCACTAGCCAGTGACCGGGTGGAACCAGGAAGGAACCAGACGTCGTCGAGGAGCAATCAGGTGCTGTCGTGAAGCTTGTCTTTGCAGCCACGCGGACCAGGAGGCGTCGAGGACGACCAGGTGCTGGAGAGGAGCTGTCCCACGAAGGTTCTCGCAGATGGAGGGGTCGACTTCAAGATCGGAGCCAACAAGCCTAAGTAAAGGCAACCCACACAGGATACACAAAAGGCTTCTGGTGCAGACCAGGAGGGTCTGAGGTACTTCACCTTTTCAAGGAAGCAAGGGCCAGTCTGGAGCAACCAGACCAGCGATGGATTTTCAAAAGGATCGTCGTCACAGGGCTACTAGCCAACTGTCCAGCAACCGGGACAAAGCGTCGAGCAGAACACAAGCAGAAGGGCCCCACGCTGATCTCGTGGAGTGTGAAGGGCTGGTCTTCGGTGCAGGTGGAGCTCGGTGTCGGGGTGTCTCAGTCCCCAGGGACCAGCTTCGAGGATGCCTCAGGAGCTGCGCTGTTAGCAAGTTGACGACTTTCAAAGTTGCCTGGTTACACGGGGCTCAGCTGTGCTGGTGTCGTGCAGTGGGGTCAGAGAGGTCAGAGAGGTCCGGGAGTCGAGGTCTTGTCAGGCTCTGTGCTCCGGTTCCGGCGGGAACGGGGACAAAGCAAGCCGTCGAGTTGCTGGATGGTGCCTGGTTTCCCAGGGTGATGACTCTGTGTACATACAAATTACCTGGGTTACAAGCGTATTTTGGACTGGGGTACTGCAGGAACACAAAAGAAGCCTTTTTAAAACATAGGCTAGGAATCCTACCAGCGATACCACATTCCCAAGCTTTACCTGCACCCACGTATTAGAGTGCAATTCGATCAAGAGGTTTAATAGAGGGTCAGGGATCCCCCAGGAGGCTAGTTTTTTCCAAAGGTCGGCTCGATTTACATTGTCGAAAGCCGCCTTGAAGTCCACAAAGCAAAAGTGAAGAGTTTGTTTAGTCCGTTTTGCTTTGTCGATAAGTAAAGATAGTGCCAGGAGGTTTGTTGTAGTTCCCGTATCTCTACAAAACCCAGTTTGACTAGATGGAATTATGTTGGACTTAGTTGCCCATTCGCACAGCTGAATCAATAAGAGCCCTGCGAAGTATTTTGCCTCAATGTCCAGAAGGGCTATCAGGCGATAGTTCTTTGGTAACGTTCTATCCCCCGCCTTATATATCGGTGAAATAACTGAACCCTTCCATGATGCAGGAAGACACCCAGAGTGGCTGACAGACATGAAAAGGGGGGTCAAAGATTTTGCCCAATATTCCGGATCAAGTTTAAAGAGGGCTGGAGGAATTCCGTTTGGCCCCGGAGCACCATCCTTCCTTCCTTTGGAGATTAATTTCCTGAGTGTAGCAGCATTAACTTCGATTTTAACTTTTTCATGTAGTTTTATTGTTTGTCGGGGGTGGCCCTCCTGAAGAACCTGGTACTTGTTAGTTACCGCGGCCTGTTGGTTGAAATGAGTGTCTAAGAAGGATTCCCAGGAGCTTTTGGTTATGTACGATGTTATTCCACCATGTTTCGGATTTAAAAATTTGTTTAGCGTGGACCAAAATCGGGCGCTGTTATTTCCCTTAGAGTCATAGTGAAGTTTAGCCCAGAAATCTTCTTCATTAGATCTTTTGACCAACCATTTCAGTTGTTTTGAGGTCTGCCCGGTGTTTGCGGAGCTGTTCGAGAAGATCCCGTTCGCCTGGGCTTTTTCTCAATAATCTTAGGGATTTATTCATCGCTTTTTTGTGGTCTTTTAAGGCTAGTTTCTGGGTGCTTGAAATCTTCCCTGTGCCATTGGAGCCAAAAGATGGGAGGTGCCGTACTGTTGTTGAATATGTGTTTGTAAATTCGGCCATAAAGATTTCCCATACGGATACTGGGTTACCCATAGGATAATTTAAACTGTTTAATTGTAGTTTTGCTACTTGAAGTATGCCCATCGTGTTTGCGACCGAGGTTTTAATTTGTTTAAGATTTATGGTGTGACACACGTGTGGTCCTGTTGGATTGGGGAGAATTGAGTCCGGAAAGGCAAGGTAAGAAACTTCCTGGGGGCGGTGGTCGCTATCTCCCTTGTCTCCTAGGTTAAAGCCCAGTATATGATGAAAGAGTGGGAGGGAGACTAGTGTGTAGTCTATTGTAGAGGTTGCGTTGCCTGAGTTGAACGAGGCCACAGATGGAGTCCTCAGGGAATCTTCCATTTAAGACCCTCAGACCGATGTGCTCCAGGTCTTCCAGCAGCTCCTCCGTTGGCTTGGAGGTTTTACCTTGGCTGTTAAAGGATTGAGTTGGAATATTCCAGTAGTAGGACTGGGCCTGAACGTCACTATTTGAGGATGAGCCTAAAATGTATTGGTTGAAGTCTCCAGAAAGAATTAAATTGGGTGAAGTTTGCGAAGACATTAAGTGGTAAAAGTGGTCCATTAGAAGTTTCGACTCTTGTTTCTTCTTTTTTGGGTTGATGCAAGTGTTGATCAGCAGCACCTCTTCTTTTTTCCCCCTAAGATTTGATGTAATCCGAACTGTGTTTATGGCAGGAGAGTTGGTGGTCAATTCATTGCGCACTACCGACATTTGAGATTTTGATGTAAGTTGCTGAGCCACCCGCCAGCCAGCCGAATTTACTTTTTCTTATGGCTGGGGAGTGATAGCAGGTGTAGCCTTCTATGTGTGCTGGATTCTCCAGCCATGTTTCCTGAAGAAGGATAATATCAAATAATTTCACATATTGTAGGAATTCAGTGTCTGTTGCCTGGTCGTTGAGCCCATGTAGATTCCACGAGCATAATTTCAGAAGTGATGTGGCCAAGTACGAGCCTGGCTCAGTTGAGTTCCCTTGTCATTGTGGGTGACTTGGTGTATTCCTTATTCTAAATAGCTGATGATCATCTGGATTGTCCGAGTTAGAGACCATCGAGCTCTTTTGGGTGAATGTTGCCTGTATTTTTGTAGGAGATCGACCCAATGCGCCCCTAAGCACGGACGTTGTCTTCGAGTTTTTTGTAGGTGGTCCGTACCGAGGTCTCTCGAGCAGGGGAAGCGGATATCCTATGTTATGATGTAGGGCAGATTTAATCCCCCAGGCTTTGAGAATGTTTTGCTCATCTAGGATTTTATTTACAATTTCGGACGAAATCCAGGTCACTTTTGTCGCTTCCTTGTCCTGTGTTCTGACAGTTTTTATGAATTCTAACGATAGGTCAGCTGAGCATAAACCATTTAAAGATAGTATGGTGCTAAGGAGATGGAGTAGATTACCTCTATTCAGAATATCGAATATACCCTTTGATTCGTAATCTGGGGTAAAGAAGATAATAGTAGAATACCTATTTTGATCGTCCGACTGAGCTATTGGGGGGTAGCTACGCACTGGGATCACTCTGTTAGTGTCGGACTGTGGTAGAGTTTCTGTGAGGCTGTCACCAGAGGAGAATTTACGGGATTCAGAAACAGAAGGAGCTATGAGGTCACCCACTATAGAGGAGTATGACTGGGTTTGGGTGCACGAAGGCCCTGTTTTCATTGGTTCTTGAGCCCGGGATCTTTCACAGTGAGCGATGGTCATAGCTTCTCGTGCAGAGTCCGGACTGTGCTTTGGGGGGGCCCCCCTTGGTTCGAGTGTTGGTAGCGATATGGAGGGGCTAGCGTCCTTCCCTTTTCCAGTGCCACCATTTGCCATAATATTTGAATTGCCGGTTTCGCAGCTGGGCAGGGCCCTACCGGCCTCCTGTATAGGTGCCTCTATGATTACTGCCACGTGTTCCCCTTTTGAGGAAGCGCTGAGGGCCGTGGAAGTTTGTTCTGTACTTGCATTGTTTACTGTGGTTGGGCCCAGATCTTGCGGCTCCTCTCTGGTTTCAGATCTGAAAAGTGGGTAAACTTCTGCCGTACTTGAGATTGTTAGTTTGTTTCGACCTTTCTTTCTTTGCCGACGTCGACCTTTGGCGTTTTGGATTGGCACCTGGACCTTGAGAGGTGAAGAGGAGCGTGTTGACAAATGGCCCGCTGTTGGTACCAGTGCAGCCTTGTCTGTAATACTAGCAGTAATGGACTCTTCTGTTGAGGGTTCGAGAATGGCTGTCTCACGGGGATTGATGTACTGGTCCCTTGCGTGAGGCCCTTTTGGCAGGCCTTCTATCAGAGTAGATACTATTTCTGGGAGTGCTGCTAATTTGTCGATGATCGGACCGCAGCTGCACACCAACTTTGCTTCCTGCTGGGCTCTGCCAAATAAAGAATTTAGTTGGCAGAGTTTCTCGTCAATCCGCCCCACATAGACAGCCAAGGTGTCAAGTAGAGTCAACTGTAAGTCCATTTTATCAGATTGAAAGTGGAGAGTGTCTACAGTTCGTTGCATAGTGTTTATAAGAATGTCCCAGGTGTTTGACACGTTTGGTGCTTGAATCCTAGGTTTGGGCCTTTTTTGGGTTGAAGATTTATTGGGTGTTGACGAAAGAGAACAATTTTGTGAAATTATTGAATTTGAGAGTATAGCCTCCTGGTCGGGAACCCGTTTGGTCGACTGGGTTTTGTTGTTTAGTTCATCTGTGGGCAGAGAGTTTGACCGGTGTAGCTGGAATGTAAGAAGCAACTAGATCAGCCCACTCTTGGGATCCCAGATAAGTTAGGTTGGTAGGGCCGTCACCCCCAGAATTTGGTATGTTTACCACGGTCTCCTTCTGGTGTTCATCCGAACTCTGCTCTTCTGCATTTTCTTCCTTGGGCTGTTGGCAGAATTTTAAGCCATCCAGTTGGTGCGAGAGGATATTGGCCGTCTTTGACGGGTTGTTTAAAGCTGCTTAGGTCTTGCCATTGGTTAGAGTCCTTACCACTGCAGGTCGTGAGGTTGCGCAAAGAATGCCTTACCTTCTGACTAGTTGAAGGAAAAGGTGAAGTGGCTGGGGTAGGTGAGGAGTTGGTATGCTTGGGAGAGGGGGATGAGCGCAGGCCCGGCCTGGCCCCCCTGTCGCCTGACCGCGGTGCAAGTGGGCTGCGAATGGCCCTGTTCGTAAACTCCCCATCCCCCTCTCCCGCTGGCCCTGTTTTACTGTGAGCAAGTAGACCCTGTGCAGGTAAGCCGTCTGTTGCGAGAGGAGTGTTAGTGATATCCCCTGCTTGGCCCGAGGGTTGATCTTTTTGCAGTTCAAGAGGGGATAGTGGAAGTAAGGAGTCCTGAAGGCCCAAGATTTTCCCACTGGACGATAAGATGGTGGAGAGTGGGTCCTTCAAAAATTGAAATTTTCATGTGATTTTTGGTTGGCGAAGATTTGGGTGAGAAATCGCAGCCTGGAAGGCTTGATCGCTACATGCCCGACTTCGTCTAGAGATGAGTCCCGGCTCCCACTGACTTGGTTTGTGTTGTCCTTTTGTTTGTATTTTGTTTGGCTGTTGTCGTGACCTTCGACTTGGACTTGGATTTGGCCTTAGTCTCGAGCTGGGCCCTTTTCTTGCCTGACCTCATACTTGGATAGGGCCCAAAAAGGGAAGTTAGGGAGATGTAGTAGGGGTGATAGGGGTGGTGGGTCAGTCGGGCTTAACCCCCAGCCCTCTTTGCAGTGCCTAGTATCGCAAGCCCCGTGAGGGGGACAGCAAGGCGAACTCGTGGTCTCACAGTCTCACCCCCCACTGTCCACTGGCTCTACTGATCCTCTGATTTGTTCTGTTGGGACAGCGAACAGCAGTGCAGTGCAGTGCAGAGCAGCTGAAGGGGTTTGGGAGGGTTTTGGAAACCGCAAAAGACTCACAGGCGCAGAAAACTCACAGACTCACAGTGTGTGTGCTGCTGCCTGTTTCGTCGTCGTCACGCGTTTCCCCTTTCCACCGCCTCGTCTCGCTCCTCTTGCTCCTCTCTGCTCGTAGCTCTGCTGCGTCCTTCTCTTCTCTGCTCTCTGCTTCTCTTGGCACCGTGGACCTGGTGAACCGCCGCTGTGAGCTCCTGATTCACCCCCCGACTTGGGGGCAGCGCAGGATACTTCCGTCCTGTTGCCTGTAACCTGTTGCCGTTGCCGGTTGCCTGTTGCTTTTACAGATGCTTGTTATCCCTTTTACTTGCCAACGTCAGCTGCTCCCCCGAGCTCCCACTGAGTGCTCTGGCCTACTCACTGCTACCCGTCCGTCCAGTGTGTGTAAAAACCAGAGAGGACGAGAGGAAGAGCCAGCAATGGGCTGTAGGCAGCTGGAAACGCTGGAAAACGCTGAGCGCTGGCTGCTAGATGGCTGGCTGCTAGGTGCGAGCAGGCTGATTCCCAGCAGGTGGCTCAGCAGCTGTTCGGCCGGAAAGCTGTCCGTGGTCCCACTAGGAAGGCAGTCTGGGGGGGCACAGCGCAGCACAGTGCAACACAGCGCAACGCAACACAACAGCCTCCGAGCTCCGGGGCACCGAAGATTCTCCGTAGGTTCTAAAGCTCCACTACACACCACTTTAGTCGTCCGGCGGGCTCAATGCGACTTCAGACCGTGGCAAGCTGTGGCTGAGCGCGGGTGGAGAAGGGCCCCCCCCCCAGCGGCTTCAATCGGCTTCGCCCACTAGAAAGCCGTCCCAGGAAAAAGCCTCTGGAGCTCCACGTACTCCGGTGTACTCCGGTGTGCTCGTCGTCAGCGGGATCACTGCAAACTGCAGACTGGAATGGTGAGTAATCCAGGAAGGTTACACGCCCTCTCCTTTGTCCAGTTTCGCGCCAGAGCTGGGGCTGTCGTGCCCCAGCACCGGTTTGAACTGGACTATGTATGGAGCACCTAGTGTGCCCGAGGCAGTGTCTCATTCTATTCAGCCCTCCCTGTCCCAATACACAAAGTCCTGTCTGGGGTGGTGCTCGCACCTCTCCAGGCAGGAAACCTATCGTCCAAACCTCCGTGACTGGAAGGACTCCCAGCAGCAGGAGGTCAGACTTGTGTCTGTGGCAGCAGCGTCCATTTTGTGACGCTGGGGCTCTGGTTAACTTTAACCGGGATAGTCAGCAACAACATGTCTTCTCCCTCAAGAAGGGTGGAATGCTACCCCCGTCGCCAGAATTGGCGAGGGGGTAGTATTCCAAAGCGTATGACACCTTACACATGTTTAGATAAAGCCAAACCAAAGTTAGCATTCAACCACGAGGATTATAATGCACTTAGGAGTATATAGTATGGCAATATCATAGAGCAGCTATAAGGACATGGTTCCGAAAGCTGCAGACAGGCTCAGCCCATGCTAGAGCACCATTTCACACATAACCAAGTACTCTGCCTCCAGGATTGTTAAGGCCTCCCATAGGAGTGACTTATAGGTTAATGTGTGTCTATATATAAGGGTAGATATAGGAATACTATACCTAAGCAAGGGGTGATTACACGACCTTGCCCCAGCTGAGTGACCAGCCAGTTGTGTCAGTTTGAGTGGCCAGCCAGGGGTGGCATAATAAATGCTGCAGCCCCTGGTAGGCCTTGGTTACACCTATGCCCTGAGTACCTAGGGTACACTTCTACAGGGGCTGATAAGGTGAACCAATTGTGGATGTACCTAGAGTACATGGTGTGAATTTAGAGAGAGTGCATCTGGGCTGTGGGTCTGATTAGCAGGCCCACAGCCACATCTAAGTCGAAAACCAGTAAAGCAAAAGCAAAAAGTGGGGGTGACCATAGGAAACAGACCCTACTCTCCTACAAAGAGGCGTCGACAACAGCGGAAAACTAAGTCAACCACAGCGGCTCCGAGTCCAAACAACATGAGATTGGAGCAGCAGAATGCGGTGGCTGCAGTCTTGACCCTGAGCACACCACCAAAAAAAGGGATGTCCACCTCCCAGGAACTGGACACGATGATGGTCAGTGGGCCATCCTCACCGTCAATTGACATGGCAGAGTTCACTTACCTACCGGTGGTCACCCCTCAGACAGCGGACGAGATCGTAGGATGAAGCAGGCTGAAACTGACCGGTGTCCCGTCAAGGGTGATATGCGCCAGTAGTGACATGTACATGCCTTTAGCATAGCCCCCGGCAAGGCTGAGACCTGGGGTGGTGCCAGACTGAAGCGTAATGCAGGCTCTTTACACAGTGGGCGTGAGATAATGACACCTCTGTCCCAGACACAGATCCACATGCCCACACACTGAACTGCCTGGTCGTGACGCCTTCATACGCGACATGTCTCGTACGGTGCTATAGGGGGGGATAGTTGCAGCCAACTACCATCCAGGCACACACCCCGTAGGCAACATATTGACCTAATATATTTTGATGTTCTCTTATAAAAGTTTGGACGGACCCCTGCCTGGGTTCGCCCATATGGTTATGTTGTTCCCAGTTCTGTTTTGGTTCCTCTTGCACCAGACCGGTATGACACAGGGAAATCATGTGATCCATATGCACTGCCAGGACCCCCTGCAAACACATTCCCTAGCCCCTAACCCGCGTAATGACAAGCATTAACATACTGACGTGGAACATTAGAGGCATGCACACACCTGCGGGGCGCTACTCAGTCTTCTCATACTTGCAACGACACCGCATTGAAATAGCGCTCCTGCACTTGACACAGACGGAACTTGACCGGCTGCGTCGTCGGTGGAGAGGTCAAGTTTATGGCACCACATACTCTGGGCACGCTCATTTGGGTGAGGGCTGGCATACCGTTTTGGTGCTCGAGGGCAGACGTAGACTCCAATGGCAGATACACATTAGCACATGGGACACTAAATGGTCAGACTGTATTACTTGGCTCGATCTATGCCCCGAATGTAGACCAGGCTTCCTTTCTGACGCAGCTCTCCCTCACGTTGACTCCACATACGGGACACCCTCGGTTACTAGGCGGGGACTTTAACTCGGTGTTATACGTGCACGTGGACAGATCCTTCCCTCCACTTAACCGGACTGCAGCAGTGTCCAATGCCCAAGCATTAACAGATTGGCTCACACATTGGGCGCTAATAGATATATGGCGCACACATTACCCTACTGACCGTGTTTACTCATACTATTCGGTGGTGCACGATCTACACATACGGCTTGACAGGGTGGTCGGATCCCAGTCGCTGCTCCCCCTCATACAAGGGTCGGAATATCTGGGCAGGACGCACTCCAACCATAACCCCCTGAAGATTCAGTTTAGCTGGGACGCAGGCCGTCCCCCGGTGCCCATGTGGCGCTTACAGCCTGCAGCACTGGAAGTCCCAGAGTTCCGCTCGTCTCTAGGAACAGCCATACTGGCATATTTTGACCAAAATGAGGATACAGCAAGCAGCCCGTTGATAGAATGGGATGCGCTGAAGGTTGTGATCCGGGGCCATTGTCTGGGGGCCACGTGGAATATACGGAAACAATTATCCACCTCACTAGCCAAGTTGGATTCCCAACTGCTACAGTACGAACGCGAGGGAGAGAAGGAAGGCGTACACGCTGACAGACTGGGGAGACTTAGGGCGCAACATGCGGACCTACTTGAGCGTCTCCGGTGCCTTACCTACACAGCGCATACGGCTCGTACACATGCTGAGGCAGATAGACCGGGCCGTTTACTGGTGTGGCTGCTGCGGCAGGAGAGTGCTCATTCTCCCATTGGGGCCATTCGCACTTCAGATGACATCCTAGTGCACACCCAGCATGAAATTCACAAGGCCTTCACAGCTCACTACACTCAGCTATACCGATCCGCGTCCGGCTGCACTGAACAGGACATTGAGGGATTCTTGGAGCAGGTCCAGCTGCCCACAGCTGTTGGGGAATACGCAGAGTCCTTGGGGGACCCCCTCACCCTAGAGGAAATTGGGGAGGCGATCGGGTCATTGGCGTCCGGCAAAACGCCAGGGCCGGACGGCCTGCCAGCTGAATAATACAAGGCCAACAGAGAGTATCTGCTGCAACACTTGCATAAGCTATATATGATGGCAGTAGAGGACGGCAGACTGCCCCCTCAATGTGCGAGGCATATCAAGTGTCCTTGCAGAAGCCGGGTAGTGATCTCACTACTATGGGGTCCTACCGGCCCTTGGCGCTACTTAATGTAGATTATAAGATCCTGGCCAAGGTCTTGGCGGAGCGTCTGTCTTTAGTAGTTCCCAACTTGGTGCACACCGACCAAAACAGGTTCGTGCCCAAAAGGAGCACATCCCTGAACTTATGGAGATTCTTCAGGGTTGCGTCCGTCAGTGCGCAGGTCTGGCCCAGGTCGGGATGTCTTATACTGGACCCAGAAAAGGCATTCAACTGTCTTGAATGGAACTACCTAGCGGCAGTGTTGCAGAGATAAGGTCTGGACCGTGGTTTTCTGGAGATGGTTAACCTCCTGTACCGGGGACCTTTGGTCCGGGTGCGACTGGGGCCCTACGTTTCGGATTCGGTGCAGATATGTAGGGGCACCAGGCAGGACTGCCCGTTATTGCCCCTATTATTTGGTTCGCCATTGAGCCCCTTGCAGCAGCCCTGCGGGCGTCCCTTAGTAGTGGCCTTCCATTGGGAGATGAAACTCATACAGTTTCTCTGTATGCTGATGATCTCCAGGTTTTTGTGCAAGACATTGCGCATATACCGGATCAACTGGGACGTGTCATCAGAGACTTTGCTGCCGTCTCGGGACTCTGTGTGAATGCAGGCAAGTCCTGCATATATGCGTTTGGGGAAGGGAACCAGGACCGAGGATACACCCTCAACGGTACTAGGGTGCAGTGGCAGCGCACCCCTTTCGTTATCTAGGAGCTCAAATATATTGCCAACCGTCAGACCTGATTGATGGGAATCTGGGAAGAGCGCTAACGGCGATCAGATCACAGGTGAAATTTTGGTCCACGTTACCGCTGACAATCACGGGCAGGGTGGCGCTGTCTAAGATGGTGATCCTCCTTAGGGTCCTGTATTACTTCACCAACTTATCCCAATATATCCCGGCGGCATTTTTTACTCCACTTACCAGACTGCGTAGGGACTTCATTTAGGCGAACTCCCGACATAGGCTGTCCCTGCCAAAATTGCACTTACCCACTGATCAAGGAGGACTCGCTGTACCCTGCCTGGAGCACTATTACCTGGCAGCGCAGTTGCAGTGGATAGCTCGGTAGCATGCAGACAGGTGACGTGATGATACGGCGTCTGTGCAGCCCCCATACACCCTAGAACGCATCGCTAGCCTATTCCACCAGGCCAATAAAACAGCGACGCCAACACCTCTCCTCCTGGTGGTGGCGTACAAATGCTATCGTAGGAGTTTATACCTTACCAGTACGCTGATACCTTAGGCGCCTGCGCAATCACTTGTGGGCGCCCCTAGTGGGACAGGAACACTTACGCATTCAAGACTCGCAGACTGGAGTGACGCAGGCATACAAACTCTGGGAGACCTTTACCGCGATGGGGCGCTACTGCCGTACGATATCCTAATCAGGGAGGAGAGCCTGCCACCGGGGCAATTCCTCATGGACTGGTCACTGATTGCAACGCTCACGGCCAAATGGGGGGACCTGACGGCTGAACCCAAACAACACCTTGTTATACAATATTTGCACATTATGGGTAGAGGCCGTCACCTTGTCGGTTGGTTGGTTTGCAGCGGCACTTCGGGTACATACGGCGGTCAGCCTTGCATCCCTCAAATGGAAGGGGGAGGTAGATCTGGGGTGCCAATTGCGGGACAAAGAATGGGACCGAATTCTGCAGACTCCCATACACATGCCCAGGAACATGAGGTTTCGACAAATACAATTGTTCATTATACACAGGGCATACCTCACGCCCAATCTCATTAATAGATACTTCCATCGGGAGGACGCAAGCTGCCCTAGATGTGCCGAGCAGTGGGTGGGGCTAGTACACATGCTCTGGGACTGCTGTAGACTCCATGACTACTGGAGTGACGTCAGAGTGCAGCTGCGTAGGTGCACAGGCTGTGACATACCTTTTGACTGACCCATATACATTTTACACCATTACCACAGAACCCCAGCCACGAAGGTGACGTCTAGGCTTCTGGACCTGGGTATAGTGGTGGCCAAGCGACTCCTCAGTAAGCACTGGAAGGCTCGGACCCACCACACACGAAGGCGTGGAGGCGTTCGCTCTCTGCGTGGGCCAAAGCGGAGGGCATTGCCATTCAGCCGGAGGAAACACTAGGCCTGCGGAGAGAGCCCATAGCAGCCCACTGGGAGGGACTACTCCTTACCCTACAACAATTAGAGGGTGGTATTCTGATTGGACAGTGCGCAGGTGAGGCAAGTACATCCGAAGAAACCAGTGCAGACCAAGAGGGGGTGGCCCGGGACGTTCCATATACACATGCCATTAGCAACTGACATGATTGTCAGGCAAGGTCCCAGGGCACGTATGATTGGGGGCGGGGTTTTAATCACGGTGGGATGGGTGTTTTGTTAAGGGGGGAGGATCGGCGTGCCCGTATCGCAGGAACTGATATGCCATTACCGGTCAAATGTTACTGTTAAGGTGAGGGGGGCGGGGGCGGTTACCCCTTTTTTTGGTTTGGTTGAATTTAAAGTTTAATATCTGTGTAACCGTGCAGACGGCAGTCCAGAAAGGACCTCTACCCACGAGACTGCGGGAGAAGGGATAATTACTAAACTGGAGTCATGTTATTCTGCGAATGGTACATTCATGTAGGAGATACATACTTTAAATGAGTGTATACTGCCCAATTGTCTTGAGTAACTTGGCTTCGGAGAATGTTGGAAAATGAATAAACAGATTTAAACAAAAATGAAACAAGCGTGGTCTAGGACAGCTTGAAAACTATAAATTGTTTGCCTTCCTGAGGATGGCATTCAGGCAGTGGTCTACAGACCAGATGGCTCGCCCCCTCTAGAGCTTCCTGTTTCATCCCTCCACCAGCATATAGACGATTTGGGTCAGTGTGGGGATGTGGTGTGTAGCCTTTAAGGGGTTCTCATCAAGTTGCAACACTCTTTTGCGCGTCCAACAGCTACAAGGCTCCTGTAACAACCGTTCCTCGGAAAAGCTTACACCTCAGAGGCTTGAGCGATGCTGCATCTCGATCACAAAAGGGTTCTCAAGTAATCCTGCCTGAATTTCTTAAATTTCAATAACTTATGTGTTATGTTAAAAAATATTTATTGAGCGCACTGCCACCGATTGGTTTCCTGGCGCTGAGATAGACAGAGAGCGGAACCTGGGAACGTGAATAAGAAGGAATTAGTGATATGCTTGTCTGAAGAGCCATGTTTTCAAAGCTTTCCTGAATGACAAAAGATCCGAGCAGGACCTAATCTCGAAGGGGAAGGTGTTCCATAGACGAGATGCAAGAACGGCAAATCTGCAACCACCAGAACGTTTGCGTTTGAAAGCGGGTGTCTGGAGGAGGGCTAGGTGGGCAGAGCGCAGATTGCGGGAGGGGATATGTCTGATGAGGAGATTATCTATGAATTTAGGACTTTTACAGTGGAGAGATTTAAAAATCAGGCAGCCACTTTTAAAGGAACAGCGTTGGGACACAGGGAGCCAATGAAGGTTCCTGAGCAGGGGAGATGCTGAGTGCCATCTGGTTGAGCAGTGATAAGTCTGGCCGCGTAATTCTGGACCATCTGAAGGCGCTGCAGTAGATATAAGGGTAGGCCTAGATATATGGAGTTTGCATAATCCAGGTGGGAGAGTACCGTGGTTATCACCACCTGGATAATGGCCTCTGGGGTAAAAAAGCGTCGCACCTTCCGGATTTTTCTGAGCTGGAAAAAACACTTGGGAGACCACTTGGCCCACTTGTGTTTTTAAAGAGAGATCACTGTTCAGGGTAACTCCAAGTGTCTTTGCAAAGGAAGTAGGAGTAGGAGCTTGACCCATGTCTGATGGCCAGTAGTGTGATCCCCAGTATTTGACACTGTCACCTGTGAGCACCAGCTCAGTTTTTCCAGGGTTTAGTTTTAGGTGGTTTTGGTTCATCCAGGTTTGGATGAACCTCAAGGTAGACTGGAAGTAAGAAATGGAGAAGGTGGAGTTGTCAACAGTGAAGAGTAGCTGCAGGTCGTCCGCGTAGTTGAACATAGTCACCTGTTTGTCTCTTAAGGCCTGAATTAGAGGAAGAATGTAAATGTTAAACAGGTGGGGTGACAATGAGGAGCCCTGAGGGACTCCGCAGGTGATGGACTGTTTAGAGCCGACCAAGGTGCCGAGACGGACCGACTGGGATCAGTTCTCCAAGAAGGACCTCAGCCAACAAGCGGCTAAGCCCCTGATGCCGGCCTGGTTGACACGGTCGATCAATATACCATGGTCGACCGTGTCAAACGCGGCCGACAGATCCAACAGCACCAGGGCCTGAGGTGAACGTCTGTCAGCACAGTCACGGAGTGAGTCTAAGACCGCAACTACCACTGCCTCTGTTGAATGGGCAGGGCGAAAACCTGCCTGGTGGGGATCAAAACAGTTTGAACCCTCTGAAAAGTTGGACAGGTGTTTCGCGACATGAGCTTCCATAACCTTGGCCAAGAAAGGAAGCAAGGAGATTGGGCAGTAGTTTGCCATGCAGGTGGGGTCCGCCCCAGGTTTCTTCAAGAGTGGAATGACTGTTGCTTCCTTAAATGCCAGGGGTACTAACCCAGATGTAAGAGTCATTCAACAGAGTATAGGCTGGAGTCGGGACGATGGACAGACACTCTTTAAGGATGATGGGGGGGGGGCATTTTTCAGAAGGTGCCCCTGATTTGACTCTTGCCAGTAACTCTAAGAATTGCTCTGAGGTAATAGTGGGCAACCTATTTAATGTGACCTAGTTGGGAGTAGTATGGGTAGCAGAGGGAGTATCGCTAGAGGAAATTGGAATGGTGTGACTCGTATTGATCCCCCCTGAAAGCTCCACAGGAAAAAAAATACTACCACTCAACCTCTGCTGGGGGTGTAACGCCACCCACTGTGACCTGCTCCATGTTCGGTGGTCCTGCCCTAGCCTTATAGCCTACTGGGCGCAGGTATGGGATCAGAACCGTCAATGTAGTGTGGCCCGCTTGCATCATCCCCCGCAGGTTGCCCTTCAACAGGATATCGCCGACTTAACCAACATGAGCTCACATGAACACCAATGGCTGGCAACATGACTAACCTCGGCCAAGTTGTCCATCCTTTGTTACAGGTGACAGCCCGCACAGTGCCTGCGCTTACCAAATGTCTACTGGAACTACATCAAGTAGCCGGCCACGAAATAAAATCACATGCAAGCTCAATGATCAGAAATGTTTGAGGAAGTCCGGGGTCCTATCCTCATGAGGGTGAATGTACCCCCTATTCTACCATACCAAACTAGGTGTTTTCTGCTCCTCGTCATCAAATCTGATTGAGGCAATGATTAGCACCATAGCACGAATAGCATCTTTATTCAATGCTCTTAATTCCAGCCATTTCTGTGGATCTGACAGTGACTGAATGCTAATTATTTTATATTAATTAATCCCTAAAGTAGTCTTTTTTCTCATTTTCTTTACAACAATATTTAGTGTTAGAAGGAGACTCCCTGCCTTCTTGAATCTGTTACGTCTGTTAAATACCTGTTGCTGTCATTTGCTGAAGGAAACTGCTAGAAGGTTGGGGTGTAATTTCCAAATCCTTTGATTTTTGAGTTGTTTAACAAAGTCACTGTACCACTCTTTCCTCAAGCCAGTTCAATAGTATTTTTCTTAGGTTTCTAGTAAAATCCTTCAGATATGTAGTTCCAGTGGAGATCAGGAGGTTAAGAAAGCATCCTAACAGTGCTGCATTACATGTCCCACAAAAAGCCTATTAGGAACTACCTCAATTTCAATGCTTAAAATCCACCCTCACACATACATATCAATATTGCAACACCGGGATTCAACAAACTACTAATAATATATTGCAATCCTTTCTTCAGCCCCAATCTCCCTGCACCCTTGGACAGTGCAGCATTGGCCCATCAGAGTCCAGCCAAAAGCCCTAAAACCACATGTTAACCTCTATGCCAACACTGAAGATATCGCCAACGTACCTTAATTTCCTATGTAGCCCCCACCATCAGTAATTCCAATATGGGCTTACATACAACATAGCCCACAGGACCTCATTCATTCCTACAGTATATTCGGCTATTGCAGTAATTGAATTCCAAACCGTTCTGCCATGGCAACTAAATACAGCCATACACTAGGCCCTGCGATTCCAAGACTAAATCTGCAGCACAGAGCTCTAAAACATCAAGTTAGATTTAGTTATCCCACTTTAACTCAATATTGGAATGAAACATTCTTGTCAGTTCTCATTAATCTTGAAGTACAACACTACCTTCTGAACCCCATGTGCATTCCACACCCAAATATAGACCAAGAGCAAATATAAGCTTGATAATCGTATGAGGAAAGCTTTCTCTAACAATAAACTCTTGCTGATGGAGTATGTGATGTCATAGCTACACATAGGAAAGATCAAATAAATTAATTACCTTGAATAACTTTGCTGAAGAAGATGGTAGTGATCGAGGTAGGTAGTGGTCTTTGACAATCATAGCATTAGATGGCCGCAGCCCAAAATGAATTGATGTGATTTAATAAAATGTTGTTTAATAAGCATTTTGAAAACAGATCACGGTGAATTCAACATATAATGGTACAAATAAAGACTAAGATCTTGAAAACTTACATCAGATGAACTATTGTCATTCTCTGAATTTCCTCCTGGATTGGCTTGCTCTCCCAACACTGATTTAACGCTGCTATTGCGGACATTTATCAGTTGCTTTTGTCTGTCTCCAGCCTCTGATAAATTGTCACGTAGATGATCCTAAAGGTTATGTAACAGAAAACCAACAATGGAATTACAGCTACTGAAGAAAAAAGTGTTCTAAATAATTTTAAGTGGGATTTTAATGCAGAGGAGCCAATAATAGATAATTACTATAAAATCCCTGATACAACAATGCAATTTATAGGGAGATATAGAAACTGGTGCATGGGATTCACTATAGTAACTGCTAGTCATTTACCCAAGCCTAGGGGGGCACCAGAACACAAGCAATATCACTTTAAAAAAGACAAACTAGTATGTTTCCAAACCCAATGTTCTGATTTTCATTCTTTCAACATCAGTTACATAAATTCACATACACAATGCACTTTTGTATATGAACCAAGCAGAAGGGATGGTGCATGCACCTTATGAATCAAGAATTACGATGGGGAGAAAGGAACACATCAGTACATCATGAATTATCGGAAATTAATTCATAAAACAAACATCTCCACCTATGAGGGAGACCCAAGATTATTTTGTAAACCAAAGGGAGAAAAGAAATACGAAGAATATATATCTCAAATCAATGTTGTTGTTGTTTAAGACCTATCTAAATATCCACAACCCATTGACAAATCAGAACTGGATACAAAAAGTACATTTGACAGCATTCCTAGCTCACTCTCTTTTCATGTAGAAAGCAATACAATGATGGACGACTAAAATGAAGGTTAGATACAGGTAAATATTTTAGACATTTACCATCCACTGACTTTTGC
Organism: Lissotriton helveticus; assembly: GCF_964261635.1. Lineage (NCBI taxonomy): Eukaryota > Metazoa > Chordata > Amphibia > Caudata > Salamandridae > Lissotriton > Lissotriton helveticus. The sequence continues at coordinate 644,121,742 of NC_136067.1, forward strand.
GAGTTCATAGTGTCACTAAACACATGTAATCGCCACTTGCAAATATTGTTCCACATCATAAGAGAAAAAAATTAAAATATGAATTACCTTTCGTAACAGTCTAGCTGGTGAACATTCTAACTGCAGATTACTCACCTTGTAAATGAGTTCCCCCCAGGCATCAGAGTGGATCCAGAAACTCAAAAGCAGTGGCCTAGCGTGCAGATAGGTGGCACTGCGTGGCTTTGCAACAGCATAGTTCTCTCTGGAAATAGGGCGGGCCACAAACGCGGGCAAGGCATGCAGATGTCAAAGTGCTTTTTAAGGGTTGTCTGGATCAGCAGACGTAGAGTCCATCAGCAAATTGGCTTGACAATTGTGAAAATCTCTAGTTTAGGACATTTTAAAATGGAAAAAAGAGTCCATTCCAAAGAACAGGGAGGTGGGAGGGTGATGGCAAACCTGAGATTAGATAAAGTATCAACCAGAAAGTGCGTTACCAGACGTAAGTAAATTTTCCTTCTGATGGATACTTCTAACAGCAGATTCCTCGCATTGTAAATGGATACCAAAGCCATACTTTATCTGGTGACGAGTCTGACTAATAGTATTTCATTGAAATGTGCACTGAGGTACATATAGCAGCCTCACAGATATCCAGGACAGGCACTTCACTTTAACAATGCAGTAGTAGCAGCCTTAGCTCGAGTGGAATGAGCCTGCACCCCTTCGAAGGGGTTGCTTTTTAGCTAAAGCATGGCAAATTTTAAAGCAGAGTACTATCCATCTAAATATATTTCTTTTCAGCACTGCCTTGCCCTACTTTAACTCCAAGAAACCAATAAAGAACTAATTTTCCACTCAGTGGTCCCAGGTACAATCAGTATAAACAAGCACTGGCACAGCCAATAGGTCTCGCCTTTGCGAACTTATAAATGAATAGTTATGCAGCACATAAAATTTATCAATGTACATTTAAATACAATGGTGAGGCAGTATACAAGACTTTGTGCTTCCACATCTCTCACTAAGCTTTGTTAATGTGATGTGAAAAAGTTAGACACATGCAACATCACAAATAAAAATTATGATCGTTTTTTGAAGGGTTGATAGGTGTGGGATTAAATCTGGTATTTCTTTTACATGTTAATGTTTTGAAAGCAGCTGCATATTAGAACAGCAAAACATGTTGCATAACATCCATAGCTAATGACTTGAACCCTGTTCTCCCCTTTCCAAGCTTCAGCGTGCACTTTCCATGACAAGCACCCCTAAAAAAAAGAGAGAGATATGCTGCTACTTTGAGCCTAACCAACCAGGTAAAGTTTTCAGAGTGCAGATTTTGCATGAACGATGCATGGTGCTGCTGGAGGCTGGACCAATCTGGGCAGGCAAATGTCAGTGACCTGCTGACAGCTCAACATTCGGTATAGCAGGCTACAGGGAGGAGGAAGTTAGAGGGGCACATTTTGCTCACCTCTAACATCTTGCTGTGAGCGACCTGCACGAACAGCCCCTGGGATGCAATAAAACGATTTGCTTTCTGCAGGTGTTGCGATTTCTTGGGCACCCGGCAGAGGCATGCGATTTAGTTCCGCTGCTTGTGTACAAAATCACGAAGGCCACCATTGCACAGGTCATGAGAAGCAGCAGCACCGAGAGTCCGATCTCAGCCAAAAAAGATTTGTTGCCAGCCGTAGTCTATTTCCCCACAATCATCCATCTAGCTTTCTGATTTCCCTATTATTGTAACTCTAGGAGGAATTAACAAGAATTGGCAAAGCCAATAGGTCTGGCCTTTGAGGCCTATTGGCTCAGTGTAAGAAACTGGCTCTATATATACCACACCAAAATGAGGTATATTGTGTATAGAGTCCAAGTGTCCCCAGAGGTAGGCAGAGGTTAAAGTTAGATAGAACCTTACTCTCTAAAGTGGTAGCTTGGTCGAGCAGTAAGGCAGTATCAGAGGACAGTGTTAAGCATTTGATGTACACACTCAGTCAGCAAATGAATCCACACACTCAAGAACTGAACTCTAGGCCAATTGTTTTTGTATACAAAATATATACTGTTGTTTATTTTAAGAACCAAGGAAGCCCGGAACAGGTAATCATTAAATACTTTTCAGTAATAAGTTACTGGATATAGAACTGTTTGAAAATGCAATAGGAATGGTACTTTATTTGATTTACAGGGGAGCAGTAGTTTGCAACACTTAGCAAATACACTACATTGGAATGAATAGGCGTTTTCAATCAATTGCAGGCAAGTTACTTTCACGTTACTTTTCCTAACTTGGTGCTGGATGCCTAGATTCAGAACTGGGACATTTCCAGTAAACAGGTGAGTAATGCGTTTTTGTTATTCGTGCGATTTGTGAAGAATATTTTCAGATTTCAAAACTTCACACTTAGAGATTTTTGGAGCTGTACATTGAAATGAATAGGCGTTGTCAACAAATTGCAGGTAAGTTACTTTTACGTTACTTTTTCTAACTCAGTGCTGGATGCCTAGATTCAGCACTGGGACATGTCCTGCAAACAGGTGAGAAAACACGTTTTGGTTATTTGTACGATTTTTAAGGAATATCTTTAGTTTTCAAAACTCCACACTCGTTTTTTGGAGGGAAAATGGTCAATGTTATCCTATGGAGGAAAAACATGTTATCGGTTTGCAGGGAAGTAAACTACTGTGGAAGTTAAGGTTCTGGGGTTAGACTGAAGGTCCTCCCAGGGTCAGTGATGCAATGTTGTTGCACCCTCAGAGGCACAAGGGCGGCCGGGTGCAGAGTGTTGAGGCTTCATGTGATCCAATGGGGGATAGTGGGCCTCCGGTTGGTGGCTGCTGGCAAGCAGCCCACTGGGTTGTGGGAGCAAAGCTCCTAGGGTTAAGCTCAGGGAAAGCTGGGGACCAAAGTAGCACCAAAGGTGCACCCCCAGCGGCACTAGGTCGGCCGGGTGCAGGGTGCTGTTTTGAGGTTGGGTGCCCTGTTATTTTCAATGGAGAACCTCCGGGACAAAGAGACACTGCAGGCACGGGGACGATCACCACTTCGAGGGGTAAGTTGGGAAGTTGAGGGTTGGTTAGGCAGCGTTGGTTTGAGCACACTAGGTCGTGGGGCGTCGGGCGCAGGGGTGCCTGTGGATGTTGGATTTTCTTACCCGCTCTGGTCGCGGGGGGGGGGTCCTCTGGATTGAGGCCGCAGGCGTCGTCTGGAGGCTTTAGGCAAGTCAGGGGTCGCCGGATCTCGGGTCAGGATCGCCGGGGGGACTTCATCGTGGTATTTTCCCACTCCAGCTCAGGCTGGGTTGGCAGGTGCAGAGTTGGCTGGATTCACGGTTTCTGGCTGGCACCAGAATCTGCAGTTTAAACAGGTCCAGTGTTCACGGGAGAAACAGTCTGGAAAGTGAAGGCAGGCGGGTCGTCCGAAGTTTGTGAGGTTGCTGGACATGCCGGGGTTTTCGCAGGAACAGGTTCGAGGGGAGACAGGCCTGTAGGGCTGGGGCCAAGTCAGTGGGCGAAGACCTCGTTAGCTCTGCGCAGCTTTTCGTCCTTATCTTCTTTTCTTGTTGTTGCTGGATCTGAGGAAGGAAGGTTCAGGGTGCCCCTAAATACTAAATTTAGGGGTGTTACAGGTAGGTAAAGGGCAGGGACCAATGGATCCCTTCCATGGGGTGGGTACACCCCATAGTCGCCCACTCTCCGGTGGGAGGGAGGCAGGAGCCTGTCCCTGGTTGGCTCAGTCCCCCATCCTCAAGTTAGCGGGGACTCAAGGTTGTGCTTCACCTCGACTCCCCCACCCAAGGGGTGGAGTTGGCAGAGGTGGGCACACCTCTCTTCCTCACTAGTTTTTCCCGCCGGTTCTCCCGCCCAAAGTGAGGGGTAGAACCAGTGGGGACCAGTTGCTGAAAGAAGCAAATTGTCTGGAGAGGCTCACAAATGCGGCATGTCTTTGAAGCTTCTCCTTCGTGAACCCTGCCCATCTTGGGGAGGGAGGCTTGGCACCTCGTCCCAGGATGTGCATTGTTTCAGGCCCCCGAGAGCAGTAAGCTCTAGACCCAGGGTCCAGAAACATGTCTGGTGGTGGCAGCCTAAGCAGCCACTCAGTCAGGTCAATAGGAGTTGGTAGAGTTTCAGGGGGAATCTGTAAGATGCCCTCTATTGTGCATTTTACAGTAAATCGCACACTGGCATCAGTGTTGGTTTAATGTGCTGAGAAGTTTGATACCAAACTTCCCAGTCTTCAGTGTAGCCATTATGGTGCTGTGGAGTTCGAAATGACAAACTCCCAGCACCATATACTCTTAATGGCAGCCCTACACTTACAGTGCCCAGGAATGGACCTGGGTACTGTACGGGTACAACGCTCATGCACCTGTACCCTCACCATAGCATAAGGCACCCAGCTAGAGGGGTGACTGGCCAGTGGTTTGTGGGCATAGCACACAGGGATGTGAAATAAAATACTAGCAAGAAAGCTTGCTAGCACCGTGTACTGTTCACTGGGTTTCAAACTACCCCTGTTGGTTATTCAATACTCATCAACACGTACTCAGAATACATTTTTTCATGATATCTATTATTTTCAAACATCAATTTTGCATCCAAATTATAAATAAAACCAGGGAAAACGATCCATCGAAATAGTCATGAATATCAACAATGTTCACATAGTTTACAATATGTATATCATAAACAATACATAAAGCATAATTACTTGTTCCATGTGATTCTTGTGAAAGCCCGATGCATTTCTTGCTAGTATTTTATTGTGTTTGAACAGGCAGTTGGTATGACAGCTAGTGCAGCACCGTAGCACCATTAGTTAAGTGCAAGAAGTTAACTTCAGATCATTCAGTTAGGCTAAAAAGGTGTGCACCTTTGTTCTCTTTATACACATTCACACAGGGATGTGTGCCATGTCAACTCTTCACTTTGTTCTGCACCAAGACACACAGCCTGCCAAGGCCGTGTGTGAGTATCAGTGTACAGGGCCTCTAAGGGTGGAACAATAAATGCTGCAGCCCTTAGAGGCCTTCTCTGGTCACTGTGCCCTGGGTACCTATGGTACCATTCACCAGGGGCTGACATGTGGCCAGAGATGTCAATTGGGTTTAGGCTTCAATGCAGTGTTAGTGAAAGAACATTGGCACTGGGTACCTGATTAGTAGGAACCCAGGGTACACTCAGTCAAAGAACATCAGCAATTCAGCAAAAAGTTGGGGCATACCATGTAAGAAAGAGGGCACTTTCTCACACTCATCCAGTGCCTTTTTCTTCATGCTGTACAGAATTGTCTGGAAACAAGGTGTGATGATGTAGCTGTGTTTTTAAAAGGCAAGTATATGTGTTAGATTCAAGTGACATGGGGGCAATTCATTTTATTTAGCGATTCAAGGTATATTGGTAAAAAAAGACAAGCATTCGCAATGCAATAGGTCTCGCATTTACGTGAGTTTGAGCTATTGGCATTGTAAATGAAAATGCCTCTTATTTATGTTTTGGTTTTTAAAACATAATTAAAATGCATTATACTTTACAATGCCATTAACAATCTCGCGTAAATGCGAGACCTATTGCATTGCAAATGCATGTGTCTACAGCTTACACACAGCTGCGCGTGCGTACGTTGCTTCTCGAGGTGCCATCTTAAATTCAGGAAAAAAGTTTATATATATCAAAAGGAATCCTTATATCTTATGATTTTCAGGTAATAGTTTGACTTTCATTGCCGGCTATTGTATATTTGTATAGCTGAATACTGTACAGAGAACAGCCTTGAGATGGCACACCTGTCCCATGAGATTAACCAGATGTAGATGTTAACCAAGAAGCATCTTCTTGAGGAAAGATTAACAACTTTGTAAAGAAAGAGAATTCTTAATATGAAGAGAGACTGCAGTCCAGATTCTCAAAGTATTATCAGAGAAAGATCTGCAAGTCATAGATTTCTAAAAATGTAGAGTGGAACATGGTCTTCTGCTTTTGCAGCATACTGATACAGAGATTTCAAGAATGAAAAGATTCTGGGAGAGATGCATGGAAGCATGGGCATTCGTAGTTTTGGATGCAAGGCAGACAGACCATTCTCATAGAGCAGCATGCCTGGATCTGGAGCTACTTACAGTAGGCAAGTGCAGGTGGTGGTGTTGTCCCTTTCTAAGAGTTTGTGAGAAATCTGGCAGCACCATGACGAGTAGCCCTAACTGGGGAAAGGGTGCTTTATGGCAGGCCAGTGAGGAGGGCAAAGCCACAGTCGAGTCAGGAGACTAGAAACAGCCTCATTGCTACCTTAAAATCCTGGCAGAAGATATGTTTTAAACTTCTTGTGTTTCGTAACATGGAACCTGACAGATTTATCCAAGCATGAATGCACCCTTTGAGGTTTAGGTTTCAGTCAAGAAGGAAATCCAGGGTTTAACAGTGGTAGTCAGCTTGGGAGCAATATCGGCCTACTTTAATGATCTACCCACAGTGGATTGGTTACGGAGTTAGGCTTAGGGAGAAGAAATTCAGATGCCTTTTCCCCATTCATCTGCTTATGCTATGCAAAAAGGATTTGGTCATGGAGCTGGATTAGGAAGAGTCCAATCTTAGTTAAGCCTGGGTGTCATCAACACAGTCATGAAAAGATGGTTAGTAATTTTCACTGAAAAGTTTGACAGAGACTAAATAGATAAATAGAATGGGTGCTAAGCATGAACCATTAAAGACACTGCAAGTGATTGAAGTCGGATCAGATAACTTTGTTTATGTCATCGGAAAAGAATGAGGAAAATTGGTTGGAACTAGAACGTATTGCATCAGAAAGGAGAATGCTACTTACCAGTATGCATCTGTTCTTGGAATGTAGAGCTGCAGAGTATTACACTTTGCATTAGATTGCCATCTAGTGTTGGGCTCAGATGGTTGCACCTTGTTGTCTTGGAAGAAGTCTTTATAGTCACGAAATAGGCGACTCCTCCCTTGGACGATAGTGCGCATGGGCATCGACTCCATCCTTAGATTGTTTTTCGCCATTATGGGAAATGATGGGAGTTAGTAGAAAGAAAAAGATGTCCATTTGTGTATATCTAAGTAAGATAGTACTGGAACAGATACAGGTCCCGGGGAGGCAGGTGGGCGTCTACTGCTCTACAGCCCTACATGCCAAGAACAGCAGCATACTGGTAAGTAGCATTTTCCGTTCGAGGCATATGAGCTGCAGATAGTACACTTTGTATAGACAGTACAGCAGTGTCTCCCCCAGCGGTGGTCACCTGTATCGGTTGCAATAGTTTGAAAAAGTGTTTTAAGAACAGCTTAGCCCACAGAAGCTTGTTGCTTGGCTTGCACGTCAGCACAATAGTGTTTAGTGAAGGTGTGTGTTTTAGACCATGTTGCTGCCTTACAGATGTCTTCTAGGAGAATGTTCCCTAAGAATGCCATGGAAGCCCCTAGTTTGCGTGTTGAATGTGCCCTAGGGGGAACTGTTAATGTGCGTTTGGCTTTTTGTTAGCATATTTGTATACATTTAACAATCCACCTTGCAATTCCAGATTTAGAGATGGGATTACCGTTATGCCGCGGAGAGAAAGCTACAAACAATTGTTTTTCGAAAGGTTTTAGTTCTGTCAATGTAATAAAGTAGAGCTCTTTTGATGTCAAGTGTGTAAAGAGCTCTTTCTGCTACAGAGTCTGGGTTTTGAAAAACCACTGGTAATTCTACCGATTGGTTAAGATGAAAAGCAGAGATGATTTTAGGAATGGATTTTGGATTAGTTCTGAGAACTAGCTTGTTTTTTTGTATTTGTAAGAAGGGTTCTTCAATGGTTAAAGCCTGGATCTCACTTGCTCTTCGAAGAGAGGTGATTGCGGTAAGGAAAGCTACTTTCCATGTGAGGAACTGAAGTTCACATTAATGTAAAGGTTCAAATGTAGGTCCCATGAGCCTAGTAAGTACAATGTTGAGATTCTACACTGGAGAGGGTGGTAATCTAGGGGGAATGATTCTTTTAATGCCTTTCATAAATGACTTAATCGCTGGTACTCTAAAAAGTGACAAGTGTTGTCTGTTTTGTAAGTAAGCGGCAAGTGCTGCTAGATGTAGACGTTTGAATGAATATGCCAAGTTGCATCTTTGCAAATGTAGCTAATAACGTTTTAGATGGATGCATCTAGTGGATTGATATGATTGTTGCTGCAGTAAATGGCACACCTTTTCCATTTTGCTGCATAGCAAGCTCTGGTTGTAGGTCGCCTGGCTTCTTTAATGATGTTCACACAGTCCGGCGGAAGGCTAAGGTAACCGAACTCTAGGACTTCAAGAGCCAGATTGCTAGGTTCAGCTGAGTTGGATCGGGGTGCCTTATTTCTCCATGGTTCTGCGTTAGTAGTGAAGGAGAGAGGCGTAGTTTTTGGTGTGAGACTAGCGAAAGCTCCATGAGTGTGGTGCACCACGGTTGACGTGCCCCTGTGGGAGCTATTAGGATCAACTTTAGAGACTGTTGCCGGAGCTTGCGTGCCACTAGTGGAATCAGAGGGAGTGGTGGAAAAGCGTACGCAAATTTGCCAGACCAGTTCATGCATATCACATTGCCCTTGAACATTGGGTGTGGAAACCTGGCGGCGAAGGTTGAGCATTTGGCAAAGAGATCTATGTATGGTTGGCCCCACATTTGGAAAAATGGTAGAAGAACTTGTAGATGTAGTTCCCATTTGTTAATCTGTCGTGTCTGCCGACTTAACAGATCCGCAATCGGATTGTGAACTCCTGGAAGGTGTTCTTCCAGCAGGTATATGTTTTGTGGAATGGCCCACCTCCAAATGTTCTGTGCAAGCTGGGACAGCTGCAGAGAATGTGTGCCTCCTTGTTTTTGTATGTAGTACATGGCTGTCATGTTGTCAGTCCGGATGAGGACAGCCTTGTTTTGTACATGGAGTTGGAATTATTTTAGGGCTAGGAATATTGCTAATAGTTCCAGATGATTGATATGGAGCACTTTCTGCTGAGTGGTCCATTTGCCTTGAGAGGTGTGATTGAGGAGATGGGCTTGTTGTTAGAACTATTTGTGGAACTGACTTGATGAATGGCCGCCCCTTGGATAAGTTTGTTGTGTTCCACCACTGCAAAGAGCGGTGTGCGTGGCTGTCCACTAACACCAGATCCGTAAGTCGTCCTTGAGCCTGAATCAACTGATGTGATAGACTTTCTTGTAAAGGACGCATTTGAAGTCTTGCATATGGTACAATAAAGATGCAAGATGCCATCATGCCTATTAGTTGCAAGAACACTCTGGCTGGGAGAGTTTTTTATCTAAAATTTGGCAATGAGAGTCTGTATACTGGCTATCCTGGCTGGATTGGGATATGCTAGAGCTGTAGAAGTGTTTATTGTGGCCCCTCGATATTGCTGTATCTGAGCGGGCTGGAGGTGAGACTTGGTGTAGTTGATTGTGAATCCCAAGTCGTGGAGTATTTGCACGGTTTGATGAGTGTGTTGAGCACACTGGTGGGATGATCTGGCTTGTAATAGCCAGTCGACTAAATATAGGAAGACATGAATGTGTTGTCTTCTGAGGTGAGCTGCTACCACTGCCAGGAATTTGGTAAACACTCTGGGTGCGGTGGTTACCCCGAATGGAAGGACTTTGAACTAATAACATTGTCCGTCCACCACAAACCTTAGATACTTCCTGTGAGAAGGATGTATGGGAATATGTAAGTATGCCTCCTTGAGATCTAGTGTGGCAAGGAAGTCTCCGTGTTGAAGCAGTGGAAGCACTTGTTGGAGAGTGATCATGTGCAAGTGATCCGAATGTATGTACAGATTGAGGGGTCTGAGATCGAGTATTGGTCTTAGAGACCCATCCTTCTTGGCAATTAGGAAATATAGGGAGTAGACTCCTGTTCCCTATTGGAGCAAGGGGACTGGCTCTATAGCTTGCTTTTGAAGCAGCGAGAGAACTTCATGTTTTAACAGTGTAAGATGTTCTGTGGACAGGGGACGCTGCTTGGGTGGTATGTTTGGGGGGGGGGGGGTAGCTGTAAGTTCTAGGCAGTAACCATATTGGATAATTTGTCTTACCCACTTGTCTGTTGTGATGGAAATCCAGACAGGTAGGAACTGTGATAATCTTCCCCCGACCAGAGTGGAATGGCCGGGGGGGGAGTGGAGGGAAGTCCCTGTTTAGAAGCAGGGGATGTACGAGTGTTATTGTTACCTCGTCCTCTGCCTTTGTTATTATTTCCTCTATAACCTCCCTCTAAAATATCCTCTATTGGGTGATGTTTGAGTGGTAGTTTTAAATGAGGATGAAGTATCTGTACGGATGTTTTTAGAGGCTCCTCTATAACAGGAGCGACAAAAGGAACTACATGTTTGTGGAGACTGTAAGGTTCCCATGGACTTTACAGTCTCTGTGTCTTTCTTTTTTTCAAGCGCTGTGTCTACAGCTGGTCCAAAAAGGTGTTCTTGATTGAACGGCTGATTTAAAATTGTTGTCTGGACCTCTTGCTTAAAGCCTGAAATCAGTAGCCAGGCATGTCGTCTGAGCAGTACACTGGTGTTAATGGATCTTGAAGCAGTGTCTGCAGCGTCAAGTGCACATTTAATTGAGGCATCAATTTCCCCTCTTGAATAAGGTCATTTGATTGGGCTTTATATTGGTCTGGCAAATGCTGTACAAAAAGTCTCTAATTGGTCGTAGTGAGCCCTATCGTATCCAGCCAGTAATGCCAGATTATTAGCTATGTGCCAGTGATTGGCCGCCTGCCAGCTATCCTTTTGCCTGATGCTTCTAGCAGTTTGGATTCTTTATCTGGGGGTGGTGCATCCCGCTTGTCTGTGAATTAGCCCGCTTTCTAGCATTAGACACCACTAGTGAGTCTAGAGGCAGCTGTCCTTTGATACAGACAGGGTCTTCTGGGGCAGGTCTATTTAATTTTTTATCAATTCTAAGATTTAAAATACTGGCTCTTACTGGATCTTTGAATACTTATGGGGCATGTTTAATGACCTCTGATCACTGGCAAAATTTGTACAGATTTTTGGGACTGTACAAACGCTCCTCTGGTGTGTGAGTGCATAGTCCCACCATGAAAAACCAAAGCCCTATGTATGAGTTGGCCAAAACCAATATTGTTTTCAGGGGGAGATGCTTTTGTTTTGTATGGCTGTGGGCTTGGGATGTTTATTGGGTCATTGAAGTCCCAGTCATCATGTGGTATAGGCTGTGGATCTGTGAACGGGCCCATGGGGTTGCCCCCCCGCGCCTAAATCATCATCATCATTTTGCGGTGGTGTATGTGGTGGAGAAGATACAGACTGTGGTGTAGCTGGTTTAGGGAGAAGAAGTGGATTAGAAGGATGTACAGGAGAAGAAGGAGGCATGGGTGAAGTGGCACAGCCCTTTACAGGAGTATGTGAGTTCTTGCTGTTGGATGGCACAGCTATAACATGTCCTGTTTTCGGATCAATAAGGATTTTTTTCTGCTTGGGATCGACAGGATCCAGATGAAACAGTTCCTCTTCCTTATTAACCGCTTTTGGTGCCGTTTTTTTCGGTTCCGAGTGTGGTTTAGTTTTGTGGTCTTTGTCCTTAGGAGGCGTGGTAGAATCCTTCGGCATAGTTTTTGGTTGCGGAGACTTAGGTTTTGAAGCCGAATGTTGATGTTTAGGCTTGGAAGTGTTTTAAGCCGTTTTATCGCTAGGCCGGGATGTGTTTGGCCGGTTTGTCTTTAGGCGTGGACGGAATAGAAACCGATTTCGGAACAGAGTGTCCTTTTGGCTTTGTTATCGAAGGCGCCTGTGGGGCGATTGTGAGAAAGTGCCATCTTTCTTGCATTGGTATGCCCCCACTTTTTGCTGAACTGCTGATGTGCTTTGACTGAGTAAGCCCTGGGCACCTGTTTTAGTGTGCCCTGGGCCCCAGCCAAACAGGTGCCCAGGGCCTGTGTTCCTTCCCTAAAAACTATGTTGAAACTAAAACCACATTGGCATCTCTGGCCACCTATCAGCCCCTACTAAATGGTACCCTAGGTACCCAGGGCATGGTGACCAGAGAAGGCCCGTAAGGGCTGCAATACTTATTGTGCCACCCTAAGGGGCCCTGTACCATTACACCCACACACTGCCTTTGCAGGCTGAGTGTCTCAGTACAGAACTAAACAGAGTCGACATGGCACACATCCCTGTGTGCCATGCCCACAAATCCACTGCCCTGGCATACATCATTACAAAAAGGGGGTGGTGATGGACAGAGTATCTGAGTTAATCAGAACACTCCTACCCAGTCAACAGATCAGGGCTTGATCCATCACCGTTTTTTAGCTCACTGCACCATCCCAGTTCAGAACCTGGCTATATGCAAATTAGTCTGTCCCTGGCCCAGTGCATCATGGGAACAGGGCAGACCAAACTACCAAGCCAATTCTTCACTGGAAAGGAAACAAGCTTCCGGGGACCGGTTTCTGGCATTACAGCCGTCTTCGGCCCTGCTTGCTTGAATCCTGATGGTGCAATGAGCAAGGGACTCATGTCTGAGCATACCCTTCCACACTCATGGTGGCCAAAATAATTACAAAAAGGGGGTGGTGATGGACAGAGTTAATTAATTAATTAAAAAGGCTCTTCTATAGCGCATGGCCACTCGGGAGCATCCCAGCGCTTAAGACTAACCAGAAGGAGATAGATTAAAAGATGCAGGTCTGTATTATCTAGCTTTTGGGAACAGGAAGGTTTTTAACTTTTTCCGAAAGGCGAGTAGGTTAGGCTCTTGACGAAGAGGTGGAGGAAGAGCATTCCACAACCCAGCCGCGTTATGCGAGAACAGACGACCCCCTGTACGGGCCCTGCTAATCCTGGGAGTTGTCAGAAGGTTTTGTTGGTTTGAACGAAGGTTCCTAGTGGGTTTGTATGGCCTGATCATGTCATCTAGGATGGGAGGGCCTCTTCCGTAGAGTGTTTTATGAACCGTGCAGAGCGTCTTGAAATGGATTCGCTCCTTTATGGGGAGCCAGTGCAAGGCGCAGAGCGCGGGTCTGGCTGATGTACGATGGCTAGAGTATCTGAGTTAATCAGAACACTCCTACCCAGTCAACAGATCAGGGCTTGATCCATCACCGTTTTTTAGCTCACTACACCATCCCAGTTCAGAACCTGGCTATATGCAAATTAGTCTGTCCCTGGCCCAGTGCATCATGGGAACAGGGCAGACCAAACTACCAAGCCAATTCTTCACTGGAAAGGCAACAATCTTCCGGGGACCGGTTTCTGGCATACATCAGTCACCCCTCTAGCTGGGTGCCCTATGCCAGTGGTGTGGGCACAGGTGCATGAGCCCTGTGCCCCTACAGTACCCAGGGCCAGTCCTGGGCACTGTAAGTGCAGTGCTGCCATTAAGAGTATATGGTGCTGGGAGGTCGTCGTTACGAACTCCACAGCACCAGGATGGCTTCACTGAAGACTGAGAAGTTTGATATCAAACTGCTCAGCTCATTAAACCCGCACTGATGCCAGTGTGAGATTTAATGTAAAATACACCAGAGGGCATCTTAGAGATGCCCCCTGAACCCAAACCTACAATCCACGTCTGGACTGAGAGGCTGCCTAGGTTGCCACACTGCAGACATTTTGCTGGACCCCTGTGTGGAGAGCCCCCTGCTCTCCTGGGCATGCAACAATGCACATCTGGGGCGAGGTGCTAGGTCTCCTCCCCCAGGATGGGCAGGGGGAACCGTCAAAGGCCTGCCGCCTCTGAGACCATTTGCTGTACCCAGCAACTGGCCCCCACCAGTTCTGACCCCCCACTCTGGCAGGAAGACTGGCGTGAAACCCCAATTCAGGAAAGGGGGTGTGCCAGCCCGCGCCAACCCCACCCCTCAGGTGGGAGAGGCGAGGTGAAGCACAACCCTGGGCTCCGGCCATCTTGAAGATGGAGAGCCCTGCCCAATCACAGTTAGGTTCCTGCCCCCCTCCCACAGGAGAGGAGCAGGCTAGGGGGTGTACCCACCCCAGGACAGGGACCTATCTGCCTTGACCCTCTAACAGACTGGGACTCCCATGAGCAAAGGCTCAGCTCCAACAGCAACACCCCTGGTGCCAGCCAGGAACCGCGAATCCAGCCCACTCTGCACTCACCAAGCCCGGCCTGTGCCCGAGTGATCCAAGACCACAAGGACGTCCCCACGGCGAATGGGACCCGAAGTCCAGTGCCCAAAGACCCTCCTTGACGACCCAGACGACGCCTGCAGCCTCAGAGCCCGGGCCCACACCAATCGTGACCAGCCGAGGGTACGTTTTACCGACACCCAAAGACACCCCTGAACCCGGCGCCCCACGGCCCCCTGTGCCCTCCTTTGGGTTACTCACTTCTTCTCCAAGATCCCAACGTACCTCTCGAAGTGGTGGTGGCACCTGAAGAATCTCCGTCCCTGAGCCTGCAGCCTTTGTTCCCTTTTTACATTCTCCATTGAATAACATTTGACGCCCGACGGCTCACAAGCACCCGGCACCCAGCCTCCCGAGTGCAGCTGGAAGTGCAGCTACTACCCCACTCTACTTCCCCACTTGCCCTGAGTAAGTACCCAGGAGCCCAGCTTCCACTGCCGTGTGGCCTGCTTGCTGGCAGCCACCAACCGAAGGCCCCCTCCCCTCCATTGGATTGCATTGGGCCTACTCTTTCTGCACCCGGCTGCCCCTGTGCCGCAGAGGGTGTACCTACTTTACCTTTCCGACACTAGGAGACACCCAAGTCTATGCCCAGAACCTTAACTTCACCAGTCGAGTACTCACCTGGAAACCCCTAACTCACTTTCCTGCCATAGGATAACATTGACTGGTTTGACTCGAAAAATCTTCGAAGTGTGAATTTCTGAAACTCTAAAATATTCCTCTAAAATCTGCCGAGTAACGAAATCAGAGTTACTGACCTGGAATCAGGAGAGGAGCCAGTACTGTACCTTTCAGCCTAATACTGAACCACAAAAACGATTTAACCTATACTTACCAATAACCTGAATTTTCTCCTATAGGAAACCATTGACTGTTTTTCTATGAACTTTCTTCTACTTTTGAAAATTGCAAATATTCTTTAAAATCGCACCAAATACTGAAACGTAAATACTTACCTGTCTTAGGTAGAGATCCCAGTACTGAACCTAGGAGTCCAGTCCTGGGTTACTGAAGTAACGAGAACCTACTTTACCTGTGACTTGAATTTACGTCCATAGGATAACATTGCTAGTTTTTCACTGAAAAGTTTCCAAGTGTCAACTTTTAAAATACTTTTTTATTCCTTAAAAAACATTACATTAATTAAGAAGTTTTTACTAAACTATTTTCAGCTTAGATTCCAGGACTGAATCCAGGATCCAGTCCCCAAGTTACAAAAGTAATCTATAAAGTAATCAGCTGCATTTATGTAGAAAAACCCATTGAGCTCAATGTTAGTTTGTGTTAAGCATACCTACTGCAACTACTGTACCTATTGTGTTTACAAAGTTTATTGCATCTTTGCAAAGTAATTCCCTGCAAGTACTCATATTGAGAAAAGACATTTTTTATAACTGTTGGTTCTAAAAATAAAAGTATATCTTTTGATATAAAAACAATTGGCTTAGAGTTCAGTTCTTGAGTGTGTGAAACCTTTTGCCGACTGAGTGTGTACAACACATGCTTTACACTGCCCTCTGGTACTGCCTTACTGCTCGACCAAGCTACCACTTTTGAGAGTAAGGTCAGACCTGACTTTAACCTCTGTATGTGGACTCTATACACACTGTACCTTACTTTGGTCCAGTATATATAGAGCCAGTTTCTCACAACGATCAAATGCGGTTTGCTCGGCACCGAGCTGCCGGAAGGCTTATATTTTCTCTTCGGAGCCAGGCTTGAAGGCGGGGCTTCTGAAGCATGTTTTCTGTCGCGACTGGGGCAAGCAGGCAAAGTGTTGACCAGTGCCTTTTGCTGTGATGGTGGAGTTGGGGCAGTAGTACTCACTCGTTGACCAGGAGTAATGGGGTCATCCGAGTCCTCTGCCTCCAACACGATTTCCAGATCTTCGGAATCTTCTTCTGGGACATCCGGGCCTTCATCGAAGATGTCCGCTGATTCTGGAGCTGATCTCTGCGCCATGATATGTTGTCGAGCCTGGCGATCACGGATAGTCTTCTTTGCTCGAAAAGAGGCGCAGGCTTGGCAGCTGGATTCATCGTGTTCCGGGGAGAGACACAGGTTACAGACCTTATGATGGTCACTGTGTGGGAATTTTGTTCCACACTGGGGTCATTTCCTGAACAGCATCCTTGCATTTGACAATCCACCTTGCAATACCAGCTTTTGATATAGGATTGCCTTTATGTGGTGGTGAGAAGGATACAAAAAGTTGTTGAGTTTTACGAAAAGATTTTGTTCTGTCAATATAGTAAAGGAGTGCTCTTTTTAAGTCTATAGCATATGAAGAGTACGGCATATGCATATGGAGTACTGCGGGGGGCAGAGTGGATCGGCCGTGTCCGGCCTCCCGGCATGCAGCATAGACCGCCCGCCTCCCTTGGCGCGCTCCACTGGCCTGCTGACCGGTGGACCGGGTGAGTCTTCCCGTGACTGCTGCACCACTCCCCGCCCCTTGCTACGCTGCGGCTGCTGGTCCGACTGTCCTGCCCCCCTCACCCCCGCGGCCGCGACGTATTGGGCCTGCGAGGGTGACATGGCCTTTCCTCTCCATACGGTGGGGGCTGGGCGCTGGTCTGGCGCTGTGGCAGCCACGGCGGGGGCATGTGTGCGCTTGGCGGCCGCCCGGCAAGTAAAGACAGCCATTTCCATTGGGAAGTCTCCCTGAGCTGCTGTGGCACAAGACAGGTCGGCATTGGGCCTCCTACGCCTCATATTGATCAGCTCCTCAAGGTCCCTGCATTCAGTCTGAAATAAGCTAATGGGTGCCGCCGCATCATGGAACAGCCGCAAATAACCTCTGCGTACTGCCCGATTGCGCCCTGCCCGCTCAGAGACGCCCACACTTTGCATCATTGCCCTTATATCTCAAAAGGGAGGGGCCGCCATCTTGTCCAGTCATCATCAGCCTGCCAAGGCTCCCGCCAGGCACCTGCACTGCTTCTGTTCTGTCCCCCTGTGCCCTGGTACATCTGAGTCCTATGGACATTGTCGTTGAACTGCTGCCAGAGTGCGCTGAGTTGCTCCTAACCCCCCACCCCCTCCCCGGATCCCACCTGCCGCCCTGAAGATGCGGTATGGGACGCAAGGATCACAGACAGAGAACCTTGCCATTTGAAAAAGTGACCGAGTGCACAACGTCGCACAGCACGATCATGGCAGAAAAATGCCCTGTCACAGCACCTCCTAAACTTATTAATAGACACCACACTACATAGCTCGTCCAATGCTCCAGACGCTACACCACGGGCTAGACTGGCCCTGGAGGCTCTGTGCGCTCAGTACACGTTAATTGACATTTGGCGACAACACAATCCTACCCTTACCAACTTCACTCACTATTCTGGCCCACACGGTACATGGTCGAGAATAGATCACTGGCTGCTCTCGCCCTGCGTGGTGGGTTGGTTCAGCTCACTCACTACACTCCACCGCACATATTCTGACCATTCCCCAGTGCTCCGGCATTTACTTTTACCACGACCAAAGGGGTATTAACGGCAATGGCGATTCCCCAGTTGGACCCTTCTGGACGATGTTTCAAAGGCAGAGGTGCGCGTGGCCATTGAGGACTATTTAGAAATAAACACCGGCTCTGTGGACACGGCTGCGGTACTTTGGGAAGGCTTTAAGGCAGTCATAAGAGGGGTTTGCATCTCCAAGCAGTCTGGAGTGCTCAGGGAATTTCGCAACACATTGTCCCGTATCGAGCAGGACATTGCCAGGCTAGACTTGTTATGTTATGTTATTTTATTTTTATATAGCGCAAATTACCACTGGTCTCTAAACGCTTAAGAGAGAAGCAGGGCACTGCAAGACTGCAGGGCGGCGGGCTAAACTGATGTCAGTGTTGCTCTGAACAGATGTGTTTTAACAGCTTTCTGAAGGGGAGCAAGGCAGGCTCCCTACGTAAGGACTCTGTTAAGTCATTCCAGATCCGTGGCAGCAGGATCGAAAACGCTCTGCCCCCTTTGGTCTTAAGGTTATATCTGGAAGAGGCTAATCTGCAGGTCTCTGAAGAACGCAGGGCCTTCCCGGCACGTACTTTTGTACTCTATCTTTTATGTGTTTTGGCGCATCTCCGTGTATGGCCTTGTGGGCAATACACAGGCTCTTAAAGTGGACCCGCTGTTCTATAGGCAGCCATTGCAATTTATGCAGCAGAGGGGTGGCTCTTGTGCACCCAGGGAGGCTAAAAATTAACCTAGCTGCGTCATTTTGAACAACCTGCAGCCTCCGTAGTAGCTTCTGTGGGATGCCTAAATGAAGAGCATTCCCATACTCTAGCCGGGAGATGACCGTAGCTGAAACAATTGATTGTAGGACAGGGATGGAGAGGAGAGGGACAAGTTTCCTTAGCTGCCTAAGTAGGCCCACACATGTACCCACCACTTCGATACCTGGCTAGCCATCGATAGCTCAGAGTCGATCTCCAGACCCAGGCTCTTTACTACTGCTACTGGGGTTGGAGCCCCACCTAACTCCGAGGGCCAGAACAGTTCGCACCAAGGGCTATTTTGAACTGGAACAATGAGCACCTCGGTTTTATCCGGGTTGATTTTTAGAGAGTTAGCTGCCATCCAGTTAACAGTGTATCTGAGAAGATTTCTCACGGATTCTTGAGCCTGACTGCTATGGTCAAGATGGACCAGGAGTTGGGTGTCATCCACGTAGTTAAAGACCTGGCAATCCCTGCCTGTGAGCACCTCCACCAGGGGCTGCAAAAAGATGTTAAAAAGGAGTGGAGACAACGCAGAACCCAGGGGGACTCCACAGGTCAGAGAACCCAGAGTCGACACCTGGTCCCCCATTTGGGCTCTCTGGGTACGGTTGGTCAGGAAGGATCTTAGCCACTGAAGTGCTTGTCCTTTTATGCCCAGATTCGACAGTCGGCACAGCAAGATGTCAGAGCTGACCGTGTCGAATGCCGCTGACAGATCTAATAAAATCAGGGCACTCGGATGTTTGTTATCGGCCCTGCATCTGAGCTCATCCAGAACCGACACCATCACCAGCTCAGTGCTATGATGTGTCCTGAAACCCGCTTGTCTAGAGTGAAGGAGATGGTGGTCGTCTAGATATTTTGAAAGGGATTTCAGGACGTGTTCCAATATTTTAGCAAGGAAAGGGAGCTGTGAGATGGGTCAGTAGTTTTTTAAGGCTGACGCATCCGCCCCTGGTTTTTTCAACAGGGGAGTGACCCTTGCTTCTTTCAGCATTTCTGGTAAATAACCCAGAGCTAAGGACTCATTGAGTAGTTCCAGGACCTGCTTTTCCACTCCCGACAGGGCAATTTGAAAAAGGCCCGGCGGGCAGGGATCCATTCTCGAGCCTGATTTAGTCTGATTGGCCACGGTGGTTAAGGTGACCTGGTCGAGTTTTGGAAAACTGGCCAACTGACTACTCCGGCAGGGGGGGGGCATGACGGAGCAAACTGGTCCAGGAGACTATGGTCTACGGGATTTGCCGTGATTTCTGAGACAATATCCCGAACCTTTTGAAGGAAAAACTCCTGAAAACTATCACAGGTCGGCAAGTCTTCCGTGACGTTTTTGTCCCCTAATTGGCTCAGTTCTTTCAGTATTGCGATGATCTCTTTTTGTCTATTTCCTGCCAAGCTAATCCTGGTTTCATAGAATGCTGCCTTTTTCTCTAGGATAGCTGATGTATATGAGTCAAGGGTGGTTTTATAATTTATTAGATTCTAAAGGATCATACCCAAGTCTCTACCTCCTCTCGGCTTCACGAAGGGTTTGTTTTTTCTCCCTTAAGGACTCGTCGTACCAAGGGGCACCTTTCCCTTTATCTCTAACCCTTTCTTTCCGTTCAGGCGCTAAGGAGTCAAAGGCCTGTACTAATCGGGAGAATAGGGCTGCACATTTATGGTCCAGATTATCCTCACTTAGCACAGGGGCGGGAATCGAGTGGAGCCAGGTGACTAAGGAATCTGCCTCCACACACTTCCATAGTCTAACTTTCCTACACAGAGGTGGTGGTCGCAAAAGTGGACTATCCATGGGGACCCAGCATCTCAACAGCGAGTGATCCGACCAGGCACAAGGACTGATGTCAATTATCCATGCCAAGGGTTTAGAGGACCAAATTAGATCTAACGTGTGCCCTTTAATATGAGTGGGTCCCTTTACTAACTGAACCATATCCATAGAGTTCATGCTTGACTCAAATACAGATTCCGCCGGTTCTTTATGCGGTCTGTCCCAGTGATAGTTAAAGTCCCCCACTACTAGGAGGTGTTTATATCTGGAACATAAATCAGAAAGCCCTCATTAAAGTCCGGGGTGAATCTGGGGGGACGATAAGCTACTGTTAGTAGAAAGCAGGATGATTTAAAAAAGATTTTTACCGCCAGAATGTCCGCACTGTCACAGTTATCCGCAAGTATTTTGGTCACTGTGAAACTCTTTTTGAACAAGACCACTACTCCCCCTCCCCTGCAGTCGCCAGGCCTATTGTGCCAGATCGCGTCACATTCAGCCGGCAGGGCTGCCACCATGTCCGGCGTAGAGGTGTCTCCCAACCACGTCTCAGTAAGAGCCAAGATATCGATATTACCTTCTTGTAGAAGGGAGAACACTTCAAGGTGATGTTTCTGCAGGGAGCACATGTTAAGGAGCGCTATCTTCAGACCGGACCCTAGGGGGGCTTGGGGCTGCCTCGGAGTCCCCCGGGCCCCCTCCCCCTCCCTCTCCCAGTGACTGTTCACCAGCAGGGATTCCGCTTGGAGTACTTTACATACATTGTCCTCCAGCACACAACTATCAGGTTTGAGTGCCCATAAAGTCTCAGGTGCATACCTCAATGCTTGAGCAGGGGTTCTAGCCCCTGGTCCCTGCCAGTCGCGGACAGGTGCAGACAGGCTTGATCGCCACCGGCACGCCCGCCGCGCGCGTCCGCTCCATCTGCTCCTTTTATGTCAGCCGCGGCAGAGCTAGAGCGCTAACAAAGATGGCGGCATGGGCTGTGCCACCGGAAGTTAGGCTGACCGCACCCGTCACTCTACACTCCCTCCACACAAACAGCACCTCAAGCTGCGGTGGACCGGGGAGAAGTGACCGGGATGCGGCGAATAGCAGGCAAGTATGTTATGACCAACAATTTAAAAGTGCCCCCGAGGTGTGTCTCTGCTCAGGCAGCTACCCGTAACCACTCCAAGTAACGCAAATAAACACAGTAAAATGCAAGTGATGTTTAAAATTAAAGCAAGTTGCTAAAACTCAATTTTAAAAGCTCCGCGATAGTTACTTCTCACTAGACTGCGCGTCGGCTCCATCTGCTCCTTTTATGGCAGCCGCGGCAGAGCTAGAGTGCTAACAAAGATGGCGGCGTGGGCTAAAAATCAATTTTAAAAGCCAGAAACCGGTCCTAGGATCCTTGATTCCGGTCCAGGAAAGACATGGCTTGGCAGTTTGGACTGTTGCCATGAGGCAAAGGGTCAAGGCTGATTTGCATATGGCCATTTCTGAACTGGGGTGATGTGGAGTGCAAAACAAGCATTTACAATGCAATGGTTTTGCCTTTGGAAAAGTTTGAGCTATTGGCATTGTAAATGTGTTTGTTTTGAAAAAAAGAAATAAATGGCATTGTCATTTACATTGCCATTAGCTTAATCTCTCGCAAATGTGAGACCTATTGTACCCTACGGACGAACTCAGCAGACCGCAATTACTACCACACACGCACACACCCAGAGCCAGCCACACACACACACACACACCCAGAGGCAGTCAGCAGGGCCCGGTGCAGCTCTTCCTGGCTATCACCTCCTTTCCCTGCTGGTCTTTCCTCCCCACTGACCTTCTCCTGGTTTGTCACAGCAGCACATATTCTCCAGTGCCAAACGTGGAAAGCTACCGGCAAAGAAGGACCAGTCGCTGACAATAATCTCTTCCAGTTGAGAAGCAAGGACTTCTCAATGTCCAGGTGAAGCACCAGTTACTGGTGCAAAGACACTGATTACTATCCTACTTTGGGTGTGCAAAAGTTAAAAAAATCAACTACCAATTCTGAGACACAGAGCCCTCATCGCCAGGCAACAGCCAGTAGTATAAGAAAATGAAGTGATTTTACCACACTCTCCAGTAAACTTTTACAGCAGTGAAAAGGAGGAACTCTTCACACACCCTGATTTAGATCTAAGACAGGAGTCACACCTTTAACGAACTTGAGTACTGTTAAGCGGATGAATGCAAAAACAAAGCAGATGAGAGAAAAAAGTCACTTAGGACAGGACTGCGGTACTGAGAGGGTCTAGGTTCAGCAGTGCTTCCAGCAAGAGTCGCTACCTAGATTTGGTTTCTAGTGTGGTAGGATCAGTCAGGCTTACTCTTTCCCTGGAACTCCGTATTGCCTCAACTGTAAAATACAGCTAGGTCTGTGGACCTGAGGGAACCTGAATCAAAGTACTGGCTACGCTGCCAAGTGCATACCCCCTGAGATACCCAGAACTAACCTTAGCTCTCTGGCATCTGCATTTGTTTTAGGACGCGCCACAAATCAAAGCACCTCATGATCAGATCATGCCAGGGCTACGGCACTATGAAGCACTCCTGATAATGTTTCAACCAGCTCAGGCACAGGAGTTTATTGGGACTAGACTGTAGGCCAAAGTCTTTGTGAATGCAGATCAGGCAAGTGAGAGGCGATGTGGATGTACATTGGTAGAGGCTCTAAAGGCAAACTGCAAAGAGAGGAATCAGATTCCCCCACACACAGAACCCTGTAATTCTCTATAGCATGACAGAGAGAATGCAATGCACATTTGCAAGCATCAGTGTCCGGTGACACCTGTGCAACCTTGTACAAAACAAAGCCTTCCATCATTTTGGCTTGCCACGTTCACAGGCCATAAAATATTCCCCAGCACTCTGACAGTCTGCGTTACAGTATTTTGAGACAGGATACCGTGTCCCTTAATCTAGGAGCGCTCAACAAATAAACAATCAGTCAAATAATGACACTCCCAACCTGACAATTTTCGTATCATGCGCAAACTGGACCTCAAGCGTCACTGGGTACAGAGACAGTTCTGTCTATCTCTAGGATTGCATAACTCCGCTCATCTGTGGAAGTACATTATCACCCGTCTCTGGGCCTTCCAGACCCAAATCTCTGAGCTGCATGACACGCCCCCCCCTCCTACCCCCGCTCCAAATCAGTCTCTCTCACAGTACACAATTATTGCCAATCTCAAAATAAACCATCTTCCCAAAGTCTGGCTTTGACACACTATGCGACTTTACCCCTTACCCGTTATTTGGGGTACACAAACCCACATCTTGCCAAACTTTACTATGCAAGGCTTCACATCTTGCTCGTCTCATGTTATAAAGGACTGTGACTGTCACTTCACTATTTTAAGGTGTGTGGCTCCAGCCTCTGTCATTCTCTGAGCGTACATGACGGCGTTAAATGCCTATATCTGGATCTGATTCATGCCTGTCTCACGGAGGAACGACCCACGCCTATCTGTAGACGTGTGCAGCATACCTCCTCATCCGCCTTCAATGTCCCCGTTTATGGATGCTCCCGAGCCCTTCCTATTTCGCTTGGTGTATAAAATGACCCTCCATGTCCCGAGATGTACATTTAACCCGGTCTATTAAAGCATACGACAAGCCTCGAACTAGCCATCGATTGATATACATGGTCAGTAACTCTGCTAGTGGCTGCTATGGGTCCCTGGTGCCGGTTTCCGGTTCTAGCTGTTTATTACTTCCCTCCATAAACCTGTCTGCTTGTGTATATGACCTCTCTCTTCCTTGTTTACAATGTACACTCCCTAACAGTGTTTCTGCATACTCCCTTCAGTACGACTAGGGCACGCTCATCATTCCGGCGAGAATCCATAAGGGAGAATGTGGATATTCCACTACGGGAAAAAGGGATGCGTTATATTGCCCCTGCCCTGAATAGTCTGCACATCCTGTAGTGCTTCCTCCTTGGTCAGCAATGTCCCCGCCGCGGCCACATTCCCCGGCCGCCCGGCTCTTACCTGCACGTAGTTGTTTTCGCAGTAGTCAGCCACCGGTGTCCGATTTTGATGGCTCTCGATGAGCGCCCGCTTGCCGGCAGGGATCTCTTCCTCCAGCAGCATCTGCAGCTCTGCCATTTTACAGCATCCCCCTCCTGTCTCCAGCCACAGACCGGTTACCACCGCCCTCCCGCCGGGGATTCTGGGATTGCCAGCCTCGCTCTCACATACACGGTTCACCTCCTCACACCCCTGCCTAGCCGACTGACACCGCCTACAGCATCCTGGGAAATGTAGTCTTTCCACATCTGCTTTCTCTAACTAGAATGAAAGGGCAAAAAGAAAACCTGCGTCTAGTAGATCCCCCATTGTGTATATATTAACATAATTTGTGCAACGATGGCCTTGGCACCAATCGCTGAAAATACTGGAACTTTCTGCCATACAAAAGATTTCGTGAAAAAGACACCAAAAGAGGAAACCGTGTTCATGGTGAAAGTGGAAGCTTTATCGCAAGACTTTACCGGGAACTAACGAAATAGTCATATCCGAATACCATCACCTCATTTGCAAAGTAATAAAAACAAGAAGCACGGGCACACGGACAGGGGGGGGGGGGGAACGGACAGCGGGAGGGGGGGCGGGAAGGCAAGGAAAAACAAGCACTCACCTGGACTTCCTCCAGCGGCGGTCGGCCACGGAATGGCCAAAACAAATCTGGAAGACAAAAAAAAATAAACCCCGCCCACGGCCGCATGACGTTGCAGAGGGAAGAATTCGCGGGAAAGCCCACGAATCTGGTCCAGCCATGACGGACAGATCTCTGTTCCAATGGCTAGCCTCCATTTATGGAGCTAGCCAATGGAACAGAGGGGCGGATTCCCAAGCCACATATTATTCTCATTAGGTTTTCGCCTGCGCCGAAAACCTAAAAACCGAGGCGAAACCTAAAAACGATGGATTTAGGCCCAGATCTCCGTACTGGGGTGAATGTATGACATTGTTCTGCATTCTGTCCATCAACTGTTGTTTTTGCATTTGTCACCCCGAGTGGGATGGGTATGCTCAGACGTGAGTCCCATGCTCTCCACACCACTGGAGTCAAGCTATCCTGGCTGAAGACGGCTGATGGCCAGAAACCGGTCCGAGGATGCTTGATTCCGGTCCAGGAAAGACATGGCTTGACAGTTCGGGCTGGACTGTTCCCATGAGGCACAGGGTCAAGGCTGATTTGCATATGGCCATTTCTGAACTGGGGTGGTGTGGAGTGCAAAAAAAACGATGGATTTAAGCCCAGATCTCTGTACTGGGGTGAATGTATGACATTGTTCTGCATTTTGTCTATCAACTGTTGTTTTTGGAATATAGAGACACAGCAGAAAGGGAAATACTATACATGGGAAAATATCAGACAGCACTCAGGTACGGTGAGGGCGAGCGTCCTGGCACAAATGCTGAGGCCACCTTACAACAAATCATACATTACGGAACTGCACTCTGCCTCCGGCGCCACTCTTACCACCACGTCGGATATTAGGGATGAATTTTTGCAATACTACACCACACTGTATTCCTCAAAGGCTGTCTGATGGTGCTGCCCAAACTGATTATCTAGATGAGATTGCGCTGGTGTTCTTGGAGAAATATATGCTTGACTTTATGACTGAGCCTATATCTGTCACTGACGTTCTTCAGGCCATCGACACCTTACGTAGCTCCTCCGACCTGGGACTTGACGGCTATACAGGGGATTTTTATAAAGAATTTAAGGACATACTGGCCCCTCACTTAATTTAGGTTTACGCGGAGGCCCTAGAAAAGCAGATTCCCCCCCCCCCCACGCTACGGGAAGCCGTGATCACCGTCTTCCGAAACCTGGCAAAGACCCCAAACAATGCGGTTCGTACAGACCGCTGTCCTTATTGAACCTAGATTACAAAATTCTAGCAAAAGTACTGGCCAATAAACTATCACAATTAATGAAATATATAATTTCCCCCATGCAGTCTGGCTTTGTTCCCCGGCACTCTATTTCCCTGAACCTCCGCACATTGTTCGCTGTGTTTCACAGGATACAACCCGATGTCCCCGCGGCTGCTGTGTTACTGGATGCGGAAAAGGCGTTTGATTCTTTAGAATGGCCTTTTCTTGTAGAAGTGATTCCTTATGGCTTCATTTCAACGGTTTCCCTGCTATACAGTGGCCCGTCGGCGCGGCTCCGCCTAAACGGCACCTTTTCCAGGTCATTTAGGTTACCAGACAGGGTTGACCCCTGTCCCCGCTCTTGTTCATCCTAGCCATGGACCCACTAGTCCGGCATCTCCAAGAATGCCATCTACACCGAGGGCTACAGTTTCACTCGGGCCGCTACTTGCCTTGCTATATGCCGACGATACCATCCTATACGTCCGGGAGCCGCACATCAATCTACCCCCACTTATTCGGGAAATCATCAGTTTTGGGCATTTTTCAGGGCTTGGAATAAATTGGCACAAATCAACCATTTTCCCACTCACAGCTTGCATGACCCAATGGGAATGAGAATTTCCCCTTCAATGGTGCCAGGATTCGGTAAAGTATCTTGGCGTACACATTCATTTAGACACCTCTCAAATCATTTGATTAACCTATGGGCAGTCTTTTCATAAATTAGAAGAGCAAGTTGAGCGATGGCTGCAGTTGCCTTTGTCCTTGGCCGGCCGGCTGGCTATTTTAAAAAGGGTGGTGCACTCGCCTTATCTCTAAAATGTACAGGGCCTGCACCAGGCTGTTGCCTGCGAGTGACTCCGGCCTTAGACAAGCCTGGGAGACAGACACGGGGTGCACCATCACTAATGAACAATGGGTCAAATGCTGTGAGGCCACCAAAGACATTTCACTTAATAGTCGCCATAAGCGGTTGCATTTTAAATTTCTCCGCCGCGCTTACTTTACACCAGCCTTGGCGCATAGGATTGATGCTGAACGATCACACACCTGTTTGGAATGTTCTGCACCGCATGCCGATTTTATCCATCTGGCATGGTCCTGCTCACGATTGCAATCCTATTGGTCAGAGGTGCACGTTACCCTAGGGAAGATAATTGGACTATCTTAGTTCCCCGTTCCTGAGATTGCCCTGTTGGGATACACTGTACAAATTCCTAAGAAAGTCAGGGAACTTGCGTCATTGGGGCTACTTTTAGCTAAACGAGAGGTGGCCATTCAATGGGGCCGGAAGTCCTCTCCTAAACTGCAGAACTGGCTGGGTAGTTTGACACACTGCAACATCAACACTGAAACATACGCTAGTATTATGCCGGGGCATCACGACCGTGGACATATGGGGGCCTCTGAGGTCCTATTTTGAGACTATAAAGCAAACTCCTGCCTCACAGGTGGATGATGGGTTGGTGCCTGAGGGGGTGGGCTAGTGGGGAAGTTTTTTCTTTCTCTGAACTATGATTTCCTGTTCAGACTTGTAGGCTCACTTAGGCCGTGTTCCATTACTACACTGACAATATTGCTGATAGGGATCTGGTTTGTGATGGGTCTGCGGGCGGTGGGTGGAGGGTTGGATTGCTTTGATACTGGACTGGTCATTTATGGGGTACACGGTAGCCTCATTACTGTGTTTACTGCTGTCAGGACAGTTTTCATTAATATGTTGAATTACTGTTTGCAACGCAATGTGACTATTATTCTACAACTGGAAAATAAAGTTTAAAAAATTCAATAAAAAAGGCTTTGATGGCAGGTACTCTGAATAGTGACAAATGTGGTCTGTTTTGTAAATAGGCTGCTATAGCAGCAAGGTGTAACCTAATAGAGGTGTACGCTAGGTTATATCTTTGAAGATGTAGCAGGTAAACTATGATGTGTGGATTGACACATCTAAGGGATTGATGTTGTTATTGTTGCAGTATATAACAAATCGTTTCCACTTGGCTACATAGCAAGCTCTAGTGGTGGGGCGTCTAGCTTCTTTGATTACATTCATGCAATCTGAGGGACGGTTAAGGTAACCAAACTCTAAGACTTCAGGAGTAAGATCGCTAGGTTGAGTTGTGCCGGATCTGGGTGTATCATCTCTCCATGGCTCTGGATTAGGAGGCGTGGGGAGAGGTGTTGTTTTTGGTGCGGGACTACAGATAGTTCCAGTAATGCGGTGTACCACGGTTGTCTGGCTTATGTTGGAGTAACTAGGATGAGACTCAGTGAGTGTTGCTGCAATTTGCGCACCACCAGTGGAATGAGTGGGAGAGGCGGAAAAGCGTACGCAAATCTGCCTGACCAATTCATCCATATCCCATTGCCTTTGGACAATGGGTGTGGATACCTGGCGGCGAAGCATTTGGCATTTTCGTGGGTGGCGAAGATCTCTGGGTGCCCCCACAACTGGAAAAATGGTTGAAGACCATGTGGATGAAGTTCAAACTTGTGAGTGTTCCATTTGGCGACTTAACAGATCTGCTATGCTGTTCTGGACTCCTGGAAGGTGTTGGGCTAGGAGAAAAATGTTCTGAGGAATAGCCCATCTCCAAATGCTTTGTGCTAGCTGGGAGAGTTGCAGAGAGTGTGTCTCACCTTGTTTCTTTATGTAATACATTGCTGTCATATTGTCTGTGCGGACTAGTTCAGCTTTGCCTAGAATGTGTTTTGGAAGGACTTTAATGCCAGGAATATGGCTAGTAACTCTAGGTGATTGATGTGGAGCAACCTTTGTTGGGGTGTCCATGTGCCCTGTATGGTATGATGTAACAGATCAGCTCCCCAGCCGGAGACGGTGCGTCTGCTGTTAACACGATCTGTGGAACTGGCTCGATGAACGGTTGCCCTTTGGAAAGGTTTTTGGTGTTCCACCACTGCAGAGAGCGATGCGTGCGACCGTCCACCAACACCAGATCTGTCAGCTGACCGTGAGCTTGGTTCCCCTGACGTGCTAAACATTCCTGTAGGAGACACATCTGGAGTCTTACATGGGGTACTATAAATATGCAAGAGGCCATCAACCTATTAGTTGCATGAACATTCGAGCTGTAAGTGTGTTGCGGCTGAAACTTTGTGACAAGGCTTTGTATGCTTGCTATCCTGACTGGTCTTGGATGTGCACGTGCTTTTGAGTTATTTATTGTAGCCCTGAAGTATTGTTGTATGTGGGATGGTTGTAGGTGAGACTTTGGGTGGTTTGTGGTAAACCCCAAGTTGTGAAGTAGTTGGATTGTGGCGTGAGTGTGTTGTATGCACTGGTTGTATGACTTGGCTTTTATGAGCCAGTCGTCTAGGAAGGGGTAGACATGAATATGCTGCCTCCTTAGATGAGCTGCAACTACTGCTAGACACGGGGGGCGCTAGAGGGCGCACGAGCAGCATGGCCGCCACATTGTGAGGCTCCTGCTGCCTGGGATCTAAAATCCGTTTAATTATCCTCTCATACTGGAAGGAACACGCAGCTAAATGCACACACGTGTGCAGTAAGGGATCTAAATGCACACGTGTGCAGTAAGGGATTGCCTAGCTCCGTTATAAATTTGAGGTGCGTGCTGTCCTGAACTCCGGAGCTACGTGCATCGAAACCTGCTGCCGGGACTGACCCTGGTTCTCCACGGCTCGCGAGGGGCGGCTGGCTGGGGCGGGCGAGACCGGGGATTACCACGCGGAGTGCGGGCCGCGCTGTCTGTGACTGCTGCGGCTGAGGAGGAGCCTGCGAGAGAGACGCGGTAAGGCGGCCTTTGCTGCTGCACATATTCACCAGTGTTTGATCGGCCTGCACTGGGGGAGGTGAGCCGGTTGACTAACGGTGCCCAGCGCTACCGCTGAAACCGTCACTGGAACGCTGCTGTGAACTAAATGAGGAGATAGTTGCTGGCGGTTACAGACTGTGCCGCTTCTACATTGCTTGCTGCCGTGCAGTGCTGTGGAGCGCAATAAGAGTCCAACGCTGGGACAGAGGCAGACTGGAAAATAAAGTTGAGTGTGGAACCATCGGCCTGGCACTGCAACCACATACTTCTGGCGCCAGCTACCCAGTCTACCTGCACTTTGCCTATCGAGACAGGGGCCTTCGATATTAGAGACTGGTCATTCCTTAGCCCTGAGAGAAGCAGTACATTGCGCAACTAAGCGAACCTGCGGTGCTATTTACAAGGCCACCATCTGTGGAGACGGACATACAAGCGCGACCACGTGCTGGCGGCATGGGCATTTATGCCAATAAGAGAACACGACTAGAACTGCTGCTTTGGGGCCCTGTGAACAGGAACTGATCCCGGATGCACTTGTAGAACTTTAGTGCACTGCCGCTTCTACATTGCTCGCTGCCGTGCAGTGCTGTGGAGCGCGATAAGAGTCCAGCGCTGGGACAGAGGCAGACTGAAAAATAAAGTAGAGTGTGGAACCATCGGCCTGACACTACAGTCACATACTTCTGGCGCCAGCTACCCAGTCTACCTGCACTTTGCCTATCGAGACAGGGGCCTTCAATATTAGAGACTGGTCATTCCTGAGCCCTGAGAGAAACAGTACATTGCGGAACTAAGCGAACCTGCGGCGCTATTTACAAGGCCACCATCTGTGGAGACGGACATACCAGCGCAACCACGTGCTGGCGGCGTGGGCATTTATGCCAAAGGGAGCACGACTAGAACTGCTGCTCTGGGGCCCTGTGAAGGGGAACTGATTCCGGATGCACTTGTAGAACTTTAGTGCATTGCCTAAACTCTCTTGTTGAAGCCTGTGGACGGGCTGCGTACCATTACCCGTAGATATCTAGGTGGTGGCGATACCATGGGGAAACCAGACGCCAGACAGCCTAAACTCAACTTTGACTCTTCGGGGAAAAAAGGACCTAAGGCGAACACAGGAGAGGCAGAAGCAGAGGGAACTAACAGACTGGGCCCCGATGAACCGTCCGCGGACCTAGACATGAAGCAAATCCTGCAGGAAATGAGACACGGATTCGCCACAGTCGTTGATAAGGTAGACCGCATGTCCTCAAGGCTAGATGCAATTGTGCACAAAGTAGATAAACATGAGGAGCAGCTTACGGAAGCCGAGCGGCGTATCTCTGAGAACGAAGACACCACTGCGAGTCATACGACCCAATTGGCGCGAATGGAAAATATGCTGCGTGTTATTGCTTCAAAAAACGAGGATTTGGAAGCCCGCAGTAGGCGCAATAACATCCGCGTCACGGGTGTGCCGGAATCCACCGACACCGGACGTATGGAGGACTACATTGAAAAGTTGCTCCTGACATCTATTGGTGCTGAGGCTTTCTCCACGCAACTGATAGTGGAACGCGCACACCGATCTCTTGGACCCCGACCCAGGCCAGGCGCACCTCCCAGGCCCATCATCGCAAGGCTATTAAATTATCGTGACCGCGACGTGGCACTGCGCGCAGCACGCACCAAACAAAACCTGGTGTACAATGGAGTGTCCTTTTCAATCTTCCCGGATTTCACTCCAATGGTGCAGGAGGAAAGACGAAAATTCATTGACGTTAAGAAAAAGTTGCGCGCAGCGCAGATTGACTATGCGTTATTGTATCCGGCTAGACTCCGTGTGACGCACCAGGGAAAGCAAAGATTTTTTACAAACCCACAGCACGCCGAGGATTATCTACACTCACTCAAGAGGTCGCAACAGGAAGGTAATGGACGCGACGAGGCACGACGAGATGCGGCTCTCGCCGACGATGAAGAAGATTGATCTCTGGGACTGGTCCATTGCCGGCCTAGGCAAACGCACTGGGCTACATCAGGGACCTTGGTGTTATGCTGGGGCTGGGACTACATGTTGCTTGTAACGACTGTCTGCATGCTGTTCATCCAGTGGTACCGTATTCCAGGCCCCACTGCCCTCCCTTGTAAGAGCCTGCCGCACGCACGGGACCTTGGGCTTGGGGAGGGGGCAGTGTTGGTGTCGCTCTCTAGATTGTCCCCCCTACGGTTGTTCCCCGATATTGTTTCTGTACTACTTGGGGAAATGCTTTTGGTATTGTTTTGTAATATGGTCGTTCCATTACCTGGAAATAAGGGAGGTGGGTGGGCAAAGTATGCTGGCAAGTTGGGGATGCTTCAGTGGGAGGGGGGTGGAATTGAGAGGAATGTGTTGCAAGCGGATTACGACACATGGTTATCTGCTAAGCTGATTGGGAAGGGACTGTGGATCAAACTGGGAGGGGGTGGGGGGGCACAAGTTGTTTTTATGGTGCATTCGGAACATACACACTTGAGTACTGATTATTTCTGTACTAATTGCGGTACATGGACACTGGGACACAAAAACACTACTAGATTATACTGTAGGTCGTGCCACGACCAGGCACTTATCATTGGCAGGTCAGACGAGCAGGCTCCCTTATTACTTTGGCATTTGTGACTCATGGCAGGCACTGATTTGAACATTATTACATGAAATGTTCGGGGTTGGGAGACCAGCGGAAGAGGCGACAGGTGGTCTCATACTTGGACAGACATGGTGTGCACGTTGCCTTTCTGCAGGAAACCCACTTCAAACCCAATACCAACCACACTTTTGCTAGTAGATGGGCGTCTCATACAGCCTTCTCCTCTTATTCGTCCTATGCTAGAGGTACCGCAATCCTTATTAAAAAAGGCACGACATTTAATTTGATGGGCACCAAACAAGACACTCAAGGACGGTATTGTATCCTATGGGGAAGGCTGGGACACATGGCTATTACCATGATATGTAGTTATGGACCCAATACTGATGACCCTAACTATTTTCATGAGCTGTGGGCTACTGTTGTGGGCACCGGTCCGGATCGTATAATATGGGGCGGTGATTTTAACGTAACGCACAACCCGGCCGTCGACCGGTCGCACCCGGCCCCCCATCACTACACTAAAGCTAGGGCTGCACTACATACCCTGATCACAGAATATACCCCGATTGACGCGTGGAGACACCTTAACGCTACTGCGCGAGAAGGAACCCACTTCACAGCACAGGCTAGGTCTTGGGCTAGACTAGATTAGATTACATCTTCCTTTCCCCCCAGCTCTGCCCTGCATTGATTCGAGCGCAGCACCTAGCCAGGACTTACTCAGATCATTCACCTGTAAAAATAACGCTGAGAGCGGAGGACCTGGGTCCACCGAGGCCCCCCTGGCGCTTACAGCCTACGATGCTCCTTGACGCTGTATTTCAGGAGGAGTTGCGAGTAGAGGTATTAGACTTCTTTAAACGTAACAAAGACTCTGTTAAAGATGTAGAGACAATTTGGGACGCCTTTAAGGTGACCCTGAGAGGGATCTGCATAGCAAAAGGGTCAGAGGTACTTAAAAGTATATTGTCCACACTGACTACATTAGAAACTGAGCTCAAAACGCTTGAAATGTCGCTCGCTGACTGCCCAGATGGAGTGACAATGGCGCAAATTAGGAAAAAACTTACGGCATATACAGATGAGGCCATGAGAGAGTCCAAGTTTAGAGGCCGACATTGGAGGGCTCGTAGATATGGCGAGGGTGGAAGGCCAGGGAAGGCGCTTGCTGCGACAATAAGGTTGACACGACAGCCAACTACCATACTGGAGATTGATGGGCCAGATGGGCTAGTATACAAGGACACAACGCAGATATGTAATACTCTTGTCACACACTATACCACATTATACACAACCACCAGAACGACGAAACTGCAGTTACATGACTACTTGCAGGACATAACCTTGGGATGGCTAAGCGACGCTCAGAGAACCTTTCTAAGCACCCCATTTGAAATAGATGAAGTGCGTGAGGCTTTCATGCATATGCAATCCGGCAAGGCTACTGGCCTAGATGGGATTCCGATGGAGTTCTATAAAACGTATATTGATTTTATGGCACCAGTGCTTCGGGAGGTTTACGAGGATGCATTGGAAGTCTGTCATCTCCCACCTTCCATGCGTATAGCTCTTACTACATCATTGCTTAAACCCGGGAAGCCGGCGGCTAGCTGTGATTCCTATAGGCCGCTGACGCTTTTAAACTGCGATGTGAAGATACTTGCTAAACTCATAGCTACACGCATTAGCCTGATTTTACCGAATTTGATTTTGCCCGATCAATCGGGCTTTGTCCCTGGCAGGGCGACGTCGCATAACCTACGAACCTTTTTTACAATTATGAATAATGTTCATGAATACTTACCTATGGCTGCCATTTTTTTGGACGCCACCAAGGCCTTTGATTCCCTGGAATGGGATTACGTGTTCCAAGTATTGGAGCGCATGGGCTTCCCAAATATATTTATAGCTTGGATCAAACTGTTATATGAGAAGCCTGTAGCCAAAGTTACTATTAATGGCAGACTGTCACAGGAATTCCCCAACACGACAGGCACAAGACAGGGTTGCCCACTGTCCCTCCTGCTGTTTGCCATTGCTACTGAGCCGTTAGCGGCGAGACTGCGGCAACGTCATAATGACAAGGCATTACAATGTAACCAGCGACAGATTTTGATATCGCTGTACGCAGACGATATCACCCTATACGTCCGTGCCCCTAGGCATAATTTGAACCCTATCCTTAGGGAATTTATTCGCTTTGGCGAACTCGCCGGAACCCAAATAAATTGGGGGAAATCATGCTTGTTTCACCTCTCGCCGGCCACGGTAAAATTCAATAAAGACTACCCTATTGCTTGGTGTGAGGAGGGCTTCAGATACCTGGGGATCCAGGTGGCTAGAAATAGGGAGGAATTACTGCGGATTAACTATGGCACGACTATGTCCCGTATAACTGACAACATTACAAGATGGATCACCCTCCCGCTGTCTATGGCGGGCAGAGCATCTCTCATAAAAATGGTTGTACTGCCACAGTTGCTTTACCTGTTCCTAAATCTCCCGTACTACCCTGGAAGATATTTTTTCCAACAGCTCCGTTCGGAGCTCATTCGTTTGGTATGGGGTGGCAAAACGGCTCGACTGCGATGGGATGTCCTCATTAGACCATACAGCCGGGGAGGGCTCGGCATTCCCGATTTTGAATTATATTATTATTCTGCACAGGCGCACTATGCTTACTTTTGGATACACCAACCCCAAACATGCCCCAAATTGCGGCCGAGCACTGGCTTGCCCATCCCATCCCAATAGAAGGAGCACTATATACTACCTTGCAAAGTAAAGATCGAACGCCGTCTACCGTAATGAGCACTGTGAATGCATGGGCCGATTAGGGGCTATGTTGCATGCCCCCATGCTGTACTCACCTTTGCTACCGCTTGCCTATCACCCAGACATGCCCTTGTTACAGGAGACATTTTTTCGTAAATTGATTAGGCGATTGCAGATTGAAACATGGGGTGACCTGTATATCGCAGGTAATTTTCGTACACTAGATAGCCTGGGGTCCGACGGTCCCCCATCTCCTCTTGACACTTTCCTATATATAAGACCGCGACAGGGATTGAAGGCAGTTACGCCTGACTTTCCTTGTGAGCCTCCAGCCTTTGAGCCACTGCAGCGTATACTGCAAACCGAACCACCTAAGAAGCTAGTTTCCACGATCTACAAAACTGTACATACACTAAGAGACACGCCACCACTTGCGGCCAAGGCACACTGGGATCGGGAATTAGGCATTGTAATTACGGACAAACAATGGGAATTCTGCCTACAACAAACTGAACGAGTGTCATCGAGCAGCAGATTCAGAATCCTACATTACAAATTCGTACATAGACTTTATTATACCCCTGCCCGTATGTACAGATTTAATTTGCGAGGACACTTGCGACAGATGCAACGCCCCTGGGGCAGACTTTCTACATTTGGCATGGGAATGTGAGGGAGTGCGGGAATACTGGCGGCAGGTCTTTGTGGCGGTGTCCAAAATGATACATACAGACATGGCACCCTCTCCATTACTTGCTTTGTTGGGGTGTGTGGAGACGGTACCGGCGGCACACCGTAAGTTTATTGCGCTAGCCTTTTTGGTGGCCAAAAGGAGGGTGGCCTGCAGATGGGGCAGAGGCAGGGCCCCTAAATTTAAGAACTGGATACACGATCTCACATATTGTCAGGAACAGATTGCTGTGTACTCTGAATTACTACCGGTTGCCTCTAGGCCGGCCGATATCTGGGCCCCATTGCAGTGTTATCTATTGGAGAATGATGGCCCCCATAATGCAGACACACCACCTGCCTCGCAGGTCGGAGGCCCTATTGACAGACCCTCTGAACACCCGCACTGAATTTAACACACGGGAGCCAGAGGGGGAATTTCTGCCCTGACCCTTCGCTGACTGATGATACACTACAGAACATACTGACTGGCCTACGGGACGAGGTTCATTCCAACTGATTGCTCCCCCCCTAGGGTCCCCTCTTGTATGCGCGAGTGGGCATGGCACTGCTCTGGCTGGCCTGCAACAATGTGTGATACAAAGTACTGTTTATTGACATTGGGTCTCCATATGGTACCTTAGACAATGCTCCGCGAACTGAGGCATTTTTTTTACTGACTTGATGGTTTTTATTGACATGCAATTTATAATTTACTGTTGCTCCAGCTACATGTGCGTATTGCTAACTATGTACTGTAATGTATGAATATGAATGCACCATTTTTGTTGTTCCTTTGAAAACTTCAAAAATAAAGTTAAAAAAAAAAAAAACTACTGCTAGACACTTGGTGAAGACTCTGGGTGCTGTGGTGACTCCGAATGGGAGTACCTTGAATTGATAATGCTGACTAGTCCACTACAAACCTGTGAGAGGTGTGAATGGGAATATGAAAGTAGGCGTCCTTGAGATCTAGGGTGGCAAGAAATCGCCTTGTGCGAGCAAAGGAAGGACCTGTTGAAGCATGACCATGTGAAAGTGGTCTGATTGTATGTACAGGTTTAGGGGTCTGAGGTCTAGGATGGGTCTCAGAGAGCAGTCTTTCTTTGG
Source organism: Lissotriton helveticus (assembly GCF_964261635.1). Taxonomy (NCBI): domain Eukaryota; kingdom Metazoa; phylum Chordata; class Amphibia; order Caudata; family Salamandridae; genus Lissotriton; species Lissotriton helveticus. The sequence continues at coordinate 644,158,756 of NC_136067.1, forward strand.
AAAGAGGAAGTACAGGGAGTAAACCCCTGTGTTCTGTTAATGCAGGTGTACCTGTTCTATTGCATGTTTTTGCAGAAGAGATATGACTTCCTGTTTTAGCAGTGATAAATCTTCAAGTGACATTGGGCGCTGCCTGGGTGGTATGTTTGGGGGGGGTAGAAGTGAGTTCTAGAAAGTAACCTGTTTAAACTATCTGTCTCACCCACCTGTCTGTGGTGATGCTGCTCCAGACAGGAAGGAACTGTTATATTCTCCCCCCTACAGGAGTGGAATGGTTCTGGGGGAGCGGCAGAAGTCATTGGGTAGGGGTAGAGGCAGATCGAGTATTGTTGGTTTTACCTCTATCTTTGTTGTTGTTGCCTCTGTAGCCTCCTTTGGTAACCTCTGGTGAATGCAGATTGGGTGGGAGCCTTGTAAGAGGTGGAAGGGTGGTCAGTGGAGTAGCCTCTAGAGGTGCCTTTGTAGAAAGAGCAACGAAAAGAAGTCTGGGAGCTTGCGATTGCAAGGCTCCCATAGATTTGGCTGTGTCTGTGTCTTTTTTCATCTTTTCAAGTGATGAATCTACAATAGGTCCAAATAAGTGTTCCTGTTCGAATGGTTGGTTTAAAATAGGTTTGTACTTCTGGTTTAAAACTGAAAATGCATAGCCAAGCATGTCTACGCAGAAGTACACTTGTGTTGACGGCTCTGGAGGCTGCATCTGCTGTATCTAGAGCGCAACGAATGGAGGTGTTAGTGATTATCTTTCCCTCTTGTATGAGGTCATTGGCTCTGGTCTTATATTTGTCTGGTAGGTATTGCTATAGGGTCTCAAGTTCATTGTAATGTGCCCCATCATACCTGGGTAACAAAGCGCGAGTATTGGCGATACGCCATATGTTAGCTGCTTGTGATGCTGTTCTTTTGCCAGGGGCGTCTAATAGTTTGGACTCTTTATCGGGGGTGGAGGTTCCCCTGATGTCTGAGAATTGGCCCTCTTCCTAGCATTGGAAACTACTAGTGAATCTAAAGGTACTTGACCTTTATTATAAGCTGGGTCCCCAGGGGCAGCCTTATACTTTTTGTTGATCCTAGGGTTAATAACTCTTGCCCTTACATGATCTTTAAAGACTTCACGTGCATGTGCGATAACCCCTTTTAGCGTGGGTAAAACAGAAGTGGACCTTTGTGAGGTATCAAAAGTGTCTATTAGGAAATCCTCTTCCACTGGGTTTGTGTGTAAAATGAGCCCATGGTATGGTATTGGGCAGCTCTGTGAAGTAGCTGGTTAAAACTGTTGTGTCTTCTGGAGGGGAAGGCCTAGAGGGGTAGATATCCTCCTGTGGAACATTAGGGACAACTGGCGTGTTGTAGTTGTCCCAAAGAGCAGGGGAAGAAGGTGGACTATGGTCTCCTAATGGCTCCTCATCAGCACCCCCGTCATCAGAAGTATCATCATCGTTCCCTGGTGGAGGAGATGGTGTAGGAGAATGGTGTGGTGGGGTGAAGAAAGTGGAGGAGGCGGTGGAGAAGGGACCCTGAGGGGAGATGTGGCAATGTCCCTCTTTTTAGATGGTGGAGCCAGTGCAGGCGTATCCAAAGGTCTCTTTTTGGAACTTAGGATGAGCTGCCCAGGTTTAGTGTCTTTTACAAGAGTTTTTGGGTGTAAAAAGCTCTTCTGATGGAGGCAGATCTTTCGGCACCAACTTTTTCAGTTCGGTACCGAATCCGGAACGGTTTTGTGGTCTTTTGGCTTGGAACCGTGATGTTTTAAAATCTCTGTGGCTGTCTGTGGAACCGGTTGTTTCTTTGGTTCGGAGGCCTTTTTCAGTTCCGAAGGGCGTGGATCCGAACTTTTAGAAAGAGGCTTTTTGCTCGGCTCCGAGTGTTTATTCGGAGTGGATGGATCGGTGCTTATAGATTTAGGTGCCAATGCTTGGATGTGGAGGCAGCAATTGGCACGGAGGAGGAGGGCGGCTTCTTTTTCGGTGCCGGTGACTAGGTTTCGGTACCGGTGGCAGACTGACTGGAGCCCGAGTCGCCTGAAGGCTTAATGGGCTTCTTTGCCGAGCCCGTGGGCGTGGCATGGGAAGCAGTCTCTCGGTGTGCACCTGGGCCCGAAGGTGTGACCGAAGCCTTTTTCGAACGGGTATGGAGGGAGTGAGGGTCGATGTCTTTACTTACAACCCGCTACGTAGGAGTGATGTTTTCGACATCGGAGTCCGCTGCCCAGGGGTTCTTGGATTCGCTGCTGTTCAGGTACATAAACGCCCTCCTGGAAGATGTCGTCAGGAATGGATGTCGACGAGCGAGCCACTTTCCTTCGAGCTCGACGATCCCGAATGGTCTTTTTGGAGCAGAAAGAGGCACAAGCTGCACAGTCTCTGGCCTCGTGCTCCGGTGAAAGGCAGAGGTTACACACCTCATGCAGATCAGTGTGGGGAAACTTCGACCCACATTGAGGACACTTTTTGAATGGCGCCCTTTCCATGAGTCTGATGCCAAGGCCCAAGTACACCCAAATGCCCTCGTCGACGATCGGAATCAAGGACTTCGACGTTTAAGAGATTTGCGACGGCTGGGGATCACGATCGAAAACAATGCCGTAGAAAGGGTGAAGGATTGCGCGTCGAAAGTAGAATCGGTAACGATACCGAGCTGGAGCGCGACAAACACATCCAAGCCAGATGGCGGAAAGAATCTGAAGATGGAGCTGATGCCCATGCGCACTATGGTCCAAAGGTGGCGTCACCTATCTCGTGACTTCCAAAGACTTTTCCAGGACAACAACAAAGTGCAACCATCCGGGCCCAACACCAGATCGCGATCTATGCACAGTGTGTGATCTGCAGCTCATATGCCTCGAACAAGTAGTTCCCTAAAAGTGAGCAGTGGAAGAGCACAAGTAATTAGGGTATGTTCCAGGAGAGGGCCAAATCCAAGATTGACAAGGCAAGATATCAAATAAAAAGCAGGAAAATAAGAGACAATAAAGCCACACAATGGTAAGCAAAGGCAGGCTCTAAGCTCACTGCAAGTTGACAGAAAGTCTAATTCAATAGAAAGGTTCAATATAAAAATGACAGAAAGATGACAATATAAGCAGAAAATGCTATGACACAAGAAATATGGTAAATTAAGAGACCTTGAAACTCTGCAAAATGCTGCTGGTCAGAGGAGAGGTGGCACGGAAAGCTTTCTTTTCCCTCCCGCAATTGTCTCTACATTACACTGGCCTACATACATTTCACGCTGGGCCACCGTGGGAAAGAACAGGTTGCTGCCTTTTCCAGCTGCAACTTAAAAGAATAAACTACTGATATGCTGTTAACGCATGAAAACCTTGTGATGGGCTTTATGAACACACTAATAAAGGTAGACAAAACCTGGTGTTCAGGTGTGCTTTCTTGCTATACACATGAATGAAACTTCAAGCAGCAAGGTTTACCATGTACTGACTACAATCTCACTCTGTTGTCATATTCCCTGTCACAGCTTGAAGAGGACTAGGAAAAATCTTTTACCATTTCACACTCAAATGCTTTTTGATTTTCGAATTTATTTTTAAAGCTTGTTTTTTTGACACTATCTTGTTCAGGCCTTCTATTTTCCTGTAAATTATTGATTGTTCCGTTCTTTCTGATCTCCCTTACTTCTTCACAAACCCTCCCAATCCAATGTTCATCTGTACCAAAAATGTTGGTGATATTTCCTCTATGAATTTTGGATTTTATTAGGCCTCCGTCAGGACAGTTCAGCGGTTTGGTATTGTAAGTCAATCTGTAATGTTAAATACAAAGCATTTTAGGCGGAAAATTTCTTGGCAACCCCCAAAAGTTAATGTATAGTTCAAAATATGATCCAAGACTATCCAAAACATGATTCTAAAGATTGAATGCGAAATCATAATTTCATAGTCTTGGACTGTATTATGCTTGCTCAAAAGTGGTTTATTTCAAATACTGGTATACCACCAAACATATCCCTCCTCTTCATTAGTGTCTAGATTCTAGAAGGAACCTTTTTATAACACTGATCACACAAAGCTTATTTTTTCTGCTACTGTATTGATTTGATACCTCCATCCTTATTAGAGATTGATTTTCAAAGCAATACCATAGGTTCAAATGAATATTTCAATATTCTCTATTAAATGCTGCATTACTCTACATTGTACTCTATATTTTACTGATGTATTGACCTGCTGAATAATGCTTTAAAGATGCATGTTTAATTCTTTATTAAGAGTGTCATCATTACTGAACATTTGAAAAATCGGACCGTAATAACGTTCCTTACAAGGGCGCACAGCATTTTCTTTCATTTGATGCTAATTTTCAGATTTCAAGAAATGAATCCATGCACTCCAAAAACGTTATGATTTCATTTATTTCAGATTGTGGGGTGGGTAGTTATCAGGTCGGTAGTTAAAGGGCTGGTAGTTCACGATTGGTTCATTGAGAGAGGAGGGGTTACGTCACATGGTTTAAAAGTAAAGAAAGATCAGGAAGGTAGGTGCCGCAATTAAGAAAAGTGCAGGTTGGAGCACACACACGAAGGAACATGAAAGTATGTGATCAGGAGGTTGCCTATTGGTGTTTGGGTATCGAGTAATAGGAGAGTTGTGTGGGTTGACACTGACGTGGGTTTGAATAACTGTATGGAAGGGTAGAGGCGGTAATGTGAAGGATTTAGATTATGGGACCCCCAGGACATTGTTTCGGTAATTTAGTGTTACGGCTTTAGAGGGAAAACGTTGCTTAAGGGCTAGTTGCAATATACGGCATGGATTTTAAATGCCCAATGTTTTTTAAATAAAGCGCAGAGTGCATGTTTCAATGGTGCGGAGTTGCAATTTATTGATACATGTTTTTTCATCTATAGTGAAACCCCTGAAGAGCCCAGTAGACCTCGAAATGCATTGGGTACCATATGATTCACTTCTGAGGATGTTTTATGTTTTGTAACCTGCCAAGAAAAAGGCTTGGATTAGCATAACTGAGGCATGAGAAATAGTTCGTCATATTGTCTCGCGTGCGATTTACCATCGCAAACAAATGAAATCAATACAACGTTTTTGGAGTACATGGATTCATTTCTTGAAATCTGAAAATTAGCATCAAATGAAAGAAAATGCTGTGCGCCCGTGTAAGGAACGTTATTACGGTCAGATTTTTCAAGTTGTCAATGGAAGCGTGAACCAGGGCGGATCACGGAGCCGGGCTTCACGCTCAGCAGTGTTCAGGAATGAGTACGTTCAACAAAAACAAGCATTTGCAATGCAATAGGTCTCACATTAGTAAAGTTAGAGGTATTAGTATTGTAAAAGACACATTTTTTATTTATGTTTTTGTTTTGAAAATAGGGAAATTAATAACTTTGTCATTTACAATGCCAATAGTGTTAACTTTTACAAACGTGACACCTATAGCATTTGTAATGAAATATGTGTTGTATTTACATGACTTAGATGTATTCATATTAAAAATAACAATGGGTTGTATTTTTTTCAATAATTAATACTTAAATAAAAGTTATTGTAATTTATAATGGCAATAGCTTAAACTTTTGCAAATAACTTTTTGGAAGATTATGTTTAGTGTATTTTATTTTGATGAAAATACAAGAACAGAAGTGAAATATTAACTTTTTTGTGACATTTGTAATAAAGTTTGAAACATTGAGCGAACATATTTGAATCAGTTGTTGTTGAATGGTTGCACAGATTGATGCTGTGCAAGCGCATTGGCCGAGGTCGAGCCCTAAAAATACCTTCTTTGAATCACTTTTGTTCTTCATTTAAAATGTAAACAGTGCTTTGATAAAAAAACAAGCATGGAAATACAAAATAATTTTTAAAAAACGTGGGTTCAACTAACATGCTTCACATATTTTTTTCAAATAGGGCCCCTCTCTCGGTGACTCAGTCCCGATTTTCTCGTAGTAGATGGATAAATGTACGGTAAATGGGGACAAAGAATATTGTAAGGGGCACAAAAATACCATAACCTTTCTGCGTACAAGTAACACTCTACCACACCCTTGCCCAATACAAAGCGTTCCCTCACTTCTATGCGCTAGGCTTATCCCAGGCATTGAAGAAGATGTATGGGGCCCGGTTAAACATACTGCAGTGGGGCACTTCACAAGACAAACACTTGTTTCAAAGTTTGAGAAAAAAATATCCTGCAGTTAAAATAATGTCTAGCTCCAGCATTTGGTCACATCTAGTGGTCTTAGCGGAGTTAGTTGCCTTGTCAATATTAAATAAAGTAGCTCTGCTATAAAATCTATAAATAAATATAGCAGCACAAGCGGAGGGATTATTGACCCCTTCCTACACCCACCACTTTCTGTCAAGCCTCTCTTTTACTTACAATCCCAACATATTTTCAATATTTTCTCCCAAGTTCCAACCTCTTACGCGTGTCATATGATACACTCTTCTTCTATACCAGAGAGGTCTCAAGATGTTCAAGTCCAAGCTTAAATTACTTTTTCATGCCAGGATTGTTTTTCATTCTGGGAATTGTAGTCTTTTTTTGCCTTAATAGGCACTGAGGACTACAAGTTCCAGAATGCAAACTTTTTTTTCTTTTAAATGGCCAAAAGGCAGCTGTGTAATCGACCCGGTACACCTGATAATGTTTAAAGCCCTAGCGCATCTCTCACCCTCCTGTATCCCACATAGCTGCCATATGGCCGCCAGCCATTTGTTACATTGTTAGCCAGTAGTGGATATTTCAGTCAGCACTCAAGAACAGGCTGCATTCTGGGACTTGTGGTTTTGCTTCAACATTGTACGCAGGAGCTCAAAAATCCCGTCACAGATAATGCTCCTGGCTGAAGCAGAGACTAGAGAGAGGTGAGGCACTTAAAGCTCGAACCAGGATCGAGCCACATGTCTGACTCTGCGCCAGCTTGAAGTCCTCTTGGAACCTCAAGCCCAAAATGAGCCGAGCTTGCGTGTGGCTTCTGTATGGTACTCTCGCGCTAACCTTGTGCACTTAGTTGAAAACAAAGGTTTAACATCCTGGCAAAAAGGAGACAAATAAGACACCCATGTAGTGCATGATTTTTACAAAGTGAAACTAGAAAACTTGGCCTCCAAACTGTGTTATCTTATGAAAATATTTTGTTTCACCTCCCCCTTTTCTTCATTCCCTCAATAAGCCTGAAAAGTGACTTACTAACGTCAAAGCTGCCGCATGTTACAGAAATGCGTTTTTTCTCTATTTTGCAGCGACTTATAATATTATCATATGTTACGTGCCGTTTGTTGCACTATTCACACAGCAAAGAAATGCCAGGCTCGGCTTGTGCTCGGGCTCTTACAGCCGCGCCAGACGCTGGGCTCGACTTTCCCTGTTAATATGCTGACTCCCTTAACCAACTCGATTTCAAATCTTACACATGATTTAGAGACGGTGACACTGCACCCCCAGCTGTAATGTACCAGGCGCATCTTGCACGGGTACTTCCCTGTTCAACTCCCAGCTCAATTGTAACAAAAAGTTTAAGCGTCGCATACACAAGGTTCTTTCCCCAATAACACCCATTATAGCGCCACGGCGCGCTCTCTCGCTTACAAGGCGCTTAGAGCTCTTACCCTCACACCACAAGACAACCGGCGCCCGGCCCGGAGCAGGCTCTGAAGCGGCAGCATCTCCAACACGGGGTCGGACGCGTCCGGACACCGGTCTCGGGGCTCGAGAAGCCATGAGAATCCAAGATCCAGGAACTGAAGGAGCGCAGCACGTGACTTAACAGGCCGTAATGACGAGAGTATAAGCGCCTCCACTAAAGGAGGGTTAAGAAAAAAAACTTTGCATAATACGAGAATAACCCGTGAGCAAGAGCACCTATCTAGGACGGAGAGAATAAAGAGATTCTCAAGTAACAAGCGTCTTCAAATAGGTCGTGTCTCCAATGCATGTCGCTGATTCGCCTTCTTTGAAAATGTTCAGTGCTGCAAATAGAGCATGCCGCCCTAATTATCACAGCATGAGGCCCCAAAGTAATAATTATCACAGCATGCCGAGAGGCGCCCCACGCTGCTGGAGCACTCAACTGCGCATTAATTATAGTGGAGTGCTCCAGCAGCCTGAGGCGCCTGTTGACATGTTGTGATAAGTGGGGTCTCATGCTGTGATAATTGTTACATGCGGCGCCTGACGTGCTGCGCATTAATTAACGCGCACAATCTGTTCCACTGTGAAGCGCGTTCACAGACCTGAATCGGCTCGTGCCCATACTAGAATCGGCTTGTGCACAGGTCTGTGTCCAGGTCTGTCTCCCTTGGAGGCAAACACGGCGACTATAAGTCTCGATGGCGGCAGCGCTTCGCGCTGCAACGCCAGCGAGACCTAAAAAGAAAAACAAAGGTGTGCACCGTAGCATTCTAATGGAAACATCGTGACAGAACATGTCATAATTATCTAAACGACAGGAAGGTGTGATAGAATTGTGTCCAATAAAGAATTCATTATTTTCTTCATTTGTTTTTACATTGTCTACAGTATAATTAGCATCAGATGTGTTTATGATACTTTTATACCATTTCTCGTTCAGTAAGATTCTGTTATTTTGCTACATTTTAAAACACAGTAAAAATGTTTGAACAAATAAAGTGGCGTTTGCTACTCCTTGCATGAAATGGGTTTACAAATAAATGCAAGGGTGTGACTTGTAATATTTTATTGTCTCTTGAACAGGAAACACATTTGGGAGATTTGGTGCACTCGCTGAATAAGCAAAATGATTATGGTAAACATTTCTTCAGGGAATGTAGTTGGAATGTGTATACACAATCTGAGGAACAAGGGTTTTTTTAGGATCGAAGTCCAGCACACATGCCCTTAAACGTCTTAGCCAAACAAAGAGGTATGCAGTTCCTAAGGAAGGAGGTGGGCGGTCAAAAGGGGAGCAGGAGACCAGGTAAGAGAAGGAACAAGGAGGTGGGGGGAGCTCCAATAAGGAGCAAGGGCCCTCACACAACCTGAAAGGTGTCATGGTTCATCATAGGGCAGATCCTCGCTGGATCTGCCCTATGATGAAATCGGCGCTGCAATGCCCAACGTGCCTCGCAGGGGGGAATCTTTGCCGGAGGTCTTCTATGTTGTAAGCAAGGAAGCCCTATGTGGTGAGGTGGAGGGGCAAACAAAAGGCGAGTAGAGTGGGTGCAGTGAGTGTGTTAAAAATAGCTATGAGTGTCCTTGTGAACCTTTAATAACTGGACACAGATGCTATGGCTAAAAACGGACTACAAGAGTCGTGGCTGGCTAGGAAAATTAACCCTGCCACAGCTCGAAATGTGTGGTGAGGGATGTAAGTGGTTAAAAGGTCGAAATGTTTCACGCCTGTAGACTCCTAAAGGATGCGTGGCGTTTCGTCAGGACCAGGGGAAGATAGCGGATATACTCTGAAAATGAAGGAGACGGTAATAAGGGTGTCCTAAAGTGTACCGTCCCTGTATAATCGATTCAAGGATATCGGGGAAGGTGGACAAAAAATCTAGAGCAAGAGAGTTTGTCTTTCTAGCGAACCTCTAAGGGGAAAGTGTGGCGCATCCACGAGAGCGCCCAAACACAGCTGTGACAGTGGCGGAGGAGAGTTACCACCAAATCGGTGCTCAAATACATGGGCCCTACCCACGTCCGGATGCCCCGGATGTATTTGTAATGCAATAAAATACCACTAATGTAGTCCGGTCCTAAATAGGAAACTTAGACAGCTAGAGGGTTTCTTCTCTAGAAATCTGTGAGTAATAAGTAGGTCGTAAATTCAAATGTAGTTTGCAGGCATTTATGAGAATTTCCTCCTTTTTTTGCAGTTTTATATAGGCATTTTCAAACCGAATTGGAGCATTTTGCACGAGCACCAGTTACGTTACACAAAATTCACGTGTACGGGGGGGGTTCAAGTGACTTGACGTAGGGAATACTAATTTTTTTTTCATGACAACTAAGTCGTTCATTTAATAGTGGGCACTGCCTAAACCTTCAATGCTATAACCGATTTTACTGCGGCGATTACAGCGTGCTGCACCTCGGCCATGACTCAATGTGCCAGTTGTCCTCGTCCACACAGCAGACTGACGTCCTCTGCAGAGCACAGCCTGATACCATATTATTTCATGTTTATAGCCAAAGTTACAGACAGTATGCGCGTCTGCCATGTGGCCGCCCCATTCCAGAAGTGACGCATCTGGCACCACTGTGAAGTCTGTCCGGGAAGGGAGCGAGATCTGCTGTTGACCCACTCCTAGCCACCACTGCAATTGGTATGCAGTGCCCTCTGATATCTGGCAACATTGGACAGATCCCCCAGATGCTGTGCCCACTGGAACTTCAGGTCCCACTGCAGAGCCCGCCCGACATGATCCACCAGTAGGAGGCCAGAAGGCCCAGCAGCCTCAAGGTCAAGCTCACAGAAACGTGGGATAGAGGTTGAAACATTGGTATCATAGCCTGAATATCCCGGACTCTCTGCTCGGGAGGGGAAGCCGAAACTGCGCTGTATCCAGAACCGCTCTGATGAAAAGGGGATTCTGAGAGGGAATCGGGTGCGGCTTCGGCTCGTTGATAGTGAACACCAGCAAATGCAGGAGGTCCACCGTAGTCTGGAGGTGTGAGAAACAGCCTGGGGCGAACCCGCCTTTTACAGCCAGTCATCGAGATAGGGGAAGACTGGAACCTCTGATCTGTGCAGATGAGCTGCGCCCAACACCATTACTTTCGTGAACACCCGAGAGGTGCTGGTAAGGCCGAAGGGGGTACAGTGAACTGAAAATGCTCGTGGAAGAAAGCATCCTGCAAGTCCAACACTATCATCCAGTCTCCATGGTCAAGGTCCAGACAGGACCTGAGCCAATGTCAACATTTTGAACTTCTCCTTCCGGAGGCAGCGGTTGATGTCCATGAGATCCAAGATAGGAGGGAGGCCTTTGTCGTTCTTGGGCACCAGGAAGTAGTGGGATTAACAACCACAACCTACTTCTAGGACAGGGACGCGCTCAAAAGCTCCCTTGGCCAAGAGAGCCGTAACTTCCTGACGGATAAGGACCAAGTGATCCTAAGACATGCGATGGAGTTTTGGTGGCATAAAGGGATGGGAATTCTCAAAGGGGAGGGAGTGGCCCCTTCGGACTAACGGCAAAAAGCACCTGTCTGACGTGATGTTGCCAGTGGGGGAGGTGATGGTGGATTCTGCCCCCCACTGCGCAGAGACTGGATAACTTGCGCTGGCCTGTGGCCCTGGGTGGAACATTGTGGGGCACCCCTTCCGTAGCCACAAAGGGGTTTAAGGCAGACTGCACAGGACAAGAGGTGGCAGCAAGGCCCAAGGATCAGGCCTTAGCTCTAGAATCCTTGAAGCGCTCGAGCGCACTGTCCGCCTTGTCGCCAAACAGGCGATGGCCATCGGAGTGCATTTCCAAAAGAGTCGAATGGACATCCCCAGAAAAGACAGTAGATCTCAGCCAGCGTGGAGCAGTAGGTCTACTGACGTAGAAATCTTTCTGCCCAGTGAGTCGGCGGTGCCCAGTCCACATCAGATGGCAAACTTTGTGGCATCTCTCTCCTCCACAACCGCACAGGAGAGATTGGCCCAGGCCTCCTCCAGGCATTGTGACAGCACTTGCGCAACTGTGTTCCACACAGAGTGGGTTTAACGGCCCAAGAGACATGCAGTGTTCACCGACCGCAGTACTAAGCTGGAGGAAGAAAACCTATTGCCAAGATGGTCCAGCTTCTTGGATTCCCTATCTGGGGGAGCAGAAGGGAACACGCTGTTGGATGTTTAGGCTTGGAACACCAAGCCTTTGAGGGAAGGGTGTTGGAAGAGGAAAATAGGGTTGGGCGGTGACGTTGGGCAATCATCCTATTCACAGGAGCCCCTTTGCTGGGCCGAGGGCCTAGAAGGATGTCTGTGAGGGCCTCATTGAACGGCATCAGGGCTCCGAAAAGGCCGCTGCCGGCTGAAGCACCTCAGTCAGGAGATTAGTCCTGACTGCCACCGTAGGATGCTCAAGGCCCAAGGCCTCAGCCGCCCTGCGCAACACCACAGCATCGGAGGCTCTCTCCTTCGTGGCCACTGTAGGGGGAGAAAGCATGCCAAGGTCTGGGGAGGACCACTGGCCTCACCCAGTATCTCTCGTCTACCAAAGAGCAAACAGACCCCTCCAAGTCCTCCTCACTCTCCTCTGGCTGCCACTCAGGGCAATAGGGAACACCAGGGTAGAACAGTGGTACGAAAGTACTGGTCGGCGCCGGTACCAGTGTCAGTTGATGCCAGTCTGGCTCCATGTCCAAATCGAGGGGGAGGCCGGAGTCAAAGCCGTCCGGGGACACAACAAGCATCGTAAATGGCAGAGGTGTCAACATCGGGTCGTGGTCACACACAATTCTAAGGTAAGGGAGCTATAATAGTCTCTTCCAGATATAGAATGCAACATTTCCTAGCTGTCCTTAAGGACAATTTCTATTCTATTAAGGAGGATTATTTCCATCCTTGAGTCTTAGACCTGAGATTCCCTCTGGCTGTAGGTAACCTTTATATGTGGAATACTGCCTTGTTTAATATTGAGAATTGATTTGTGGCCATCATGGTTTCCTTGTGTTGGTCAATTATATTTATGCATGTTGACTTATAGACACTGTATTGCATAACTTGGTAATATTAGTGATGCACCATGGGGAACCCATTTATATTTCAGATAATGAGGTGTCCAAAACAAGATTAAGAGTCCAGGAAGATATGCTATTCATCACACGAAGAAAGAGGGAGAATCACTAGTACAGAAAGACTATATTGTTGGAATGGGACACTACTATTGGTCTAATGTTGTTGTCTTTTTTTTTCTCTCTGATTTTTTCAGATGTTCCTTGGGAAACGTAGTCAAGATGTTGTTTATATGGCTGCTATACTAAAATAAAGTACAGTGAGAACGGCATAATCCACGCCTTCATGTCCTTAATAGAATTGAAACATTCCTTCACAACAGCTAGGAAATGTTATAGTATCCATCAGAATGTTGCTTTAGTATCGCTTTAGACCTTCCTCTGTTGATTTGTCCTGCTGGCCAGCAGTTGTAAGCAGGTGCATGAGTTTTGCTACAAAGGTTAGTATTTTTCATAAAGGTGTAGCTATCACAAAAAAGGATTTTTTTTTAACTTGTCTATGTACCCCAGACTCTGGGATAATAATTAAGGACTTCTTCAGTCTCCAAGCTATCAGACCAATGTGAGAACCTGGAAGCCCCTATTTCCATGGGGTATTGGGCTCTAGTGAATCTCTTAAACTTCACAAAGTTCCAGGCCCAGACATTTGTACTGATGGGTTTTATAAAACCGTATGAACATTATTTGTACCACCTTGTAAAACTCTTCAATATACTATTAAGCAATTGGAGTGACGCCTATGATGACAGAGGTCAGTATGTCAATGATACTAAAACAAGAACACAACCTTAAATTAAGACCTACATAGGAATTAATCAGACAAATACTGAATATGGTAATACAAAAACTTTGGCCACAAGACTGTTCCAGGCCTCATTTCCTCAACCAATCAGAATTTTGTAACAGAGACAGACCCATAATAATTCAATTCAAAAAATGTAATCCACGAACAAAAAAAGCTATTAAAAAAACCTGTGCAATACTTGCAAACCTCAATGCAGAAAAGGCCCTCAATCAGGTAGATTTTAGCTTTTTGGTCAGAGTGATATAGAGATTCGGCTTTAGCTTGAACTTTAGGCCAATGTATATGGAAGGTTACAAATAACCTATATCAAGAGTTTCCGTGAATGGAGGAACTTTGTGTGCATTTTCCTTAAGTGGTGAAGGGGACTTCTCTGGGGTGCCCCATCTCACCCCTATTATTCACTCAGGAGAGAGGATATGGGAATAAAATATGGCCCCGACATACATAAAATAAAGCAATCTGCTGACTGACTTTATCCCAATACTCCAAACACTACTAGCAGAATGCAAAAAATGTAAAGTCTTACATTTTAAACTTAACCCTGTGCAAGAAATAGTACACCAGATCAAAGAGCAGGCTCTATTCTGCTGGGCATCTTGAAACATTAAGTATTTGAAAGTCAATTTTACCCATACCTGACCGACCTGTACTATAATTCAACTTTATGCCCTTATTGGCATCCTTATGAGATGACTTCCCTAGGCAGACACCTATATCTATTTCTTGGCCGGGTAAAGTTAATACAGTTAGAATGAATATCCTGCCAGGAGCGCTATAGCTACAAGCTCTAACAATTAATATTACAGATGGGTTTTTCAGGGACCTCAAAGAAATGATCCAGAGGTTCGTATGGAAAGGTAGATGGCAAACACTGACTTACAAGACCATGTGTATTCTCGGATAAGAATGGGATCTTGCCCTGCACGGCTTAATTACACTGGGTGGCCCAATTATCATCTCATGTGTACAGGGCTTTAGTAAGCCTTACCTTACGGGATCTTTCATGGAAAGTCATACACAATAGCCCTGAATACTTATCTAGATACCCCAAGTAGAACTACACAGAAAGCGTGGGACCACATAAATGCAGGCCCATTCATTTTAATCCAGGTTTCACTTCAGAAATGGCGCCTGGTCCCTTTTTAATGCATTATGCATAGAGGCCTGCCTTTGAATAGCAGATTTGCTCTCTTGTGGAACAAGTAAAACATTTTAACATGTAGAAAGGAATTTAATTTAAAAATGTGGCCACTAGAGAACCAAGATGCAATGAAACATATTTTAAACAGATCCAACAGCAAGGGTGTTCTCAACATTATTTAATTTCTTGATTGAGGCACTCTTCACACAGGTAATCTAGAGAGAAATAGACAGGCAATAGGATGAGAAATCTTGTAGACCCAGTGGGTTAGCACATTACAGGACACACAGTGTTTTGGGCACAGAAGAACAATATGAAGTAATATGTGATTGGCATTTGTACCCAACAAAACCATCTCTGCTGGACAGAATGCTTTTGCAAGGTAATAGAACATATGGCAAGACTGTCCACACATTAAACGCTTCAGGTCAGAATTACTGGTGGCAATGTAAACATTATTAGGATATCCAAACTCAAATGACATGGCCACTCCCCTACTGGGAATCCATTCTAACTACCTGGCATACCAGTCAAAAGTAGATAAAATACTCAACTGGAATGGCCAGAGAATAGCAAAAGTAACAATCATAGCTCACTGGTAAAAAAAAAAACACTTATCACACAGTGCATGCTCAAGTGTGGAATATAATGGCAATGGAAAAACTTAGGACAAAACAAAGGCAAACTTCCAAGATATTTTGACATGTTATGGAGTCTCTTAGTGACTTACTAATCAGGAGGCCTTTCCTCATCAACACGCCCACCTGCATTAAGAGCTTCTGATCTATTTGTTATTGACTTTAAATGGGGATAACTGGCTTTGGTACATGTTGTACCTCCTGCATAAACTAGAATCTGATGTAGGTCTCATGCCACCCTAGTATGACTACTTGTACGAAACACAATTACAACAATGATAGTAAAAGAATCTGACGGTTTAGCTTTAAGTAATAGTAGATGAAATCCAAGGGGAATTTGTTGAGTGGGGCAGAGTAACAACTTACATATTTGCAAAAAGGCATACATTAAAAATACGTTGTCAATGATTTTACATTTGGATCCATGTTATTATCATAGCTTTGTTTATGTGACCTGTAAAACATTGCCGTTGTCTGCATGAAGGTAGTTGATATTTCTTCCCTTTTTGTATGAGTGTTAATGTGAAAACTAAGAGTGACTAAGTAAAAAACAAAATATGGTAACTTTTAGTCTTTTCATACCTTCATGGAAAAACTCCCTTTATTTTCCTTTGGAACATGATTTGCAGTATGTTTCTTTTTCTCCTCAGATCTGTACATATGTATTTCATCTTCTCCCTTTGCAGTTCTCCAGTATTCCTGTTTACTAATGAGAAAACCACATTATTACATTTGAGCATAACAGATTTCTTTTTTACTTCTGGGTAAATGCAGTTTTCCAACACTAAGGTCAGAAGAGTTGCTAATTTTGAAAAATTCACAATCAGATTGGGTAAACTGAGTATAATAATAAATTAAAACTGTTAAAGAAAATCTCATTAGCGGCCAACCATTGTGTGCATGGACAACCAACTGGGTTCATTTCCCTAAAACAATAGGGTGTATAATTGTCGGAATCCTGTTTGGAAGGCCACAGGGGAAGCAGCAGCTACTTAACCTTTTCCCTCCTGAGGCGGAAAGCCGGGAGGTCTCCTCTCTTTCCTTTGGCAATTTTAAATCGAGTGTGTTGACTTTCGTGTTAGTCACTTTTAATTGAATTTCTCTGCAGCTTAGGATCGCGCTTGTGCTGTAAGCGTGCTGCTGCCTTGCCTCAGACTTCCCAGCGCTTGTAAGCGCTTCGCCTGCTCCCTCCTCCTTGCTTGGGGTTTCAGACCGCCCTCGGCTGAGTATTGACGCCGAGGGCTGGGATCTGACTTTGGCTGACATCTTGGGGGTAGGACTCTCCGCCCTCGCGCTCTAGTAGCGTTATAAATAGTTCCTCCCTCTCTCCGCGCAGCGGGCGCGTTCTGCGGACGCGCCGGATAGGCGCCGGAGTCGTGCCAGAGTCCTGCCCGTCTGCACCCGGAGGCGTGTGGTGTGGCAGGTTCTCTTGGTCGGCACTTCCAACCCCCTGCAGCACTATGCTGTCATATACATCCAAGGAGCTCCATTCCCTACGCTTTGGCAATAGGTCGTGTTATTCAGTTTTTCCTGGCCGCTACAGGGGCAAACACAAATGCCCAGTTTGTAATTGGCATCTTACCAGCGTTCTCCCTCACACTACCCATGTGAAGGGCTGTAGCATTAAACATCTTTGCTTACTCCTTAACACCAGGTCACTGCACAGACACACTCAGGAGATTTTCGATCTGCTCTCTACGAATGACCCCTCTTGTCTTATGCTCACCGAGACTTGGCTGAATGAGTCCTCCCACCCGGACATTGTGGCAGCCATTCCATCTGAGTATAACATCTATAGACAAGACAGAATTAAGGGAAGGGGGGGAGGAGTTGCCCTGGTTGTGAAAAAATCTCTTTCGTGTGCACTTTTGTGCACGGAAACCATCATGGGTGCTGAATCCCTTGCCTTTACCCTGTCCTTAACACCTCAACAAACGGTGAAGGGTCTCGTAGTATATAGACCCCCGGGCCCTGTGGGTTCCTTTTTTGAGGATCTCCAGCAGGTCCTGTCGGTTCTTGTCCTGAGGTCGGAGCAGTGCATACTGGCGGGAGATTTTAACTTCCACATGGAAGATCAGAGGGACCAGGATGTCAATAAGCTGTTCGATATCACGTCTGCTTTGGGATTGCTCCCTTACCTTTCTGGCCCGACACATGACAAAGGCCACACATTAGACCAGGTCTTTTCTACCTCCCCAATTGCGGTTACTGCTCTCATGCCGGTACTGTGGTCTGACCATCTTCTTGCCCATTTCCAAATATCTAGTACGGAGAAACCATCTGCCAGGGCCTCGAGACAGCTGGGTAGTAGCTACAGGGCGTATCATCGGGTGACTCCTGATTTGTTAGCTCAGGCCCTGGTGAACCATCCTCCCTCGTATACGGGTGATCTGGAGCATGATCTGGACACCCTGCAGTCCTGGCTCTCAGCTAGATTGAACGAGTTGGCTCCTCTACAGCCGCCTAGATCTGATACTAAACGCTCTACGGCCCCATGGTTCTCGGCAGAGTTGGCCCTTTCCCGGAGACAATGTAAAGTCGCCGAACGGGCCTGGAGAGCCCAATACGATGATGAGGCAAAACGAACCTACAAAACTGTGATGAAATCCTATCATGGCTTAATCCTACAGGGTAAGAAGGACTACTTTTCTAAAAAAATTGAGGAAGCAGCCAACTCCTGTAAGGAGATCTTTTCGATTGTACGAGAATTTACGACCCCGCGTGCGACTATAGATCAGGAGATTCCAGATGAGACCTGGGCTGACACTATTGCTAATTTTTTTACAACTAAAATTAGGCAGATTCAGGACTCTTTTTCTCCGAGACCAACAGCTGCCGAATGAGATAGTCCACCAGACGATCCCTGGTCCGGTTTTGTTGAACTTTCCGCCTCTCACGATCTCCTCATCGTTAGATCTGATGAGGAATCTCAAATCAGGATCGCCGTGTGATCCCTGCCCAGCTAAATTCCTAGCTAGAATGGCGGATGTTATTAATCCCCTAGTTAATCCCATTCTCAACCTTTCCTTGAGTCAGGGGATCCTGTCTCAATCCTGGAAACAGGCCATGGTGATTCCTCTCCTTAAAAAGTCCAACCTTGCCCCGGAAGCCCCGTCCAACTATCGACCAATTTCGCTCCTCCCTGCACTTACTAAAATCCTCGAGAAGCACGTCCATAGCGTGCTCTCTAACTTCCTGGAGTCGAATGAACTGCTCCATGCGTCGCAATCGGGCTTTCGATCCAACTTAAGCACCGAGACGGCGCTCCTGGAAGTTTCTGAGATTGTGAAGGAGGTGCAGGATGATGGAGGCAGGGTGATGTTAGTCATGTTAGACCTGTCGGCGGCGTTCGACACCGTCCCCCATGAGGATCTCCTCGCTAGACTACAGGACATCGGTCTGGGGGGGACGGTGCTCAGCTGGTTTCGTTCCTTCTTGGCCAACCGCCGACAAACTGTCTGGGCCCCACCCGGTTCTGCCAAAATGCCGCCATTGGGAGGCGGAGTTCCCCAGGGCTCAGTCTTGAGTCCTACCCTATTTAACATCCTCATGACCCCTCTGGCGGATCTGGTGGAGTCCTATGGGGCCCGGATAGTCTCATACGCTGACGACACCCAGCTTCTTTTCACCTGTTACAAGAGCGAAGAATTCGATGGGGAAAGTATCCGTGAGTGCCTTGGGGCTGTTTTCAATTGGTTCCATCTGAACAGCCTCAAGTGCAACTCGGATAAATCCGAGATACTTTTCTTCGGATGCCCTGTTGAACCGGATTGGCATGGTTGGTGGCCTGCTGACAAGTTCCCGCCAGCCCAGTCTTCTAAATGGGCCAAGAACTTGGGAATTAAAATCGACAACGGGCTCACGCTTAAATCCCAGGTGGCAACCTTGACTGGGACCTGTTTCGGGATCCTCCGGATGCTCCGAAAGTTTTTCCCTTTGCTGTCTGTGGAGCATCAGAGAATAACTGTTCAGGCCCTCATTGGATCCAGATTGGATTATGCCAACATTTTGTATCTGGGTCTTCCAGAATACCTTTTACAGCGTATGCAGGTGACCCAGAATGCTGCCGCACGAGCAATTTTCGGCCTACATCGCCGAGCCAGTGCCTCTAACCTGCTACAATCCCTCCATTGGCTTCCGATACGGAAGAGGATAATGTTCAAGGCCTTGACATTAGCCCACAAAGCACTGCACGCCACGGGTGCAAAATATTTACAGAAGAGGCTGAACTTTTATCAGCCGACACGTTCCCTACGATCAGAGTCTTTAGCACTCGCTGTAGTCCCACGTACTAAGAAGGCACGTCTGGGAGGGCGATCTTTCAGATTTCTGGCCCCTCAGCTATGGAATTCCTTACCATTGTCCTTACGACTCACATCCAATTTGCTGGCTTTTAGGAAGGGTCTTAAGACTTGGTTATTTGCTGGGTAGAGTTTTGTTCCCCCTTCTCTTTTGTTGTTCTGCCAACTGTTATGTTCTTTTTTAGTCTCCTTTCTGGGTCTGGAGCATAAAGCGCCGGGACACTCCTTTGGAGTAGCCGTTGCGCTATACAAGACCCATTAATAACATAACATATAACATAACATTACTTGGCTCAACCGTGGGTGTTGAGGTCTTTTACTCCTGTTGCCCCGAGGCCTGACCTACTATGGATCCTAAGCAACTGGGCCAAGTGCCCATTTCAGCACTTGACTCTCCGGGATAACATGGTCCAAACAGTCCCAAGGTTTCCGTGGAGGGATGTGGATACAGGGAGGGAGGGGAGGAATGTTAACAAGGGCTCACAACTTAACATGCGTACAGCAGCAGAAATATAGGATTGCCCAGTCAAACAACTACAGGCCTTCTGAGGTCAAGGTTTTTCTGTAGGTGGTTCACCAGGTCATCCTCATCACCTTGCTCATAAGTGATAGTGGCTATTCCTTATTTAATGTAGACAGCATCCAGGGTAAGCCCCACTAGAAGTCAGAGTCTCAAGAGATGACCATGACTATGTTAAAGTTAACAGTGTTCCATCGCTGCAATGCTATCCACACCCGCTGGACCGGAGTTCCTGATCGCGCCCTTATCGCAGGTGCTGAAGAGGCAGCAGCTGATTCAGGTGAATTTGCTGCACGTGGCTCAGCAGAGCTGTACATAGCAGTCTTCGAGTTCCTCACATGCAGTTTGCCACCACTGCTCCTCCTCCTTATAGGTTAAGTCTCTAGTCTGTTTCACGGAGGAGGGGCGGAGAAGAGGGTGCAGAGGGTCTGACACAAATCCTTCATCCCAATGTAGTCAAGCTGGGACCCCACAACAGCCTCACAGTGGATAGGATTTTGACCAGGTCACGCATCTTGCTGGTCCTGGTGCCACCCCACCCTCCCGGCATACAGGATCTCCATATCTTCAATGCACATGGGCTCATACCGATCCAAACAGTAATGTCCTAGGTAGAAGCCCGTCCTGGCATATTGGATCACAGCTCAACACCGCAAAAGAGCTACCGCCCTCACAGCATAGCAATTTTCTCACAGCGGCCCCTCCTGACATACGAGGTCGCCGGCTCCTGTTTGCACACGGGCTCCAGCCAAATCGCAATGATGTACAAGGTTCACTTCACTGCAGTGCTCCTCTGGCATACGAGGGTCACTAATTCCATCCTGCACACAAGCAATGACCCGATCAGTGCAGCAGCTGCCACCTCACAACTCGCAAAGAAGTCTACTTGATAGCGCTAACCACTGGATCTCGCTTTACGCTAACGCTCTGCTCTACCTTACAGAGCTCACTGTTCTTGGCAAACAGGCAGGCGAGCAAGGATGCTCCAGGCTAGGTGGTTTTAGGTTCCTTAGGTGAGGTCCCCTCACCCAGACGGAGAGATTAGCAGGCCTTGGCCCCAAGTCAATGTCACAGCAAGCAGTCTTACAGAGCTTGCCCTTCTCACACAGCCCATCTGGCTGTTTGGCAGCAGACTTTTTTGGGGGTCGTAAGCTCCCCTTCTTATAGTCCATTTCCACAAAACAAAAGCGATTTAGAGTCTGAGTCTTTGAAAATTATATTGGGGGGATCTGCTTCCTTTAGGGATGCCCACTCATCTGCCCTCTGTTCTTCTTCAAATTAGTCTCGCGCAGCAGGTGCGACTCCAAATCTGAAAGCCCTACAACACAGGCCCAGGGAGTGACTAGAATTCAAACCTGGATTTCAGACACAGTGATCTGTATATCAAAAGGTTGCCCCAGGGCCTCAGCCCTACTCTTTATGATTCTTTTATCAAGCCCATCTCCTTCCTGAGATACACCCAGGCTCCTTCAATGTGACCTCTCTCTCCAAATCAAAGAGCACCCATTGAAGTGTGTAGTTGAAGGCTGGCTCTCCATTTTCTAGAGTGCCCCACCCATCTAACAGGAATGCAACAATACACACATCTGTATGGGGGGAATTTCTCTACCTTCTCTTCTTATGTTTCACCATGCAGCCCTAAGTTTCCAAAATGGAAGCCAGGGTCCTCCGTGCATTGTACCATTCACAAAGCACAAGTTATTTGCCTTCGGTAACGATATAGCTGTGAGAAACAGTAGTTAGTGTTAGATTCCTTACCTTAGAATATCCCTAGGCGTCAGACTGGATCCGCAAAGTTTTCGTCAGCGGTACCCCTGCACGTCAGTAGGCGTCGTCCGCGGTTCCGCATCCGTCGTCGTGATCGCCAGGATGACGTCGGAGTACTTAGACGCCACCCTCGCCCGCTGACGTCAGTTTTGTACATAACTTTCCATGCCAGTAACGTGGAGCCATGATAGAAAGTGACACTGGTGCCATGAAACTAGGGCCCTGAAAGGGATGTCCTTAACCCTAGATATCGGTTCGCAGAACGTGGAGGATGGGTGGGGCGGTAAGGAATCCAACACTAACTACTGTTTATTACAGATATATCGTTACCGAAGGTAAGTAACTTGTTAGTGTTAGATTCTTTACCTTAGAATAGATACCCCAGCAATACCAACCCCGGTGGTGGGTCTGCAAACCAAGATCACACCAGAAAGTCCTGGAGAACGGAATGGCCGAAAAAGCAATCTCTCCGGACTTGGCTGTCCAGGTAGTAATGTCTAGCAAACGTGTGCAGCGAGGCCCACGTAGCTGCCTGGCAGATGTCCTGCAAGGCGGCTCCCTGACCCAGGGCAGTAGTAGCCGACGTAGCCCGAGTGGAATGGGCGTGTAGCAGCCCAATAAGAGGCTCCTTTTTCGCCAAAGAGTAGCAAACCTGGATGCACAAGACGACCCACCGAAAGATGGTCTGCTTGTGCACCGCCCGTCCCTTCTTTGTGCCCACGTAACCAACGAAGAGCTCGTCATCCACCCAGAACTGGCGTGTGCGATCTAGATAGGAGAGCACATGTTTTGGGTCCAGACGGTGGAGCCTCTCTTCCTCCTTCGAGGAATGCGGAGGCGGATAGAAGGTGGGCAAGGTGATGGACTGCCCGATATGAAAGGCTGTGACCACCTTGGGCAGGAAGGAAGGACGAGTCCTTGGAACAACCTTGTCCGGATGGAGAGAGAGGAAAGGAGGTTTAGAAGATAGAGCCTGGAGCTCACTCACTCTCCTGGCAGTTGTGATGGCAACCAGACCTGCAGTCTTAAGAGTCAGAAGACTGTTATGAAGTGGCTCAAAAGGAGCGCACATCAGATAAGTTAGAACAAGATTCAAGTCCCACTGAGGAATCACGAAGGGAACAGGAGGAATCATGTGTGTGTGATGCCTTTCAAGAATCTATTTACAACAGGGGACTTGAAAAGAGATGGCTGATCAGGAAGCATTAAGAAGGCTGAAATGACCGAGAGGTAGCTCTTACTAGTGCCCAGAGCAGAACCCTGCTGGGCAAGAGAAAGAAGGAAGAGGAGAACCTCTGAAAGGGGGGCAGAGAGTGGATCAACAGTCTTTGCTGTGCACCATTTCACAAATTTGTTCCACCTGCAGGCGTATACCGTTTTTGTGGAGAGACGCCTGGCTGCCAGAATCACATCACAAACTTCAGGAGGCAAGTCAAATGGCCTCAACTGCCGCCACTCAATCTCCACGCATGTAGGTGGAGACTGGATAGGTTCGGGTGGAGGACCGTCCCCTGCAGCTGCGACAGAAGGTCCTCCTGAAGAGGCAGAATAATCGGGGGATCGACTGACATGCTGAGTAGCTCGAGATACCAGTATCTTCGTGCCCAGTCCGAATCCACAAGGATGACTTGGGCCCGGTCTCGCCTGGTCTTCTTCAGCACTCTGGGCAGAAGTGGTATAGGCGAAAAGGCGTACAACAGACCGCAGCTCCACTCGCGACGAAAAGCGTCACAGAGCGAGTGCCGCCTTGGAAATTCCAACGCGCAGAACTAATGAGATTGCGCATTCTCTTCGGTGGCGAATAGATCGAACCAAGGCTCTCCCCACTGCTGAAAGAGACCTTACGCCACGTCAGAGTTCAGACGCCATTTGTGATCCATCATGCACCGGCGGCTGAGTTTGTCCGACCTGGCGTTCAAAGAACCTGCCAGGTGTTGAACCACCAGGGTGACGCCCTGGGGTTCCAGCCATTGCCAGAGGCGCAGAGCCTCCTGACAAAGGGTACCCAACCCCACCCCACCCTGTTTGTTGCAGTACCACATGGCGGTGGTGTTGTCCGTTAACACCTGCACTACACTTCCCCGGACAGGGGGAAGGAATGACTTCAGTGCAAGTCAGATCGCCCACAGCTCCAGAACGTTTATATGGAGCCGGGACTCCGCCGGAGACCAGAGGCTTCTGATCTCCCTCTCTCCCATGTGACCCCTCCATCCCAGGAGGGACGCATCCGTCACCACTACGCGCTCCGGTAGTGGTAGGGAGAGAGAGCTGCCGCTGACCCAATCGCGATTCGTGAGCCACCACTGCAACTGACTCGCAGGGCCCTCCGAGATCAGGACGTGCTCGGACAAGCTGCCCTGATGCTGTGCCCACTGAAACTTCAGGTCCCACTGCAGAGCCCGAATCCGCCACATGGCGTGATGCACCAGAAGGATGCAGGAGGCCATCAGCCTTAGGAGACGCATTGTCAACCTGACCGAGACTCGGGATAAAGGCTGAACGATCGGAATCAGAGCCTGAATATCCCGAACGCATTGTTCGGGGGATAAACCCGAAACTGCGCCGAGTCCAGAACCGCTCCAATGAAGAGGAGCTTCTGAGAGGGGCACACGTGTGACTTCGGCACGTTGATGGAGAACCCCAGCAAGTGCAGGAGGTTGCCGTAGTCTGGAGGTGGGACTGTTTGGAGCGATCCCGCCTTCAACAACCAATCTCCAAGATAGGGGAAGACTGAAACCCCTTATCTGCGCAGATGAGCTGCGACCACCGCCTTCACTTTCGTGAACACCCGAGGGACGCTGGTAAGGCCGAAGGGGAGCACGGTAAACTGAAAGTGCTGATGGCCTACCGTGAACCTCAGGTAGCGCCGGTGGGCTGGCAGGACGGGGATGTGGAAATACGCGTCCTGCAAGTCCAACGCTACCATCAGTCTCTTGGGTCCAGGGCAGCTAGGACCTGAGCAAAAGTCAGCATCTTGAACTTCTCCTTCCAGAGGAAGCCGTTGACGCTCCATAGAACCGAGGTAGGGCATAGGCCTCCTTTGCCCTTCTTGGGTACCAGAAACTAGTGGGAATAGCAACCACGTCCTACTTCTGGCCCAGGAACGCGCTCGATGGTCCCCTTGGCCAAGAGGGCCGTAACTTCCTCCTGCAGAAGTTGCAAGTGATCCCCCGACATACGATGATACTGCGGTGGCATGGCTGGAGGGGTCGCCTCGAAGGGGAGGGAGTAGCTCCTTCGGACGATTTGCAGCAGCCACCTTTCCGACATGATGGTACGCCAGTGGGGGAGGTGATGGGGGACCCTGCCCCCCACTGGCATCGAATGGGCCTGAAATGCCGAACTAGGAAGGCTTATAGGCAGATGCTGTGGGGGTGGGGGTGGACTGACCCTGCCGGTGTCCCCCGGAACCGCCACGGCGGTGACCGCGTTGAGACTGGTTCTGCGGCCTATGGCTTGCTTGACGTGTGGGGGCGCCCCTTCCTTGGCCACGACAGGGACGAAAAGCGGACGTTTGCTGGCGTTGGCCTAGGCCCAAGTACTTGGCCGTAGCCCTGGAGTCCTTTAAACGCTCCAGCGCATTATCCGCTTTGTCGCCAAGGAGGCGACGGCCATCGAAGGGCATGTCCATGAGCGTGGCCTGGACATCCCCCGAAAAGTTGGTGGACCTCAGTCAGGCGTGGTGGCGAACCGCCACTGTTCTTGCAATCACTCTACCCAGCGAGCCCATGGTGTCAAGTCCACACTGGATCGAGTAGCGTGTTGCATCCCGCCCTTCCGCCAGGGCTTGGGCGAGCCATGTCTGGTCCTCCTGGAACTTTGGCAGCACCTCCGCAACTGTATCCCACGGAGAGTGGGTGTAACAGCCCAAAAGGCAGGCGGTGACTCGAAAAGTGATCATAAGAGATCAAAAAAGTTAGTAAAAAAATGACACGAGTACTGCTCTTCCCGGATCTGCGCTTGCTGGTGCGGAAAAAAGAAGAACTGACGTCAGTGCACGAGGGCCGCGTCTAAGTACTCCGACAACGTCATTCCGGCGATCACGACGCCGGACGCGGAGCCGCAGACGACGCCTACCGACAAGCAGGGATACTGCTGACGAAAACTTTCTGTATCCAGTCTGACGCCTGGGGATATTCTAAGGTAAGGAATCTAACACTAACCTGTTTCTTTCAGATGCACACATACACCCAGTGCATGTATACCGCAGACACTCATTGCACAGAACTACACAATTGATGTATTGTCCCACTTGTACGCAAACCTACATCCAGTACATGCACATAACCTAGGTGCCCTGCTCAGTGCTGTATTACATTTATATTGTACCACTCACATGGGCGCGCACACACACACCCAGCACATACATATAGCATAATGCACTGCACAGCACAACTTCTTTAAAGTAATGGTCCACTCATAGGCACACACACACCCAGTACATGCACACAACATACACGCACTGCACAGTACTGCATTATCCATGTATCATACCATTCACAAGCACACACACTGCAAATTTAAACAGAAGGGCTGAGCAGCACTTCTGACTAAACTGATATAGGCCAAGGGGGAGTTAAGCACACAGCAGCGTAACATGAAAATGGATGAGCCTGTATACCTCACTTCCGTGATACATGTTAAATAGACCTGTTCACTCCAACTGATCCCTGCACTTGTGCTGCTCAACTCCTGGTGAAGGCAGTAGTCTTCCACCACTGTAAGTAGCGCTTTGGACACTCTTCCCAGTCCAACAAGACCGCAATCCGTGAGGCAGGTCTATGTCATGACGCGCAAGCATGGTTTTTGTTTGCCCATGATAACAAAAATCAGTATTAGGGATCCAGACCTCAGTAAAGTTGGGGCGCTCATGGCAGGGGTGCGCATCCATTACTATGAGGACTTTCCCGTCCCATCAACACATTCGCTCCAATTACTCCAATAGCAAGGAGGCAGTCGGTGTAGTAATTGAACTTTTCCTCACTACTAAGAAGAAAGGGTAAACTACTCTGGACATGTCAAGGTTTAAGCTTTCATTTTATAACTCAAGCTGACCTAAGACCTTAACATAACTACAATTCGAGTAATCTATCGCCCAAGCGGAGTAACAAAAAAAAAAATAAAGACATTTAAAATAAGCCAATCAGGATCCCAGCTAAACCCCAGTGCTGTCGTCCTTAAGTTGCTATCTGTAGAGCGAAATCCCATAAAACATGTACCAAAGTAAATATTCTTCAAGCACACCTTTTTTGCTCCTGCCCTGCCACAGAATGGAATAATTAACATTAATGAGCAAACTTCCAAAAAACAGTCAAACACACACTAACACCTAAGAATCATTTAGGACATAAAATACAGCTACAACGCCAAAAGCAGTGGATATATAAAGCAACCACTGCCAGTACACATCATATTGCAAGTCAATATTAAAATACACTTTAAGCTTGCGGTGGGGATATTTAACATCCCATTAATCTCAAAGGGGATTTTTTTTTTATGGTCAGGACAGGAGGCATGCATTATGCTATTTGAAAGCTTACTCAGAAAAAAACAAGTCTTAAATCGGACTGTTGAAAAACAGTCTGAGGACCAATCAATATAGCCTGGAATCTTTCTAATCTATAGGACAATTCATAGTGCAACAGATTGTTTCTGAACCATCTTTCTTTTCTTTGCACCAGAAAACTGTATAGATAGGGCACTTAGGATCCAACCAATGAAGCCTTTCCACTTCTTTAGAGGGATGCAAGCAAAGGTAACCTTTTGAGGACTGATCAAGCAAATTCAAGTAGACTGAAAGGACTAGCAAGAAATCCTTAATAGTGGCCACGGCAAAACCATGCTTGGCTAAAGAGAAGACAAACTAAAGGACATCAGATAACAGCCTGCAGAACATAAACAGTTTTTTCTTGCACCAGGTGACGAACGTGGAAGAAAGGCTTGTAAAAAGGTGTGAAGCAGGTAACATGACATACACAGCCTCTGATGGTAGAACAAATCCTCTCAGCTGGTTCTGCTCATGCCTCAAACATGAAGGTGTAGAATGGGGCAGTTCAGGTGCAGAACTGTGCCAAGCTGATGGGACAGCAGATCCTCCAAAAGAGAAAGCCTCAGAGGAAGGTAGACGCTGAGGCTAATTCAGGCTATCAGACCTGCTTGACAGTACAGGGTCATTAGACTCAGCTGTGCTCTGTCCGGCCACACTTTCTTCATGACTCGCTGGATAAGAGGATGCTGCGGAAATGCATGAGAGGCTAGACTCCACCACTGAGGTGGAAACGCCAAAGAGCACAAAGTCTAAATCAACCTTATCGCGATGGATGGAAGAGACACCTTAAAGGCCACACCACGAACACTCCAAAAGACTAATGTGATGGAGCTGCAAATGGCATATAAGAGGCCTTTGATCTACCAGTCACTGAAGTAACCTCATAACAGAGTGGATGCTTTCATCACCACTGATGCCTCCACAAAATGGAAGACCAGCATGCCACACTTTAGATAGGGTTCCAAAATCCACCACTAAAGGTCTTGTTCCACCTCGTCGGATATCCAAATCCTGCCTGTGAGGAATCCCTTAATTGTGGGTTAACTGCAGTCAAAAGTGCCATAGATGGACCCAAATGTGTCAAAGAAGATACAAGATGCTAGAAAACCAAGCAGCCTTACTGCTGTCAAGGCTGGGATCGTAGCTCTTGCCTGGTGCAACAGGATCAGAGCCTGAATGTCCTGGAATCTTTGTGGCGTTGGAAAACCTTTCATGGTAACCACTTCCTTAATACCCTATAAAGGGAAGGCCGAGACAAGGTTAAAGATGGAACTTGGACTTGTTGATGTAAAATCCCACAGCAGATAGTAACAGTGGTCAACTGAAGATTGTCCTAGACTAGTTGAGGAGAGCAAGTGGTTGAACTAAAGGAATATATGGACTCCCAAATTGCGCAGATGGACAGTCAACACCGAAAAGACATTAATAAGGCCTGAGACACTAGTGCCAGGCCAAGGGATTGGATGATAAATTTGAAGTGGCCAGACACCACTTCAAAAAAGAGGAACTTCCTGTGAGCTTGCAGGTTTGGCACATGAAGTACGCCTCTTGCAGATCCAGGGACACGATCCAGGCCAGCGAGTCCAAACCAGCAGTATGTGATCATCTATCATTTTGAACTACTCCTCCTTGAGGAACAGGTTTAAAACAGATTCAAAATTGGTCTCCAGTGCCAGTTCTTCGTGGGCACCAGAAAGTACCAGGAAAAGCAGCCAGAACTATCACTTCTGGGGAAAGAACAGAGACTGCAATCCGAGCAAATACGGCCAAGAATTGTGAGGGTGGATGCACAAAAAGATAACAGCATAACCTTGTGTAATAATTTGATTGACCCACTAGTCCGAAGTGGTAGGGTGCCAGAGTGGTAGAAATTGATTTAGTTCTATACTTGTACTTACAGGCCCCAAACATATGTCAGACGGTAAACTATAGAGGCTTAGTCACAGTAGCAGACAAGGAATAGGTCTGCTGCTGCTGAACTCTTCCACTGCCACCAATCCTACTTGTGGAGCCACAAAAAGTTAAACTGTCTGCTAAATGGGCAGCAGGGGCTGCATCCGATAATCAGCAACATTTCTGGAATATCTGCCAAACTGCTGACAGAAGTGGCAGATGAGTGAAAGCAGCCCCCAAGAATGAGACTTAGGTTTGCTGTCATTAAGGCATTTTGTGCAGAACATGCCTTCTTACAAAACAATTAAGCCACATCAAAGTGCAAGTCTGTGTGTGACCCCTTGGACACACACATAAAACTATGTAGCATACATTGAAGCATGGCATCTTGTTACAGACCTGATCCCATAGCCTGTGTTACACAATATGTGGTATCTGGACCGCCAAATACATTTCACTATGTCCAGAATGTCCTGTACAGGTGAACGATTATGTAATTACAAGACATCAGCCAGCATCAATCTAATGAGGTGAGAGCAAGTCGTCTGAATCCTCATCATAGTCTTTGTTTCTGGAGACCGGCTCAAGACATTGAACAGCAACAGAATCAAAGCCAAAGAGGGACTCCACCCTCCTGAAAAACTACCTTTGAGGCATGGGAACACAGGAAGTGTCTGCCTCAAACAGAGCTTGGGATTTGTGATTGTTCAGCAAGACATGGGACTCGCTCTAGATGAAACCAGTTCTGGATGCAAAATCAGAGCCAAAGTGGGATCCAGTACTGATGCCTCTAATGCAAAATCAACAAGGAAACAACCAATAGAGACTGCTGCAAAAGAGTGGAGGCATGGTCTGGCACCGGAGGCGAAAAGGGCCGACTTCAACCAGGGTAATTCGTTGTCAGGGGAGAGCCTGTAGGCTGAAGCCAACACTGGATGTCCTAGCAGATCCACGGAACCTGGATGCAAACCAGAGGAATCCAGAGCCATAATGGCCTCTGGAAAGGCTATAATCAGTTGCCGAGTCCAGATGGTTTGGGGGAAAATTGGCACACAAACTCCACAAAGATGATCAAATCCAAGTGGAATGTCAAAGTATGACTCAGGTCTTTAGAGTGTAGATTATTAGAGACTTCCCTGGAGCAGCAAAGAGGAGAAGCGCTTCCCTTGGACATTTTGGATTTTATTTTCAACTTGTTTCTCAACTTGGTCTTGTCCGAAGATAAACAAGACCAGTAATGGCCCTGCAACTTGGAGGTGGATCTCTCTAGTTCTTGTGATCAGTGATGTGGAGTTCAGATTCTCACTCCTTGAAGGCCTTCAGAAGCATTAGGGAGCATTTGTCACAAGATTTGGAGTCATTCTTTGTACAACTCCATGAACCATATCGCTTTGCGGCACAGAAAAAAATGTGTCATTTAAGTGGGTATGACATTCCTGCACAGACTAAGATTTTTGGAAGAAAAAAACTTTGGAAAGAAGCTGAAAAACTGAAGGAGCAGAGCTTCAAATCTGTGTCGAGGGGAAAATGAGGAACTGACGTCAGGACCAGGGTAGAGCCTATAAAGCAGGTGTGTGTGTGTGCAGGTGTGTGTGTGTGTGTGTGCAGGTGTGTGTGTGTGTGTGCAGGTGTGTGTGTGTGTGTGTGTGTGTGTGGTGTGTGGTGTGTGGTGTGATTACACCACATGTCTGTGTGCAGAATTATTGCACAAGTTTGGCAACTGGAGGAATTCACATGGTGAGAAATCTCCAGTTACCAATATCCATCAGAAAGGATTGTTCATCAACCCACCGAAGTCTTGGAATTAATCTTTTTTCCAATGGTAATATAGTATATATCTTATCAGACCAATCAAAGAGCTGAACAACTAACACTCACTTGCATGATGTCAAGCAAAAAGGCATCATCAACATCACTAAAACATCTTTCCTGGATAAATCCTAATTAGGCAACTGGGCACCTAGCTTGCCACTTTCCAGTGACCTCCAGTTCCTGCTTATTCCAGCTTGATCCAGTTGCCGCCTTTTGACCAAGTGACCTAGCTACTGCCCGGGTATTCCCACTCATCGTTCTTCTTGCCAACAGAAGCCCCATCCACCCCAGGACCTACCTCACGCAGGCTTCAATAGGTGTGAGCAGAGAGCGTGCTGCCTGTGCCCCAAAGACAAGACAGTCTGCACCAGTCCACACCTGGGCCGCACCGAGCCCAATGGCAGAAACTTTGGCCCACGACCACCCAACACAACACCACAACCACAGCAGCCACTGAAGCCAACGAATGCAGTCACTACACCTCAGTCATCCTCTGTGACCACAACACCCACAGTCAAAAACCCTGCTGCCAAGCATCCCCTAGCACCACCGTAGGAGATTTCTTCTGCACTAATTGCGATTTCACCTATGTCACCTTAGACACCAACACCTCCACCTCCAAATACCCGCCGCACGCCGCTACCACCACCACCACCCCGCACCAACTGTCCGCCATGCTCCTCAATGTCCAAATCCTCGGGACACACTCTACCGAGTTCTCCTCAACACGAACACACCCAACCTTCCTCTCCTGATCAAATCATGCCTCAAACCAGTCTCCAAATTAGATATTGCCGCATCCATCCCACCCACCTACAAAACCATACACCAGGACCGAGCCCTCAAACCATAGGGCCAGGCGATAAGCCTTGCTCTTAAAATTCACATAATCTAACAGGGTATCTAATTTAGGATCCAAGGGACATGACACTCTAATACCTCTCATACCTTACAAGCTAAGGCATGTGAACTAATCTGTGTCCACTTGATCAAAAGGAGACACAGCATGGCCAATTTAATGTTGACCAAGTACCCAAGTAGAGTGTATCAGTAAGGGCCTCAATAAATGGGAGTAGAGGCTCAGCACTTAATTTGCCAGGCTGTAATATCCCCATCAGAACATTTGTTGTAACTTCCTGAGTAGAAAGAGGATGATCAAGAACTTCACCACCCTTTGCATGGCCATAGCAAAGGAGGCATTGTCTTCCTAGGCAGACCAGGTGGAAATCTAATCCAGTGTCTAGGATGGCATCGAACCCACTGGCCTTTTGGAGGGCTTTGTACCAGTTGTCCTATTGGCAAGGCTGAGAAATATCAGAGTCTGTGCTGAACAATCTCATGAAGGACATAAGAAGTTACAGGAGCGGAAGGGTGGTAAAGAAGCTGTAGTTCAGATACAGGAGCACACCGTCTGGATCGTAATAGCGCTGTCTCAGCATTGGACAGCATAGGGCTGGCGGTCACCATCTAAAGTCCATGGTGCCAGCACCTGCATCAGTGGATCTCTTAGGCATGGGTTGTGGTGTCGGTAAGGCAACCGGTACCAAAGTAGGACTGGAGCCCTGAACAAATCCAGAGGGCCCAATTGGTGCCAAGGGCTGACCTGCAAGCCCTGTTGGTAGACTTCTCTGCTCCTTGGGACCTGCAGTCATGTAAGAGGGAGCAGAGAATGTGTCAAAAGGCGGCAGCATGGCTTCAAAGAATTACTCTATTTACGGTGGCATCACCAGCATCCCCGAAAAATTTCAGTTACCACAGAACAAAGGTCGGGATCAACTTCAAAGTAGAAAGAATTTGGAAGCTTAACCTGGAGGATTGGGGACACTCTTGCACTTTTCTAGGGAGGCCAAGTGGCAGGGCGGGACAGAGTCCCACTTGAACAACTTCTTGGATTTTCCTGAGGACTTGGAACGTAAAAACGACCTGTCACAGAAGTGACCTCAAGAGCAAGACCATAACCTATGTTTAGACCTCGACTGATCCTCGCGGGGGTATTTTGCACTGCTTCACCATGAAGACCTTAGCTTCCTGGTCTCAAAAGCCTTGGGGAGCATCAAGAGACAATCACTGTATGCTTGGTGTGGTCCGACCCTAGGCACTACAGGCGAGCCATAAACGGGTCAGTCACAGACATCCGAGTGTCACATTCCCCACAGGGCTTAAACCATGTTGATTTGGGAAGTGGCATGGTTGGCTTGTTGCACACTGAGATTCAATTATTTATTAAAGAAGAATTGTTCATAGAAAGAGAGTCTCAAAGAGACAAGAGGCCAAACACAGGCCGTAACATTTAGCGTGGAATTACATCAAGGCAGAGCTGCTGGCACCACATGCCAGCAAAAAGATTTTCCAGTCTGCCACCATACGGAGTATTCAAAAGATGAGGAATCTGCTGTTAGAAAACCGCTACAATGTCTGGACATTATGTCTGTTGACACTTTCTGCACAAATTGAATCTCAATTGTGATATTTCTTAGAATATTGGTTGAATTTGGTTGACACTTTATGATTCTTTTCTTTGTTCTCTACACGGGTTATCTTAATTAACCACTGCATCAATTGATCATAGTAAAGCTTATATTCACATAAATGTAATTATATGCATTATGTTCACATAGGGGTCATTGCTATATGCAATATTGATCGTCCTGAAGATGGTCTGACGGACTGACGCCACAAAAGACCGAAACGTCGACTTGATCATCTACTTCCTAAATACTCAATGTACTTAAGTGACTGTTTGTAGCAGGAGATATGTCACTTTTTTGATTATATTGGAATAGCTGTTTTAATTTATGAATGGTAGGATAAGTTGTACTATACCTCCATGATCTATTGCTGAATTAAATTCTCATTGACTGTACCCTTATTAACTTGATTTATATATAAAAAATATATTTGTATATTTACAAAAAGATATAATCCGAGTTTGTTCTGTTTTTCTCTGATCGTTTATTGAATGTGTAAATGTGTGAAGCTTCGGTTCTGTGATCTGATTAGACTGAACCATCTAGCACTTTCAGTATAACTAACTACAAATCATATTGGTTTTAAATAAAATCCCTTGTAGGCACCTTGACTTGACACTGTTTGAATTGAGCAAGCCTCCAAGGGTATTATTATTATGGAGTTTATATAGCGCGTAGTTACCCTAGGGCATCCCAGCGCTCGTACATAACTCAGGGGCAGAGGGGTGAAAAGACAACCTTAGGCGGGGAATAAATGAGTCTTAAGCAACTTTCGGAATTGCATAATGCTGGTTTGTCCGTAAATTCATGGGCAACGCATTCCATAACGTAGACACATTCACAGAGAATCTTCTTCCGCCCGTCCGGGCTCTTTTTACTCTGGCCACTTGAACCAGGGATTTGTGGTCAGAGCGTAATGCTCTAGTAGCTTTATAGAGGAGCACCAAGTTCTCCAGGATGGGAGGACCTCTCCCTCTCAGGATTTTGTGGGCTGTACAAAGGGATTTACATTTTGTCCTCTCCCGCACAGGGAGCCAATGCAAAGCTCTTAATGCTGGTTCTGCTGACTGTCTCCTGGACACATTCAGCAGCAGCCTTGCTGCTGCGTTCTGTACCAGCTGAAGTTTGTTGAGGGTTGCCTCCGGCGCGCCCAGAAAAAGCACATTGCTGTAGTCTAACCTCGAAACAATCAGCCCCTGGATAAGGAGTTTCCTAGAGGTCGCCCGGAGCAGAGGTAGTATCTTGCGGGCTGATCGTAGCGGAGCAAAGCAGACCCCAGCAGTTTTCTTTGCATGGGTCTTGAAAGACAGATCTTGTTCAAGCCACACGCCTAAGCTTTTGATCTCTTTTTTGGGAGTTGGAGAGTCACCAAGGCAACTCGGCCAGCTACCTGGCGGCAAAGAAGGCCCCGAATGTCCTAATAACATCAACTCTGTTTTGGAGCCATTCAATTTTAATGCTGAGTTGCCAATCCAAGCATAGACCTTTGACAAGCAGGAATGCAAGCGGTCCGGGTGATCTCCCAATTGGGAGAGGGCCACTTCCAACTGGGTATCATCAGCATAGCTGATAATTTTGATACCCAGTGGCGCCACCACATCCCCTAATGGTGCCATATAAACATTAAACAATGTGGGGCTCAGGGAAGAACCCTGAGGCACACCACATTGCAGGGGGATGGGGGCAGATTGTGCACTCCCTTCCCAGACTTGGTAAGTTCGCTGATGGAGAAACGACGCGAGCCACTTTAGGGCCAATCCCGTTAGGCCCACCTCTGACAGTCGTTGGAGTAGCACCTGATGGTTCACGGTGTCAAAAGCCGCACTGAGGTCCAGGAGGATCACTGCCACTGATCCTCCTGAATCCAAAATGCTCCTGGCTTCTTCCACGACTGCCAGAAGGGCGGTATCAGTGCCTTGGCCTGGCCTGAATCCCGTTTGGGAAGCCCACAACATGCCATTAGACTCAAGAAAGTGTGACAATTGCCTATTAACCAGTTTCTCCGCAATCTTACCAAACCCGGGTAGCAAGGAGATCGGTCTGAAATTCGCCAGGTCCGATGAATCTAGACCGGGCTTTTTCAGGAGGGCCTTTACGACCGCTTTTTTCCAGCTCGGTGGAACCAACCCCTGTGCAAAGGATGCATTGATAAGATCTGTTACTGGTTCCACAATGGTGGTTTTTATCTCCTTAAGGTATCTCATCGGGACTGGATCTCTCGGTGAACCACTCTTCATAGCCCCAAGAACCTTACGGACTTCATCAGAGGTCACTGAGCTAAAGGCATCGAGCTTAATCTGAGCATCGTATCGCTGTTCACCTAAATCTACTTGCTGAACTGGTGGTAGGGAGCTTACGATGTTTTCTACTTTCCTATGAAAGTAGTTAGCCAGTTCCGTGCATTTCTTTTGGGGGCTCTCATGGTTCACTGGCGGTTCCGGAGTTTTCAACAGGTCTCTGAAGACTTTAAACGACTCTCTAGAGGAATTAGCCGAGTTGCCAATCCTCTCCTCGTAGAACTTGGCTTTGGCATCCCGGATAGCGGCTTTGTATCCTCTCATTGCCGTACGATATTCAATCCGGGTTGCCTCCCCCCAATCCTTTCTCCAAATCCTCTCTAGCCTTTTGCATCCTTTCCTGAGAGTTCTCAGCCTTTGGGAATACCAGGGGGCTGATCCCACTCTTTTTTCCCTCTATGGCATTTTCTTTTTCGGAAGAATAGCATCTAGG
Organism: Lissotriton helveticus; assembly: GCF_964261635.1. Taxonomy (NCBI): domain Eukaryota; kingdom Metazoa; phylum Chordata; class Amphibia; order Caudata; family Salamandridae; genus Lissotriton; species Lissotriton helveticus. The sequence continues at coordinate 644,195,038 of NC_136067.1, forward strand.
GACCTATTTAGCCAATTTTCCAAATTTATATCAGCAATGAGTGGATCCAGCACCGGGAGCGGGCGAGTATCATCTAAATTAGCGATCCAGCACTCTACTGGTAACCTGGACCAAGCCCTGTCAACCAGGTAAGTCCTAGGGATTGTTGCATCTGTTACGTCGGACTGCCACTTAAAAGGAACCAGAAGATGGTCCGACCACGGTAGAGCTAAAGGAGCCGAAGCTTCGATCCTGTCCATATTTGAAAAGACTGGATCCAATAGGTGACCCTTACGATGCGTAGCCCCTGAGTTTATTTTATTTATTCAAAGTGTTATATAGCGCGAACAAGATCTTTACAGATATCAGAGCGCTTCACAGAGACAGGGGTAGGGGCAACAGGACTGAACAGAAATAATGGGAGCAGTATAATAGATACAAACATAATAGGATAACAGTAATGTACAGTTAATTAGATTCATATCAAAGGCTCTCAGATCTCCTACCAGGTCACCAGCAAGTGTGTCCGCCGCATCATCAAAATGGAGATTAAAATCTCCAAGTGCCACAAAATTGGCAGTCGATGATGCTAGAAGCATGACAGTTTCCATCAGTGAACTGGCAAAATTGCCTACACACCCCGGAGGGCGATACACTAAAAGGCCTGAGATAGAGGTCGTGGCTGACAGCCGTAGAGAGAATTGACAGCTCTCACAGTCAAGCACCCCTCCCTCCTGGGCTCTACAGGCCAACGTATCCCTATAGATAATGGCAAGACCACCTCCTCGTCCAATAGACCTATCTAGGTGATAAATTAGATAACCAGGAGGGAGGGCTTGCACCATATCAGGACCTGAACAGGACGTGGTCCAAGTTTCTGATAGAAATAAAATATCTAACTCTTGATCCAGGACTAGGGAATTAATTTCAGTGGAGTGACAAGGAAGAGACCTACAATTCAATAGAGCCATCGATAGCGATTTATGTCCTATAGCCTTCTGGCCCTTAATGCATCGAATGCACGTCGTAAAAGGTAAGTCGCTAATATGAATGGCATTGCAGAGCATGTCCTCCTTAGGGCGTAATGAGAGCAGAGCCAATCTAGTGTATGTTATACTGACCTTGGGGGAAGAAGCCGGCGTGTCCCGCCCTAAGCCCGTCTGGGCCCGGACGGGCACAGACGGGCTGAACTCTGGCGTAACTCCGGCGAACCCGCTGCGCGTACCCGCTGCGCGTTAGCATGGCCAAGTTTTTATAGGAGGTCTAACGTCCTTATGGCCACTAGACCGTGTGACAAATAGCGTCCCACTTACCCCCAAGATGGCCGCCCAGTTTGACTCAGGAAGTCAAAAGAAAGGGACCAGGACCCGCAAAAAGCGGTGAGTATTCCAATTAGAGTGCGAGTTAGTGGGGATTAAAAACAGGGGATAATAAAGAACACAAGTAAAATAAAATAGTAAAAACGGGCGTTTTTAAAATAGTCGCAAAATAATCGTTATGAGTAGCACTGAAGCGCTGCGCGCTTAAGCAGGCTGCAGCGCGTCCTTCCTGATACCACTGCCCCTTCAAAATGAACAAGAGAGAGCGCCTAGTTTGCCCAAGTTTTATAGGAGGTCTAGCGTCCTTATGGCGACTAGACCGTGTGACAAATAGCGTCCCACTTACCCCCAAGATGGCCGCCCAGTTTGACTCAGGAAGTCAAAAGAAAGGGACCAGGACCCGCAAAAAGCAGTGAGTATTCCAATTAGAGTGCGAGTTAGTGGGGATTAAAAACAGGGGATAATAAAGAACACAAGTAAAATAAAATAGTAAAAACGGGCGTTTTTTAAAATAGTCTCGAAATAATCGTTATGAGTAGCACTGAAACGCTGCGCGCTTAAGCAGGCTGCAGCGCGTCCTTCCTGATACCACTGCCCCTTCAAAATGAACAATTGGGTTCTCCCACGTCCAAACTCTATCCTAAGGAGGTGGCCTCAAACAGAGCTACAAACCTCATGTCTGGCTACCTGAAACATGTGTAGAAGAAGTGTGGGGTGGTCTACAGGTTCACCACCCCCTACCATCCCTAGGGTAATGGAGTTGTGAAAAGATTCAACAAGACCATGAAAGATATGATTGGTGGACTTCCTGAAAAACTCAAAAGGAGATGAAATGTCTTACTTCGATGCCTGCTTTCCGCGTACATAGAAGTGCGAGAGAAGGGAATGGGGTTCTTCCCCTTTGAACTTCTGTTTGGTCATCCTGTTAGGAGACCACGCTTTGTGAAGGAAGATTTGGAGAAGCCTCTTGTTGAACCTAAACAAGATATAGTGGACTTGGTGCTTGGCCTCAGCTCCAGGATGGCTCCAGAAGGAAACAATATACTACATACCAACCAAGCGGGTTTTAGAGCCCAGCTTTCCACTGAGTCTGCTCTTTTGTTTACTACTGAAACGTTACGAGCTGCCATGGATCAGGGCAAGAAGGCTGTCCTAATCCTTTTAGATTTATCCTCAGCCTTCAATACGGTGTCCCATGCTATCCTTTTAGATCGTTTGACAACAGCAGGTATAGCAGGAACCGTATTGGAATGGCTCAAGAACTTCCCAACGCACAGGCGTCAAGTAACAACCTTAGGGCATTTTTGCTCAGGTGAAAAGGTACTGACGACAGGGGTACCACAGGGCTCAAGTTTGGGCCCAACGCTTTTCAATCTTATATGCTCCCCCTGATAAATCTAATCTCGTCCTTTAACATCAGCACTATTGCATATGCTGATGACACACAGCTGATCCTAGTCCTAGACAAGGACATGGCGAATACAGAACAAATTCTTAAAAATTGTCTATCAGCAACGTTCACGTGGATGAGAAATAATCACCTGAAGTGTAACTCCGGTAAAACAGAATTTTTGCCATTTGGAGCTCATAATTTATCCTCTCCTCAGAAATGGTGGCCAGAGGATGCGGAAGTCCCTCCGAGCACAATTAGGGCGGCACAGAATTTAGGGATCAAGTTTGACAACACCCTATCTTTCAAACAACAAGCAGTGGCGGTAGCAGGCACCTGCTTCAACATCATAAAGGGCCTGAGGAAATTTTTCGATCTGCTTCCCCTTGCAGCCAGGCGCACGGTGGTGATGGCATTAAATATATCAAGACTGGACTACTGTAAAAGCTTATATGCAGGGTCGAACAAAGCGGCCCTTCACAGGCTACAGATGGTCCAGCACGCTGCCGCCCGCCTGGTGCTTAGATGGCCCAGGAAGTCTTCTGCCTCTGCTGCACTAGATGCCCTTCATTGGCTCCCCATCCATAAACGCATCTTGTTTAAGGTCCTGATTATTACTTTTAGGGCCTTTCACACCCAGGGCCCGACATACCTCTGGAAAATCTTTACCCGTTACCATCCTTCTCGAAATCTTAGGTCTGCCACAGCTAACCTGCTCACGGTTCCTAAATTTAGGCTAACCACCAAGGGAGGCAAATCCCTGGCAGTGATTGGCTCTAGGGCGTGGATTAAACTACCCCCCCACCTGCGTCAGATTGCATCAGAAAAATGGTTTAGAAAATCTCTTAAGACCTGGATATACAGCCTCTTGGATACCGTGTGTAATACATTAGTATGATTTCTGCGCCTTTCTCTTTTTTGGACAGCACAGTTGCGGGTCACCATTTCCTCTGGGTGAGCCAAAGCGCCAAGATGCTCCTTGGAGTGAAAGTGCGCTATAGAAATGTTATGTCACATCACATCACAAGCAATGGTATGGCCAAAAGGATACTATGGTTGAGTTCCAACCAGGGTAGAAGGTGTGGGGTTTGGAGCCAGTGGCTCCTAGGGCACTCCAAGATAAGTGGAGTGGGCTGTACTCTAGATAGAAAAGGGGAGCTCCTTTATCTGGAGTACCTTGGAACTTGCAGGAACCCGAAGAGAGTCATCCATGTGAACCAACTTAAACCCTACTGTAGGAAAGTAGGATCGGCTTTCCTGGTTACCCTCACTTTACGCTGGTGTTATTCTGTTTTCTGACTAGTCTGACTAGTATACTGCTAATCAATACCCCAGTCACTATGCTTCCTCCCTAAATTTGACAGTGGTAAGTTATTTGGTACCTTTCCAATTGGCTACTGGTGTACCCAGGTAAGTCCCTAGTATATGATACTAAGGTACCCAGGGCATAGGTACACCAGGAGTCTCCTATGTGCTGCAGCATGTATTATGCCACCTGTGAGAGACCACTCAACCTGTAACTGCAGGCCTGCCATTGCAGCCTGTGTCAGATGGTGCTAGCACCACTTACAACAGATATACGTTTCCTTATATCGGAGGACACTGCACTTAAAACCTATATATCTACCCTATGACTGGCTCTTTAGTTCGGAGGTCAGGGTGGTTTGTTAAAAGTGTGAGGGTGCTCCTGGATGAGCAGGGCCCTTCTGGAATCCTACCCCAACACAGATTCCAGTGTTGGATGTAGGATCCCATTTTCCTGGGGGCTCCCCTAGGGTGTCCCCTGTATTCCCAGTACCAGCCTTTTTGGGTCTAACAGCAAGCTAGTGCTGCTGTCCACTGTGAGAAGTTGGCCTGGTATATGATGTTCACTGTTATAGTGAACACCTTGCACCAGTCCAAACAACCCTTATGGTGATGGTTGTAAGTCAACCTTATAGACCAGCTATCCTAGTGGTAGCGTGGACAGAACAGTCTTAGGCTAAAAGACTCTTGAGGGCGTGTAAAGTCATCTGTTTTACCATATGTAACCCCTTGAATATCAAATGAAAGGACACCACACAGGATATATATAAAATATATATGTATTTATTTACTAACACACTCCTCTGAACTCTTTATGAGGTAAGAGGCCAAAGCACATAACAAGTTACTTAATCAGAATACTTTAAGTTGCACAATTTACAGTTAGGCCCTAGGGGCGAAGCAAACCATATATTAAGAAAGTGGTATAAGTACCAAGTCACGAGAAAAGGAAAGGCCTAGGGCATCGCTGGGGCTACACTATCTGAACCTTAGTTAAGAAGTAGCAGGCCCACAGGCGGCGCGTGCAGTGTCTTTACACACATGCGTGAGTCAATAGAAAGTCAATGGGAACTTAGAAGTTTAGATAAAAAAGGATTTGGGACACTTCCGGTTTAGCTAGAAGAAAACAACTAAAAACCTAGACACTTGGATAGTCAATACCCTTGAGAGCACCGAAGTACTCGCGTTACCTCACCCACAGGAAGCTGGTGCATAGGTGTGAATATGTGTCTGGTTTCGCCGTTGAAACCTATGGAGACCTGGAGTTAAGATGCTGCAGGCGACCAGGAGGAAGATGTCCGGGTGGATCCAAGGGTGGATCGAGGATGAAGAGGACCTGAAAGCAGAGGGGACAGAGTCTGGGTCACTAGCCAGTGACCGGGTGGAACCAGGATGGAACCAGACGACGTCGAGGAGCAATCAGGTGCTGTCGTGAAGCTTGTCTCTTCAGCCACGCGGACCAGGAGGCGTCGAGGACGACCAGGTGCTGGAGGGGAGCTGTCCCACGAAGGTTCTCGCAGATGGAGGGGTCGACTGCCGGATTGGAGTCAATAAGCCTTGGCAAAGGCAACCCACGCAGGATTCAAAGAAGGCTTCTGGTGCAGACCAGCAAGGTCTGAGGTGCCTCACCTTTGCAGGGAGGCAAGGGCCAGTCTGGAGCAACCAGACCAGCGAGTTGGTTCAAAAGGATTGTCGTCACAGAGGCTACTAGCCAACGGGCCAGCAATCGGACAACGCGTCGAGCAGAACACAAGCAGAAGGGCCCCACGCAGAACTCGTGGAGTGTGGAGGGCTGATCTACAGTGCAGGTGGAGCTCGGATTCAGGGCTTCTCAATCCCCAGTGCACAGCTTTGAGGATACCTCAGGAGCTGCACAGGTAGCAAGTTGCAGGCTTTTCAAGATGTCCGGTCCCACGTGTCTCGTCGCCTCCACTGATCTCAGCTATGCTGCAGACGTGAAGAGAGGGTCAGAGAGGTCTGGAAGTCTGGGTCTTGTCAGGCTCTGTGCTCGGGTCCCGGCGGGAGCGTCGACAAAGCAAGCCGTTGATTTGCTGGATGGTGCCTGGTTGCCCAGGGTGGTCACTCCTTGGCCACAAGGGAGTTCTTCAGTCTTCAGCAGAACGTCGAAGGTCCAGAGTTTCGTGTCAAGTTTCGATTCCAGGATTAATCTAAAGTCTCAGCACTCAGCTCCTACCTTTATACAACTAAAAGGGGCTGGATTACTTTCTAGGTCCCTCCTATGGGTGGGACCAGGAAGGGGGGTGGTTACACCCCCTTTCCTTTGTCCAGTTTCGTGCCAGAGCTGGGGCTGGAGTGCCCCAGCAACCAGTTTGAACTGGGGTATGCATGGAGCACCTAGTGTGCCCCAGGCAGTGTCTCATTCTATTCAGCCCTCCCTGTCCCAATACACAAAGTCCTGTCTGGGGTGGTGCTTGCACCTCTCCAGGCAGGAAACCTATTGTCCAAACCTCCGTGACTGGAAGGACTCCCAGCAGCAGGAGGTCAGACTTGTGTCTGTGGCAGCAGCGTCCATTTTGTGACACTAGGGTATCTGGTTAACTTTAACCGGGACAGTCAGCAATAACATGACTTCTCCCTCTAGAAGGGTGGAATGCTACCCCCGTCGCCAGAATTGGCGAGGGGGTAGTATTCCAAAGCGTATGACACCTTACACGACATGTTTAGATAAAGCCAAACCAAAGTTAGCATTGAACCTCGAGGTTCATAATGCACTTAAGAGTATATGGTATGGCAATATCATAAAACAGCTATAAGGACATGGTTCCGAAAGCTGCAGACAGGCTCAGCTCATGCTAGAGCACCATCTCACACATAACCAAGCACTCTGCCTCCAGGATTGTTAAGGCCTGCCACAGGAGTGACTTATAGGTTACTGTGTGTCTATATAGAAGGGTAGATATAGGAATACTATACCTAAGCAAGGGGTGATTACACAACCTTGCCCCAGCTGAGTGATCAGCCAGTTGTGTCAGTTTGAGTGGCCAGCCAGGGGTGGCATAATACATGCTGCAGCCCCTGGTAGGCCTTGGTTACACCTATGCCCTGAGTACCTTGGGTACACTTCTACAGGGGCTGACAAGGTGAACCAATCCCCAATTGTGGATGTACCTAGAGTACATGGTGTGAATTTAGAGAGAGTGCATCTGGGCTGTGGGTCTGGTTAGCAGGCCCACAGCCACATCGAAGTCGAAAACCAGTAAAGCAAAAGCAAAAAGTGGGGGTCACCATAGGAAGCAGACCCTACTCTCCTACATCGACCACAGACACGATTCTGCCCTCCTACTGCTGAGCTCATAGGTTTCCTATCACAGGGAGGTGTGACCACCTCCCAGACAAGACTTAGTGAACTGGGCTGGGGTGGGGGCGCTTGCCAGTACCACCAAACTTCTTTGAAGGGCACATTTGGAGCCCTCCTTGCACACTCCAGTTGAGCGAGTTCAGGGAGACAATGGCTCCTGCTCTGGCGCGAAACTGGACAAAGGACAGGGGAGTAGCCTCCCCTCTGTCCCGCCCTCTTCTCTGGGAGGGATTCTTGAATTGTCCCAACCCTTTCCCTAGGGTACTTAAGGGCTTACCTGTGGGTGGCTCTTCAGATTTGTTGTGGGACAAGATTCCGATCAGAAAACACTTCAACCGTCTGAGCACCTTAAACTTCGTTGGACTTTGCCTGGAACCTGCATCTGGGAAGACTCCTGCTGTCCCTGGTCTCGTCGTCTTGCCATTCTTCTGCGTCATCTGTCCCTGTGCTTCATCTAGGTTCTTTTCCAGGCCTCTGGGCATCAAAGACACCCAAAGTAATCTCCCTTGGAGTGAAGGAGTCGCTTCATTGCATCTGCAAGCACCACAACAAAGCTGACAAGTCTGCTGCTGCTGAGGTCCCACAGACTTTGAAAGACTCAGCAACACAGGTGGTGGTTCTGCAACTTCGGGTCCTGCACTGTCTTCCCAGTAAGTTTGAGGCCATTATCCCTCGTTGGAACTGCTGGAACAGCACCCCTGTGCAATGCGTCGACTTACCTTTGCCACGGCTTGTTGACTCTGCTCTCCAGAGATCTTCAGGCTACAAGAAGCTCCATCCTCTAGCATCTCTTTCTTCCAAGAACTTTGTCCTCACTACATCTTCTCCACCAAGGGCCTGCATCTTTGATGAGCTGCTAGAGGTGCTCTTTCAACTCTTGTACCTTCGGCATGTGGGTCCCCTTGAGAGTCTTATTTGGCTTCAGTGGCCTTCCCTGCTTGCTTGGGCCTGCTCCAACTCTCCCCACTTGGGTAGTCCTTCAGATTTTGCTATTCCCAACGCTGAACCTTTTTCTTTTCCACATAAGTTACTGCTACAAGGTTTATTGTTGCCCTGACTAGACACCAACCTCCCTGGTTCTTGAATTCAGACCTGGGATAGCTCGTGAACAGCTCCTGTTCTTCCACAGCATTGCCTGGTCCTCACAGCTTCGGGGATAAGGTCTCCGTCATCACTCCTGCATCTTCGTCATCGGTGGTCATTAGCCTTCTATGCCTCCTGGTCACTCCCGAGTGAAATAGACTCTGTCTTCTCTGCTTGCAGGTATCTCTATTCAATAATCCATCCTTGGATTCCACCGGACTCTTATCACCTTCTTCATCAGCCGCATCTCTACTGAAGTCCACCATTGTGGTCTACGGCGGTTTCCAACGTCACTTGGCACCTATGCACCCGGCTTCCCTGGTGTAGGTATCCTGGTTCCGGTGACTCTCCAACCTTCCACCACTGGGTTTCTTCAGGTTCTCCTGGGAAGGGTCCTTCTTAAAAGCTGAAACTGCAAATTTCCCATTGACTTGCATTCAGTAGGTCGCTGTGTTTCCACTCTGCACACAGCCTCCATGGGGCTCCTGAGTACTTACCTTGGGTAGTTCTGTGGGTCCCCAGCTATTCCAAGTCTTCTGGTCTAAGTCTTGACTTTGGTCGCAGTTTGCATTCCGCTTTAGCATAGGGTTTGGTCTCCCCCTGGAGACCACTGTGTAGTTGTGCTTACTTACCTGTTTCCATTTGAAATATTATATGTATTGTGTTGATATCTCCGGGTAGGAGATATAGCAATGTGTTAGTGAATCTGTAATAAATATAACTATTTTTATAACTACACTGTGTGGTTCTTTTTCGTTTAACCTACACTATATGTTTAGCTCTGGTACAGCAAGCTGCTGAACACTCCTTCTGGACTAAGCCTGAAGGCGGCTCTCCACAGGTTAAGACGACTAAAATCACCATAAGGGTTGTCTGAATTGATGTAAGTTGCATCACTTTTGGAAAACATGTAATGCAGTGTCACGTGAAATGCTCAGCAAAAAAAAAATTTCTTTCCAAGTTCAACAAAGATTGGAGTGATATTGTTCGTATTTGTAGTGATTCAGCTTTGTATATGAAAAAGTGGTGTGATGACCTGTCAAAATTGATACCTGACCTGAAGTGCTTCCCTGTAAGAGATCCTGGTCACTTGTTAGATGGTATGCTGAAGAAATATTTACAATTTTCAGAGTTAATGAGGAATGCTATTGAATTTTTAGTCCATTCTGGTGCACTGTTTTCTTATGCACAGGAACTAAAATGCAAATATTTATAATTTAGTGCTTTGTGTGGCATCGAAGAAAGTCATCCCAACTGTGTCCTTTAGCTGATGGTTCTCAGTCCAAGGGGCTATGAATGCTACATTATCCATGTGGCAACCATTTACAGTATTTTTGCTGAGTGATGATGCCAAAGGCAAGAAATGTGAGGATCTTTGGTACCATATTGATAGTGATGTGGAAAAAAGTACCCTCTATTGCATTCTTAGATTTTTACAGGAAAACATAACTGCTGTAGAGGACATAATAAAAAAAGCTAGAGTCTGAAAACACTCTTGCCTGCCAAGTGTTCAGCATATTTAGTGTAGATGTGAAACATCTCCTGGAGAGTAGGCTGGGCGACACCTTTAGTGACTTTGGCACTGCAACATGTTCCATGTTAGATTGCTTTCCACTTGGTAAGCAAAGCAATGTTGAAGAGCAATTCAGGAACTTTTATTTTACAATGTATGAGAAATGGCTTGCAATGATGCATAGAAATGTCCCTTCACCACCAATGGCATTTGAAGTCAATGAAACCTCAATGTGGTACTCTGTACAAGTTCTGGATCCCTTCCGTAAAGGGGAATTTCCTCTGTAATTTCAAAAGTGTTGCTTCATTTTTTACCGCTTCAATAACTCTGAAGGCATAAGTGCCCAGCTCAATGCAATTGTTGTAGAACCTGCCTTGAGAATCACAATCTTCAAGTGCACCAGTATTTACATGGAAAGCTATGTCAGTGGCCAGAGTTAACAAATTGTGTACTGGCTGTTTTGGCGTTGCCTGACTCAAGTGCCAATGTTGAGAGGGCTTTTTCACGGGCGTTTACATGGGAAGGAAAGAGCGAGTGCACATGACCAAAGACTCACTGAAGAAGTAATGTATGATGCAGTACAATAAGTTTAATTTGCAAAAAACTATTTGGATCGCATATACACTATATGTACACTGTCTATGTACCATGTACTATCAGTGCAGAAAGCAAGCAAAAATAAAAGCAAAACGTTCCAAAAACACCGAAAAACCACTCTTCCTGTTGTTTTTAATGGCGCTAAAATGTGTAACCGCTGATCACCACTGTTTCTTAAAGGTATTGAAATCACTTGAAAACACTGAAAAAATCCCACCAGAATTTACCAAAAATAGAAACTGAAAACAGGAAAGCCTAATCATATACTAAGTCAGCCTCCTACACATACAATGACAAGGCAGATCTGACCAGGCTCATGATTGCAGATGAGGATCAGGAAGCAGCGAGTGAACCTCTCTGACCTCCTGTCCAACAATCTAAAAGATGTTTAAGTGGAAGTAGTGGCATTGTCAAACACCCTCACTGCCCAACAGAAGACTGATTGTAGACAAGTCCTAAATCAGTTTGCTGAGCCCTTCTCTTGGACCACTGGTCATACTAGCTAGTGTTCCCATGACGTGGACACTGGTAAAAGCCTACCTGTCAATAATAAAATACACATTCAGTCTGCTCTTGTGAAAAGAGCATCCAAGCTTAAGTAAGCAAGATGCTGGAATTGGGAGTCACATAGCCATCTAAGAGTCCCTTGGCAAGCTTGGTTGTTTTAATCCCTAAACCTCATACTCACGGTGGTAATAAAGAGATGAGGTTCTGTGTGCACTATAGGGGCTTCAATGCTGTGACCAACACCGATGCACACCCAATTGCTAGGGCAGATTAACTGATTGACAGATAGGGAGCAGCCAAGTAACTAGGTACCTTTGATCTCACTTCAGGGTACTGGCAGATAGGTCGGACTACAGAGCAAAAGAACATTCAGCATTTTCTACCCCAGATGGCGAAAATCCCAAGCAGCTATGGTGGTCCATATCTCTACAGTGAATGGACTTTGAAGTGGAACACAGACCAGGGACAGCCCATGCCAATGCAGAAGGCCTTTCCAGGTTCTTTCACTTAGATGATGAAGACTTTCTATGGGAAGGCTAGCCTCATCCCGTTTTATTTTTTGCAGGGGTGGTAGGAAAATGCCTCTTTGTTGACATGGTTAGCCCCCAGTTTTTGCCTGGAAAATTATGTAATTTCGAAAGCAAGGGCACAGGGTCCCTGCAAACCAGGTCCCCTGTGCCAGAAGCTCTTCCCAAACTATATTTTGTTTCCCAATTTGCACAACTTCAGTACCCCTGCAAGTCCTTAGTAGATGGCACCCCTGGTACCTAGGGCATTGACACTGAAGAGGGACCCCCCAAGGGTAGCAGCACAAATTTAGTCGCCTAAAGGTGCCCTCACCAGGGCCATGAACATGCTGCTGCAGACAAAACAGCTTTGGTGCAGACAAAACCAACGAGTTGACATGCCCACAGACACTGCACATGATATAGGTAAACACCCCTCTGGCAGGCCTTCTAGCCATAAGGCAAGGTGCACTATATCTCCTGTGTGGACATAACTGCATGAGCAGATATGCCCCTACGGTATCCATGCCGATCCATCGGTATTGTAAGTTAACAGTTAAGTCATAAGTAGTACCTGGGCTGGACACTAGCCATTACAAGTTCCCAAGCTCCATGATGGCTTCACTGAACTATGGGATGTTTGGTTACTAATAAGTGCACAGAGAGGACCCCTTAGAGGGCTCTTCTGAAACCTACCAACCCCTTAGTGTGATAATCAAATGGTCTAAGCCATCCTGTCACTAACAGACTAACATCTGACCTCATGGGGCAAAGGTGGGAAAAATGCCTGGCCAGGGCGGAGGTGTTCACATCCCCCTCCCTCTTCCCCTGGTCAAAAAGAGTTATCTGTGGCACGAAGCTTCAAGGGCCTTGCTGCTTTTGAAATGCAACTCCAGCCTCTCCTGATAGAAGGAGTAGGGCCCTCTTGCTTTCCTCTCCTCTTTAGGTGGGAAGACAGGCAGAAAAATCAAGTAAGAGTAGGCAGTGTGCCAGTCCCCCGCCAACTTCACCCCTCAGGTGTTGGAGGAGAGGTACAGCACACAGAAGTTGTACACACAACTACCTGTCACACCCTTGTAAACATCCCTAAATGTAGTATTTAAAGGGCATCCCCAGACCCTGAACTTGAATTCCACGGACACAAGAAGACCACAAAGAAATGCTGTTGGACTGAGAACTGCAGACCTCATGGTGGACTTTGGGTGCAAACTTCTGCCTGTCACCTCGGAACTTGACAATCGCCATCCTCCAACTCGTCTCGTCACTGGGTGGCCTCCACAAACCTTGGAGGGTCATCAGCACTTCGCAAATTGTGAAGGAAGTCCTTCGAGACAGAGGTACTATGTCTCTGCAGGCACAGGCACCAAAACCAACAAAGTCTGGTCCAGCGTCGTACAGTTCCCTCAGCCCAACCAACGTCCCAGTGTCTGCCGAAGGTACACCTAACTTTGGAGGGTCAGTTTGGCTTCTGCAACAAGTCATGAGGACCCAGGACCCACCGGAGAAGAAAGGCACGAATACCCCGAGGTACCGGATACCTTGCTACCAAAATCTACAAACACAAGTCCAGGCAGACTTCAACTTTACAGCGAGCCTGCACGCGATGAGGGACTTCAGGACTCCAGAAACCCACCTCAGCAGTTCCCCGCAGCTCCAGATTTGTTGCTCCAAGGTGCCAGCCTCTGACTGCGAGGTGTCTATGTGCGCCATTGCCCAGCTGCACATCGTCACTGCATTCAGCCAGCCCGGAAGGAATCCTCAATCCAGTACCTAGTATCTTAAAGCTGTTCCCTCTGCCTCCCCCTCTACTACTCGTAAAAGGGGTTATTTCACTGGGTTGGGAGAGGCCTGGGCTGAGGTGACAGCAAAACGGAAAGCAAATTTAACAAAAAGACAACCAGGGTCATGAAGACTGGGCCAACAAAGAGGTAGTGAGAGAGGAATCCAGGAACGTTGATGACCAAACAAAAGCCAACCTCAACCAGGTGACGCTGGATCTTTCCCCTGAGCGCTGCCCCTATGTGGCAATTTTAATTAATGTGATAAAGTATGTTGTCCTTCTGCACTCAAAATGAACCTGGTTTATCCAAAAAAATTCTTAATCGAGTTAGGCGCTAGGTCTGTTGCACGGTACATGCTTTCGTTAGCGCGTAGTTGAAATGGACAAGGAGATTTTTCAGCCTTTCGAGGCTCTTTAAGTGACCCCAGACGAAGAGCCACAAGGGCTCGAAATGCATGGGGTGTAATCACTTGAGCCTACTTTGATGAATTATTCATTTGTACGTGAACCTTTAGAAGGACTGGATGGGCACGCAGTGTTCCTTTGAAATTGTGGAATAAAAAGTCATTGTCGAAAAACGCTGTCTCCGTTGTGATCTCATAAATGTTTGGATTAACAGAGAAATTATAGGCCCCTGACGAAGGGTCACTACTTTGCTTTGACCCGAAATGCATTGGGCAATGTGATAACAGAGAAGATTGTATGTTTAATGAAGTGCTTCTTTCGAAGAAAAATAACAAGAATCATGATAAAAATAAACCGTGATTATAACTGAACGACAGCCTCATGGATTAAGTGATATGACAAACAAATCTGTGAAAGAGAAGAAACCTTGCAGTTTCATGTAAAAGAAGAGCGCAGGCCTTTCGTGAAGAGTTCGACTCTCTTTACACATAGCGAAAATTTTAATTAATGTCCCACATCTGCGTGCTAATAGTACTGAGTCTACGGGCCAACTGAAAATTAAAGTTTGTCATTGGCTAGCACTCAATACTGATTTTATGAATGCTAGTTTTCAAGATATTTTATTTGTTAGAAGTGTGGGTTGGGCTGGTCCATCTCAAACACACAAGTGGTGATTGTGTTGTCGGTAATTGCAGATTCCCTGATCTTGCTGAACAATTGATTAAATGCAGTGCTCAGCTATGCTGGCAGGGCACTGGGCATGAAAATGGCATTATGCCTTTGGGGTAGTTCTACAGACACCTTATGTTCACTCAAGCAATAATACCAGATAGTGGTTGTGCAATTCAGAACACACACCGGGGTCAACAGAACTATGCAATAGCAACGCATAATAGGTTTCAACAACTAACTGATCTTGATAGCTCAGACTGACTTCAGATGAGTGCAGATGAATGTAAAGAGAAGCCTATCAAAGCATCAACTTATTTCCTATAGGACAGTTCCTGTAGAAATAACAGCTTAACCACCACCCCACAAGTGAGGCCACCTAGGTCTCAATTACACCAAGGGCCTGGTCCCAACCTAAAAGGGAATAATGTAACAGAGGGCCCATTAATCCAGGACATTAGATCGGTTGGCCAACATTTTAAAGAGATCTTGTGGAATGTCGTGGGGGCTAAGGTCCAAATTGAGTGATTCAAATTGGGGTACGTTTGTGGATGGGTGTCACATTTGCTTGTCCCAGGAAACTTGGGTGGTTGAACCAATCCACAGGGTAGGTTTTGCCAATTTCAGTGTTCAAGCTAGAGCATCGCCTGCAGGCCGTTCTGCTGGTAGCTTACTCATCTGGGTCAAGACAAGTTTGGCTTGCAATCTTCACAGGTTAAAAACTGTATCAACCGATATACTGGGTCTTGATCTAGAACACTTCAAAGTGAATTTTGCATTAAGGTTGATTAACATCTACAGTCATTTCAGCAATCGGGGTCCGTTTTTACTGGAAAATTTGATGTGCCCATGTTGCATTTTGGGCTGTTTCCTGTCGCGGGCACCAAGCCTACCCACACAAGTGAGTCACCATTTTTAGGTCTCACTGATATAGCGCGCATGCGCCATCAGTGTGACATTTAGTAAGCTGGCTTTTGGAAGTGCTTCCAAAGCGGCAACCAGCTTACCTGCACGCGTGCGACGTGCACAGCAGTTATTTCGTCGCACGTGCGCACAACTCGCGTTTTTTTTATTATTTCATTTTGTGGCCCGGATGCACGGTCAATGCTTGTTTTATTTTATTTTTGCTCACGCGCGCACACAACACTCGGTGATGCACGTTTTCTTTTTGCTCGCGGCCAGTGCAGGTTTAAATCCCAATGAGTTCTTTTCAGCACACCCGCCGAAAGCTGCTTTCCTGACTACACACACCTGTTCCGTTCTCATTGAGCCATAATGAGCGTGGTTGATGGTCTCTCAGAGTCGTGGTTCATCGAGGCTGTCTTCCGAGGTAACATGGGCCATCTGTGAGTCACTGCTCCTCGGAGTGTTGAGAGTCACCGTTCGCCGCGGGCGCAGCTCCCTCTTTAATTCACGGCAACTTGGTTTGATGTCCATTGATTGCCGTCTATGATCATACAGGCTCCTTTGTCAGCCTCAAAATGGGGGATTCTGAGTCACTCTTTCCGGGATGTGCAGAGGTGGAAAATGATCCTTGTCACAGAGAGCTAATGACACTGAGTGCGCACATTTTACAAGTACAAGAGAAAACACATGGCTGGAGCGCTTCTCGCATACAGCTTGTCACACTAATTGTATGCCACCGAGAGGACTTGTCTCAATGTGTATATCACACTGAGGGATTGTTACGCATAGTACATGTCATAGTAAGTGCGAGACACACGTAGTACATAGTACAAAGTGCATAATGCAATGAGTGCTTATTACAAAGTGTATACCAGGTTGAGTGGCTCTCACCGTACTTTTCATACTTGGTTCACAGCACAGTGAGTGCACGTCAGACATGATAGGGCAGCAATTGCTTGTTCTGTTTCCCTTTTGTGTGTCTCTTCAAAGCTCGTTTCCTCATGTGTATTCTCTCCTTTCCCCGCCCCTATTTCTCTCAGCCCTCCCCATGTGTCTCTTCAGAGTCCCCTTATCAATCACTTTGCCTCCTCTCCCACGCGTGGCCTGTCTGTGTCCTTCTAAATGTCTGCATCCCCAGCTTCCTAGGGTTTCTTCCTCTCGCCTCATCTCCATCCGTATATATTTGTGTCTCTACAGTTTTACTGTTTTCCCATAGTTTTCACTCTGTTTTGTCAAGTCTTCTGCGGATCCATCTTCTTCCCCTCCCAAGTCTGTCTCTTCAGTTTCATTCTGCCCCCAGATCCAGTCTCCCCCACCCCTATCCATTTGTCTCCTGCTCCTCCGCATGCCTAGTCTATCCAGTGTTCTCTTCTCACCCAATCCATCCGGTCTATTTCTCCCTCCTCGCCATCCCATGTGTACATCTCTCATTTGCTCTCGCTCTTCAATGTCACCCCGTTTTGTTTTCCAATGCTACTAGTAGAGCACATCTCAGTCACAACTTGATATTTGCAGTTGCGGGAAAGAGTGCATCATTTACAGCTTTCATTCAGCCATCTCTTGCTTAAGGGAGAGCTCCTTCTCACCCTGCAGTGCACCCAGCAGTCATTTATTAAGCCATAGAAGTCTCTTGTTATGCTAGAGAAAATGTACATGTGTGGTATTGCTGAGTAAAAGAGGGTCGCATCACTTGAGATGTGGAAGCACGGACCGCAATATGTGAGCCTTTCGGCTGACGCAAGTACAGAACTGAAGCCACAAGGTGTGGCACCCTCACAGTCTGCATGACTTAGTCCCACACACCCACGAGGTGGAGCTTTAAAACTCGTTGCTGGGATGCAATGGGAGACATGTGATTTTTAAGTTGCAAGCCTGGGGAGCCTTCTCTCACAGACAACAGATGGCACCAGATGATGCTCTGTGGCTTGCACGTGCAGGTCTGGCGGCTACAGAGCTAGGAAACCAGTTCAAGTCTTGACGTCGGCACAACATCCTGTGATCTTGGGCAAATCATGTAATCTCCCTGTTTATACAAAAAGAATGTGTCCTTTGCATAAAGTAACTGGCACACGTAAAGCATTCTTTCGGCGTTGGAGCAACATCCTGTGATCTTGGGCAACTCAGCAAGTTACTTAATGTCCTTCTCCTACAAAAAAGAACATGGTCTTGTGCAGAGTAACTGGCGCTCATATAAAGTGCTTTAATAATACATTGGGGTGGGGTTCACGCTATATAAAACTGCATAAAAAAAAAGAGGGAGAATGGAGCGAGTGAACTGAAACCACGAGCACTATATGGAGTGTTAAGAGGCAAAGAAAACAAGCATTGGCATAGCCAATAGGTCTCGCCTTTGGGACCTACAAGTGTTTAGCCATCTAACAGTTGATGTTGTTGCACCAAAGATATTGTGCTGCATAACTAAATACTTATAAGGTCTCAAAAGCAAGACCTATTGGCTATGCCAATGCTCGTTATCGGTAGACTTGGGGAATTGCTGTGCGGGTGGAAGTTTGTGGCTCCCTTCAGATTCCAGAACTTTCCATCACAGAAATGTGAAAAAAGTGTTTGTTTTTTTACAAAGCTTGAGGTCTGCAAGGGATTCTGGGTAATAGAACCTGGTGAGAGCCACACAAGTCACCCAATCCTGGATTTCCCAGGATGTAGTTCTCAAAAATGTATAGGTTTGCTAGGATTTCCCATGTGCCGGCTTAGCTAGGGTCCAAAATCCACACCTAGGCACATTGCGAAAATAGGGTCAGTTTTCACTAGAAAAATGTGGTATGTCCATGTTGCGTTTAGGGCAGTTTCCTGTCACAGGCACATGCCCTACCCACACCAGTGAGTTACCATTTTTATCAGGAGACTTAGGGGAACACTGAATTTTTCAAAAAGTGTTATTACCTACTCACTTTCTAGACATTTCTACCTTCCAAATGTAAGACAATGTGTAAAAAAGAAGTCATTTTGAAAAAGGTCCTCTAATTCTCATGCTAGTATGGGTCCCCACAATTTCGGAGATGAGCAAATTCCTACTGCTTCTAAATTCTATATTTTGTTCCCATTTCGGAAATACATAGGTGTCCTTGATACCTGTTTTTCACTCTTAATATTTTACCAAATGAATAGCTATATACCACATACAAAATGAAAACCCATTGCAAAGCGCAACTCAGTTATTGGCTCTGGGTACCTCAGGTTCTAGGTCAGCCTACAAGTCCTTTTTATCACCACACTCAGAAGGTTCGGGCGAATGTAGCGGTATATTCCTTTAAAAAAATCTGCCATACATCTCCTGGCTAGGTAGGCTTAACACCGTCAAAATGTCAGTACTCCCTAAAATCTTGTACCTATTCCAGTGTCTCCCCACCTCTATCATGCAACACCAGATACAGGGCCTCCAGCGAGATATCACTAGCTTCATATGGGGTGGACGTAGACCACGATTCTCCGCAAGATCCTCATGCTGCGGCGAGACAGAGGAGGGCTAGCGTGCCCCAATCTTCTGGAATACTATTGGGCCTTGCACCTCCGCTTTGTCTCGGAATGGACAACCACTCTAAGCGAAAAGGTGTGGTTTCATATGGACAGGATGTTAGCTGGGCGTACCATCTTAGATCTTACGTGGCTCCACTGTACGGCGCGCTCTCGCAGTGCCTATATTGCAGTGCCTACTAAAACGGTCCTAGATATATGGGACAAGGTAGCCGTGCGTAAGGGACTGACGACCTTACCCTCCCCTCACATCCCCATTGCAGGTAACCCACTGTTCCCTCCGGCCCTCCACTCACAAACATTCGCCAAATGATTACAGGGGGGTTGCAGAGTGATCAGAGACCTGTACGAAGGGGGAACACTTAAGAAGTTTGCCCAGTGCAGGGAAGAATTTCGTCTTCCACTGGGAGCGGGACTACAATATGCAGAGTTGCGGCATTGGGTGTCTTCAAGAGAGATACAACAGGCTGCTGTCCGGCCATTCACCCCCTTTGATCGGCTTGTCCGTTCTTTCTACGACTCGAAAGGCCTCATCCCTCGGATATACCAAACCCCAAAGCACCCTCCGGTACTAACTACACACCCATATCAACGCTAATGGCAGCGGACATCAACCACGGAGATCACACCTACACAGTGGAATCGCCTATGGCGGGACATCCCTAGGGTCTACTGTAGCATCTCAGAGGTAAAATGCGTACAAAATTATGACACAATGGTATTACACGCCCGCTCAACTGCACAAAATGTTACCTGCCACGGCCCCCTTGTGCTGGAGGTGTTCGAATGCATCTGGAGACTTCATTCACATTTGGTGAGATTGTCCACTCCTGACCGTGCTCTGGAAGAAAGTCCTTAGTCATATTAAGGCGGTATTGGCTTCCCCCTGCCTGAGTCTGCAGCTACCATCCTTTTGGGCCTCAAACCTGATAACCTAAAAGCGCTCACCCGCAGCGATTGGATTATCGCACTTCACATGCTTGGGGCGGCTAAACTACTTATTGCACTATATTGGGAAAAAGCGGAGACTCCCCCAATTGCCGCTTGGTTCATGTGCTTATGGTATGTAATCCATGGAACTTTTTACAGCGCGACTGCAATCACGCGACACCCGCTTCACAGCCGTTTGGCGACCCTTAGTTAAATACCTCTGTAAAATAGAACATGCACGCTACCTACCCTCCAAGCTTAGAATGCTGCGACTCTTTGAGGATGCTATACTCCCGCCAGACCCCAACAGGCTCCTCATATAATTAGAACGATCTTGCGCACCACCCCCTTAACAAGCATCAAGGCCTTCACTCTCAACACCAGACACCGCCAGACACCACTTCCCGTCCGTCCATCAAACCACCTACGTTGCTATATACCTCTCCTTTCTACTATCTCCTCTTTTCCTTTTCTGTCCGTCCGTGTTCACAATATTATTGATTTTAAACGGGTCTCGAGACTTCCCACAACACACTAAAATTGCTATATGTACTATGTCACGCGGCATGCTTAGCAAGGGTTGTAGGCGACATGCTGTGTTCCAACTAGTTTACTAATGCCTTTTTACATTCTGGGAGACACTTGAATGAAACGCGGCCGGCCCTATATGGGTTGTGGGCTGAACGCTGTGTACGTCTGAACCTATGTTCTCCTCTTCATCTAGAAAAAAAAACAGATGTCAAACAAAAAAATCTGCCATACTTAGAAGTTGCAGGTGAAAACGTTGGCACAAACGGCTGTTTTTTTAAAAAAAACTCAATTACAATATTTCTTTATTTAGTTTCTATAGGAAAACCTTGAAGGTTTTACACAAATGACCCCTTGATAAAATTCAGAATTATGTCTACATTTCTGAAATGTATAGCTTTGCAGGATCCCTTATTTCTTTCACACCCATTTGTACCACTAACTGGAAGATTAAAAGCACAAAAAGAGTAAAAATAGGCTATGTCCCAGTAAAATGTAAAAACTGGGGAGAAAAATTAGTTTTTCTGACAAAAGTCGGTCAGTCCCTGAAAGCTGGGAAGATGGCAATTTCAGCACCACAAACCCTTTGTCCCCTCCTCAAACCCTTTGTCCCCTCCACAAACCCTGGGTACCTTTAGAATACTCAGGGTGTTGGCAGAAAAGCAAGCACATTTTGCATGGATAATATATGTGGACAAAAGGTTACGGGCCTAAGTGCGAACTACCCCAAATAGCCCAAAAAAAACCAGGCCTAGACGTGAAGTGGTTATTTGTAATACAAAAGTTAACAGAAAATGCACACAGACGTCACGTGAAGCAGCAATTGTTAGTTACAAATAATCCAGCAGTGGCTAATGAACAGATATTTAGATTTTGAAAATAATAAAATCATGCCTAGCATAGATTACTGCATCTTGAAAACAACAAGAGTGACTGGTTTGAAAAAGAACAAGCATTTGCAATGCAATAGGTCTCGCAATAATTAAGTTGGAGCTATTGGCATTGCTAAATATTGCAACACCAATTGCAACAAAAGTCTATAAATTGTAGGCCAAAAAAACGTGCATGTATTTTTGTAGCAATGGTGGCATGCTGCGCTTTAGATGAATTTGTTTAAAAGTAAAGTGCTCCATACTGCGATTGCTACAATAGTTAATTGTGGATGCTTTAACAATTGATGTGTGCGCTGGTGGTGTGTGTGCCTGTAGAAATTGTGCACTGATGGCTGGTGGTGTGTGTGCGCACTGCCGGCTGGTGGTGTGTGCGCGCCTGGTGGAAGCGTACACTGCCGGTTGATGGTGTGTGTGCCTGGTGGAATTGTGCACTGCCGGCTGGTGGTGTGTGTGCCTATTGGAAGCGTGCACTGATGGCTGGTGGTGTGTGCCCGGTGGAAGCGTGCACTGACGGCTGGTGGTGTGTGTGCCCAGTGGAAGCGTGCACGGACGACGGATGGTGTCTGTGCCTGGTGAAAGTGTGCACTTGTGTGTGTGGTTGTGTTTGTGTGTGGTTGTGTTTGTGTGTGGTTGTGTTTGTGTGCGTGTGGTTGTGTTTGTGCGTGTGTGTGTGTGTGGTTGTGTGTGTGCCTGTGGTGTGGTGTGTGGTGTGTGGTGTGTGGGGGGGTGGGTGTGTGTGTGGAAGCGTGCACTGACGGCTGGTGGTGTGTGTGCCCTGTGGAAGCGTGCACTGGCGGCTGGTGGTGTGTGTGCCCGGTGGAAGCGTGCACTGACGACGGATGGTGTCTGTGCCTGGTGAAAGTGTGCACTTGTGTGCGTGGTTGTGTTTGTGTGTGGTTGTGTTTGCGTGTGGTTGTGTGTGCATGTGGTGTTTTTTTGTGTTTATTTATTTATTTATTTATTTTGTCCTCATTTGCCTTAGCCCTCTTTGGGGAGCGCCAACCGCCATGCGTATCTATCCTGAACAGTTTAAGGGATTTTTATATGGATGTTAATATTGGGCCAAGATACGATGGAATGAGCAGCGGGAGTAACATCCACAGAGAGAGGGTAGAAGGTTTTATTCCACCAAGGTGTTTTACAACCTGCGGACCATATCTTTTCAGCGAGGAGACCTACGGAACTGGCCCATGGAGCTAAAGAAAGGAACAATCATAGGACCCGGGGAAAAAGAAAAAAAAAAAAAAAGGAAATAAAACCCCCAGAAATCCTACTTCCAACATATCAGGAGATCCCAAAAAGCACACTTTTTCCTGCTACAGGATCTAGCCAGATCCATCCTAGACAGCGTATAGCGAAGTCAGCCAGCCTGAGTGGGATGGGGCAGCACGATCTACCCAGAATTTACATATTTCTCTTCTGGCCATAAGAATTGCATAGAAAAGAAAAGATCTGGCTTGGCCTGTAACATTGTCATCGAGACCGAAGAAGATTAAAGGGAGAGTGAAGATCAGCGAATTCTTCAAGATAGAGTCCAGAGTTTTCTTCACCTCAGCCCAAAAGGAGCTGATTAACGGAAAATCCTTGAACATATGAACATCCGATGCTTTGGGGAGGCCACATTTGTTGCAAACTTTCCCAGGCTGAAATTTTGATAGTTTTAGGGGGGAAAAATACGCCCTATGTGCAGTAAAAAGATGGTTAAGTTTCAGCCAGGCAGGTTTTACTATTTTATGCAGGAGACTAAATGACTCCCCATAATTCGTCAGCGAGTTTAAAGTCACCATCTGCCTTCCTCCTCAATTGCCCAGTACCAAAGTGTAACCTCCTTCGCACCCCCGGGCCTAAGCACAAGGAGTTCCTCAATGTTACAATCTTTACCCAAGAGATTATCTTTCCTAAATTGTGCCTGTGCCCAACTCTTCATCTGAATATATTTGAATCTGGAAAGACCTGGGCCCACTAAACCCCGTAGATCTTCCCAGGGCAAAATAGATTGCCCACGCAGCACATCTCCCCAGTTATAGATAACCGAATCCCTCACCGGGATAGTCAAGTTATCCTGAAAACAAAGGGGGGTAGCAGGGGAGTCCCATATTGGTGCAAAATTTGAAAAATAGCTAAGCCCCACTTTCTTTCTCATAGATGCCCAGCTTTTGGCTAATGAGTAAAGAATTTTTAACGTAATTTTTTTGAAAATTTTTTGATCTCCAAATTTAAACAAAAAACCTTCTTCCGGTAGGCCTTCTCCCTTCAACGGGGCCCGAAATAATTCTCCGCCTGATGTATTAGTAGGTACCTTTAGGAGCATTCGCGAATGCGAAAGCTGAAAGGCCCATGCATAATATTGTAGGTCTGGCAAAGCCAAACCTCCCTTTTCCCTCCTCCGCCTGAGCTTTTTCCACGCAAGTCTTGTTGTTTTAAATTTCCAGATGAAAGAGTTTAATTCCCGTTGGCATTTCTCTATTTGCTTGATGTCGAAAGCCAGGGGGATACTGTTAAAGAGAAATGTAAACTTAGGCAGGATGGACATTTTTACTATATTAATCCTCCCCAGAATGGACAAAGGGAGGAGAGCGCAGGATTTCATCTGCTTTTGGCACTCCCTGAACACCCGATCTAAGTTATATTCAGGGATCTTGCCTACCTCTTGCGTGATTCTTATCCCCAAATATCTCAAAGAAGATCCTACATTAGGTTGTGTACTAGGGATATTCCAAGCCATGATTTCAGTCTTGTTGGGGTTTATTTCATAGCCTGAGAACTTAACAAATTCCACCGCCCGATTAATCACTGTTGGGAAAGGCTAAATCGGGGTCAGCTGTCTTAATGAGGATATCATCAGCAAAAAATGCCACCCGCTTTTCCCATCCTCCAAATTTAAAGGGAACGATGTTAAGGTCTTCCCTAAGGACCTGTGCAAAAGGCTCGATGTAAAGATTAAAAAGAAGTACCTCTTGTGATGTTAAATATATCGGTCAGAGAGCTGTTCACCAATAATCTAGCAGTCTGGCCTTATACAAGAGTTTAACAGCTCGGCAGAATCTGTTTCCCAAGTTAAATTTCGCCATAATCTCAGACAGGTAAGCCCAATTAACCCTGACGAAGGCTTTGGTTTCATCAAGGGTTAGAACAGCGAGCAGGAGTGAGAAGGTGGATGCCATATCTATAGCGCCGACCAGGTCGTACGTTAAGTCCGATAATTGACGGACTTTGATATAAAGCCTTTTTGATCCGGGTGAATAATGGTACCAACCACACACCCCCAACCTATTTCACAGGATGGAAGCAAAGATTTTATAGTCGCTATTGAGGAGAGAAATAGGGCGATAGGACCCGCAATATGTTGGATCCTTACCGGGCTTAAAGATCAGCACTACTGTGGCCTCACTCCATGAACTGGGAGTGTCATCACCTTTAATAAGTATATTATTGAAGACTGTCACCAAGATAGAAACAATGTCTTCCTTAAGTAAATGATAGAGCTCACCTGGTAACCCATCCGGACCCGCCGCCTTCCCTCGTTTAGACTGGGAGATGGCCTTGCTTAATTCCGCCTCTGATCTCGAGCTCGAGCTCTAGGCCTAACATCGCGTCATTTGAGATTTTAGGAAGAGAGACCCCTTCTAACCAGGTTTTCCTATTTGTACTGCCCTCAATAATATCTTCATTATATATCTTTCGAAAGAAATCCCGGAATGCTTTACCAATATTTAAATTAGACAGACAGGGGGAGGTCTCACCTTCTACCACGATTTTATTTATGTGATTTCGAATCTGGTCAGATTTTATTTTCCAGGCTAGAAGTTTCCCAGCCGCCTCGCCATATTCAAAGTGGGAGATTTTGCTCACCTCCCATCTGCGTGCAATTCTTTCTTGCAGTATGGTTTCAAGTTGAATTTTAAGAGAGTCTAATCTCATTCGATCGTCACTTATTTCTCTACCAGTGCCTATTTTCTGCTCAATAATGCACATCTTATCTCCTAGGCCCCTAATGGCGTTTCTAAATTTCTTTTTTCTATAAGAGGCTCGATTAGTGATAGAGCCACGCCAGAAGGCTTTCAAGGAATCCCAAACTATGGAGGCCTTAGTCGAGTGCAGATTTGTAGCGAGGAAGAACTTAGTCTCGGTCCGGAGGAAGCTAATTTCGTCTTCCTCTAGCAAAATAGTGCGATCAAAAGACCAGGAACTGTGAGGGTACTGCTGTATAAGAGTCATCTTGAAAGAGATTGCAGAATGATCGGAGAGGTGAGATGGCAGATAGCAAATATTTTGGACTGAGTCTTTGATGTTATAACTGAACAGAGCATAATTTATTCTCAAATTGTGTTTGTATTTTAGATTTATAAATGAAACCCCTAGTTGATTCCCAGCTCTCTCTCTCTCCATATGTCAGCTAACCCAAGCTGCACCATCGATGTTAAACGTAGTTGTCGTGACTTAGAGGGGACATTAGCTCTCGAATTAGGGGATTTATCTAAGAGGGGGTCTAACACAATGTTAAAGTCCCCTACCCAAATTACAGGGTCCCAAACGCCTAAAAGATGGGAGAGAATAGCTTCTATGTATGACGGATCGTCCTGATTCGGACCGTAGTACCCTACCAGGGAGATAATCATCCCCCCTAGAGATACTTTCAAAATTAGCCATCTACCACTACGATCTTCGTTGTACTCCAAGATTTGTGCATTAGCTGTTTTTAAAAAAAATAAACAATAGCCCCCTGATATTTGCAGTTTGATCTGTACAGATGAAATTATCGATCCACTTCTGATTTTTCAATATGGCGGTAGTCTCAGATTTCAAGAGGTGTGTCTCCTGGATTGCAATGATCTGCGCCGGGGAGTCTCTCAAATATTGAAGAATTCTGTCCCTTCTACCCTTCATGCGCAGGCCATGGACATTCCAGGATAACCACTGGAGAGAAGTCATGGAATCAAGTTTTTCGCTACTATCTCTACTACCACCATAAAAAAAAAAACTCAACTGAAAGGCAACCTGAATAAGGCTCAGAGACGCCTGATGTCTGACGGGCGCTGACAAATTAGGAATTTTTACCCTTTCACCCCCCGTAACCCACCCCCCTCCCTTGGGAAACCCATCCCTACTTACTCTGGCTAGGTGATTAGCCAGAATTTTCGTCCTCCAGCTGCCTCCCTCCGCTCAACTTCTCCTCTACCCTAGACCCTAACAATGTTTGTAAACGCTAAGGGAAAGAAAAGACACTTGAATACGGTTGGAAATCGGGCACAGATTACTTCCCGCATTGATAATGTTACCCTCAAATGTGATATTTGTATATGCTCAACGCACTTTATGGGTCACTCCCTCGAGGGGGTGGGACCCTTTTCTTTTTGCTACCACTTTAGTTTTGGGGTTATTACGGTAATATTTCTAAACTGATGGTGTTGCTCCCTTTTATGTTTTCTTCTATTCTTCCAGTTTTTGTTCAGTGATTTTATGATACGGAGTATAAAAATGTCATATTATTGTACTTTTATGGCAGAAACTGCCGAAATAAAGTTTTTGATTGATTGATTGTGTGCGTTTGTGTGTGTGGTTGTGTGTGTTATTGGCCCACGACTAAAAGTACAATTAAAAGGTAGATTAGATTGATAGATTAGATGGATAGATCGATAGATTAGATAGATAAGATTCAATAGATAGATTAGATAGATACAATCGATAGATTCGATAGATACAATCGATAGATTCGATAAGATTCGATAGATAGATAGATAGATAGATAGATAGATAGATAGATAGATAGATAGATAGATCGTACATCTGGCCAGTTAAATGAAGAACCTTGCAACCTTGTACAAAGAAGTAAAGGACAGCGTTCTAGGGTATACACACTCGTTAACTAGGTATGCTCTGAAGACTAGATATTTCATTTCCACCCGATTGAACCAACAGCAACCACCAATTAACACTACATCGAACATGCCTGATGCAATATCAGCAGTATGTTTTTCAGGATGCTCTGTGCGCATGATTTACTGTAACATGTAATATCATAGGGTGGAGTCACCACTAATGTAGGACTCCATGTGTCGGGTCTGGCAGTGATGCATAAAGCCTTAGAGGAAATACGTGCTTCATTGTAGTTATTGGCCCTTTGGGCTGGACTGGGGTTCAAAAGCAGCCCGGACAAAAGTGCTGAAACTGGACTGCTTGTGTGTACACATATGGATACAAATGTCCTCTGATCTGCTGAGGAAAAGGCATCTGTTTGTGCCAAGCCTTAGCCACATGGAAAGCGGTCACAAATTAATAACACTGCAGAGAAATGGAGCCGAGGGAGGTGGCAGGGATCAGAGAAGGGATGCTGACAGAGGAGAAGAATGTGCCATGAAGGAGTGAGAGAAAGGGTCAGTGGAGGGAGAGAGATGGTACAAAACGAGAGGCGTGAAGGGAAAGAGATGGGGTAACAGGATGCCAGAGAAACTAGGCCTGTGTATTAGAAAGTCAATAGCCTCCAATAAGCACTGCCTGGGATCTAATTATACATTGCCTGCACTCGCTTTTTGTGCTTTGACAGTCTGTACAATGAAGAGATGAGCGTGCAACAAATCTTTTGAGGCAGGAACCTGATCACTTCCGTTTTGCACACAATGCAGCCATTAGCGCAGTGTTATTGTGCGTCATTACGCCTCTGATGGGTTCTCTAAGATCGTGAAAATTAATGAAAACGAGGTGTGGAACAGCAAGAGGAGCTTCTGTTCGTGACAACAGTCGGCAGGTGGGCATTCTCAAAACATAGCAAAACTGTATTGTTTTTTGTTTTAAATGAAATAATGATGTTTCCTCATCTGCACTGCAGTCAGACTGCAAGTGTCACAGCTTTCTGCGGTGAAATGCAGAGCCAAGAACAACAGAGGAGAGACATGAATGGAGGAGAAGAAAAGGAAGTGCCAGTAGTTGGTAGTAAGCGATATATGTGGCAGAAACAGGAGGGGTGGGGGAGGGGGGATGATAGTTAACAAAACAAAATTACCCGGTTGATAGGTAATCTGGGTGTTATATCTGAGGGAGAAAGAAACAGGCGTAGAAAGATGGGGGTACAGAAGAGTATGGCGAAGGAAAGTTATAGAGCGGAACAAAGAGAACAAGCAGGAAGTGGGATAAGGGAGGGGGTGGCAAATGGTGAGCACTTTCGCGGCCGCTTTGATGTTCTCAGTGGCCGCGCGGCTCACGGAGAACATCAAAGCAGCCGCGAAAGTCCTCCCAAAGGCTGCAGGCGGACAAATGGTGCGCGCGCCCAGCGCACATGCACTGTGCCCGATCCGCCTGCAGACTTTGGGAGCATTTTTGAGAGCCCTTACTTAACTCTCGCAGAGCACCGCTTGCGCGTTAGCTCAGACAGACCTAAAAATGCCCACACAATTGAAACATTTCTTGCACACTTTTAGCGATCAATGTGTTTAATAAAATTAAAAGATTTTTAGATCAGCCTCTTAACTACTTCCTCATTATAGTGTGTCGACTCTGGAACATCACTGTTACGTTTTTTTAATTACTGTCGGCTTAGAGTTCAAATTAAATTAATACTATAGACTGACATCTTATTTATTTCTGTACACTCTTACAGCATTTAAAATAAAGTGTCTATGACAGTTAATTGTAGTCTGTTGACCACCTATAAGGTCTAAATGATTTCTTACCTAGCTACACCGGAAGGTAATTCTGGCACCACAACCCTTCTACTCCAGGCCACAAGGTCATGCTCTGTGGCAATTTCACTCCTTGGTGCATTGCTGTGCATTTGCCGTACACCTTCTATTTGTCCACTACGCCTCAAACCAATATTTGGAGGTGAATGCACTTCTGTGTTAGAAACTACAGAGCCTAAGATGCAAAAGACAAAATACCACAATTTAATACAAGACCAACACTTAAGGAAACTAAAATCACAAATTCCACATACTGGCTGTTTGGCTTCTGATGTCCGTCCCAATACAACCCCGCCCCCCTTCCAGGACACAAACTACTAAATTAGAGTGCAAATATCAATTAATGTACAACTGTCCACATTAACCTTCTTACTGAGGAATGCACAGCTTCCTAGAAATAACATCTATGAACCTTATTCACAAGCAGCAGACTGCATGCTATCATATCTTGCAGCAATATTGATTCACTGGCATCTGGTGGCACATTGCAGACTGAGACGCAGGTCAGTGAAGCAATGCAAAAAGTGACATAGCATGCACAATAAGGATTCCACATCTGTTGGTGGGGTAAATTAACCCAATGTATGTGTGCATTAGAGAACACAAGTAAATCCATCCGATTTAAATAAACACCCCACATTTAAAACTTCAGTAGACTAGCTAAAATATGTGTCCATAACACAGGATATTCCAAAACTAAGAATGTATTCTTCTACTGACTATACCTCATTTTTGCTGACTCATATTAACCAACTTAAAAGCATCATCACTTTGGGGGACCATTTCCTAGCAAAACCTTATGTCTGAACTTCTAAGTCTTTACTTGCATCAATAGTACCAATGGTGTGCCAGCCTATACTGGATTCCCTCAGTTTCAGTATTGTCCTGCAATTATGAGCAAAAAAGGCAGCAATCAATAAAAAAGTGTCTATATGCAGAGGCAAGCAGTGACAGTGATGGAAGTTCTCTACTAAGTCTCCTGACAGAGAGGGATTTTGGACTGTGCATGGGGCCCTGTCCACAATTTGGAAGGTGAAAGAGTCTCCTCATGAAGATGGAGAGACTAACCATGGCTGGCAGAATTATTTGCCGTAGTGAATTGGCCGGTGGAAATTTTCACCACGTCCCAGAGGGGGCAAAGACAAGGGTTTTGGTGGACAAACTGAAAATATATTGGCAAGCACATTTTAAATGGCAAATATAAGAGTCATAGGTTCTACTCCAAATGAAGGTGAGGAAAATGTAATTTTACTTACCTCTAGTAACAATTTCTGTGATGGACATTCTATTTACCTGTAGATTCCTCACCTTTCGCATATCCCCAGGCTGCATTCAGAAACTTTTCAAACCTCTCAAGCGCCAGAAGGAGCAGCAGAAGTAATCTCAGGACTGGAGTTGGTCCTCTGATAACGTCACTGGCTCTATATAGCGCAGAGACAGGCGCACCAAAATATGTTCTCCAAAGGCAGAAGAAGAAAAAGCGTATCTAAACGTATTTAAATGAAGACCTATGATCGGTGAGGTATCTGCCGTAATCCAACAGAAAGATTACTACCGAAGGTAAAGAGCGTTTTCTTCTGAAGGCGGCTTCCTCAGATTACGCACCTATTAAATACAGCAGTGCCTTCTCCCAGCTCGGGGTGGGGTCTGAAGACCTGGTCTAACAAGGAAAACCATGGAGTAGGTGAAATGACCATCCCGCCTCAATTCTGAATCCAAACAATAGTCCTAGGAAGAGTGTGGAGAGGTGCCCATGGCAGCATATGAGAAATCTCACTCCCCTGTCTTCACAGTTTTGGAAGATTTCACTCTGGTGAAGTTAGCACGGATTCCATTAGGCAGTTCGTTCTTGGCAAGGACATAGCACATCTTTATAAAAAGGCTAATCCCATACTCCTCTTGTGGACGGCCCTGTCGCTACTGTTGCCCACATAATCCTTAAAGATGGTCATCAGACCTGCTCTCCTTCGTGCTGTCAATGTAATAACCGATTGCTATGTGAGAACCCAGTTGGTGGAATCTCTTCTCATTAGCAGAATGGAGTGGAGGGTAATAGATAGAAATGTTAATGAACTGCCTCAAATGAAAAGGGGTTACCACCTTTGGTAGGAAAGCCGCTTTCGTTCTCAGGATCAGCTTGTCTGGGAAGTACCACATGAAAGGTGGGCGCACACTGCGCCTGAAGCTCGCGGACATGTCAAGCTGTTTTGCAAGTAATTGACAACTATGAAGCAGCCTAAAGGTAGCACACATCAAAAATGTCAAAACCAGATTCAGATCACATTTTCCGACATGGAAATGAGGACTACCCTGAACCTTAGACGGTGCAGGGGACACTCTGGAGGTCTGTGTACCACATACTTATCAGCATATCAGTGATGGTCTGCTTGGGCACTAACCTGGTGACCTACGTCAGGAATTAAGGGCATTAGGGGCGAATGCGTAGTGGTGGGGAAATGTGTAATGACGTGGAAACCTTCATCTCAATCGAGATGTGTACCCGAAGGATCCCTACAATGTATACTAGGAGGCAAAGATCTAGGAGGGGGTTGGAGGGGGCAGGGCTTTCAGGGCCAGGTGAATTGCCCGTAGTTAGAGCAGGTTTATGTGAAACACCTGCTTCTTTAAGTCTTAGCTCCGGTTTCTCCAGGTGCGCACCACACCCCAGAATGGAGGTATTCATCACCTCTGCGGTCACTGCTGTGGAGGGTAAATGGACATACGCTGTGACCGATGCTCTTAAACCAACAACCAGTCCAGGTCGGCCAAAGCATCCCCATGAGATAATCTCCATTGTGCCAGAACAACTTTTGCTCAGATACTACTGAAAGTCTTCATGTGCCAGCGTCCATGTTTGGCCAGGAGACTATCAGGACTGGAACTGGAGACACCTTCTAAAACTTTAGAATCTTAGACTGGATGTTCTTGATTCTCAGAGGAGGGAAGGCTCTCAAAAATGTGTCTAGTACTGCCCTAGGAACAGGAGGGTCCCAGAGGACTCTAAATGAGATTTAGGTTTTGTCCAAAGACCTTCGGGAAGTGACATGCCCGAAATATCTGCAAATTCTCCAGCTTATCCCTCTAGAGCCAGTCGGAGCTACACCGTGCAGCTGAGACTGGGAGATGCACACCAAGGAAAGGGGGAGCCTCTGAGATGGTTGTTCCTGGCTTTGTCTGATGCGGAGTGGGGTGGGCTGGGTCGGGTAGGGGGGTGGGCGGGGGCGCTGTAGGGAAGGGTGGGTGGGGGAAGGGGTAGTTAACCATGTTTTTCTTTTTTCCTGTACTCCTTGGACTCTTCACCATTTAAAAATTGCGAAAATGATGCATCCGGTGGGGTAAGGATGCTACCACAGACCCGCGGGGCCGACCTCCGGGTTGTAGGCCCAGACGCTGTGTACGATTCTCATGGGAGTACGCCCTGCCGGCGAGTTGATGTAGGCAGCTGGGCTGTGTACAGTGATGCTTCTCAGCTTGATAAAAATGTTTGATTCTAAATGAGATTTAGGCACTTTAATGGAAAAAGCCCAAGTTGAGCTGCAGGGATGTGGTTGTCTGTAGGTGGTCTGACACCATCTGCAGCAAACTAGTCAGTAACACAGAGATCCTGAACTCCTTAATGAGCTGCACCTACCATCTTCTCATAGAAGAAGACTCAAGATGGAGATGTTATCCAAATGAGAGGAACTAGTAGTGAGTGGATCCTACCAAGAAAAGCTGGTTCCTCTTGAGCAACTGCAGGGTCAGTATATGTACATATGCATCCTGCAAGTCGAGGGAGAGTTTTCTTCTGAAGGCGGCTTCCTCAGATTACGCACCTATTAAATACAGTAGTGCCTTCTCCCAGCTCGGGGTGGGGTCTGAAGATCTGGTCAGACAAGGAAAACCATGGAGTAGGTGAAATGACAATCCCGCCTCAATTCTGAATCCAAACAATAGTCCTAGGAAGAGTGTGGAGAGGTGCCCATGGCAGCATATGAGAAATCTCACTCCCCTGTCTTCACAGTTTTGGAAGATTTCACTCTGGTGAAGTTAGCACGGATTCCATTAGGCAGTTCGTTCTAGGCAAGGACATAGCACACCTTTATAAAGAGGCTAATTTAGATTTAGGCACTTTAATGGAAAAAGCCCAAGTTGAACTGCAGGGATGTGGTTGTCTGTAGGTGGTCTGACACCATCTGCAGCAAACTAGTCAGTAACACAGAGATCCTGAACTCCTTAATGAGCTGCACCTACCATCTTCTCATAGAAGAAGACTCAAGATGGAGATGTTAGCCAAATAAGAGGAACTGGTAGTGAGTGGATCCTACCAAGAAAAGCTGGTTCCTCTTGAGCAACTGCAGGGTCAGTATATGTACATATGCATCCTGCAAGTCGAGGGACAGTCTTCTAATTCCAGTAGCAGAAGAACCTGTGCCAATGGCAGCCTCTCGATCTTCCCCTTACAGGTAAAGTTTCATGATCCTGAGGTATAGGATCAGACAAAGACAGCAGGCCTTCTTGGGAACAAAAAGTAGCACCTAAGCCCAATTTCCCATTCTGGGACCAACTCCATCACACCTTTTTGCACCTTTTTGCCACAACCTGCTACATGCTTTGTAGGTGATCTTCTTACTGGCAGGAATCGGGGGGATATGGGTAGGAACCTACTCGTAGGGTAGAGCAACCTCCATTTCTGTATCTGTAGAAAGGATACCTCTCCTCCAACCAGTCGTATGTGCTCCTTCAGGAGGAAGCTAAAGCGGCTTTTCAGGTGGTGCAGGAGAGGACATGGATTACCCTAAACTTTGCCTCTGTCCCTCCCCCTGTTTTTGTACAATGGCTGGGTGGGCTGTTGGACATCCTAGAAGGGTTGGTACTGTTGAAGTACAAACAAATGAAAAGCCCAGAAACCTCCAGAATGAACTCTAATTCTGGGCCAGGGTTTGGATGCCAAGCGATCTGACAGTAGGTCTACCCACAATAAATCTCTCAAGCCCTGGGTCAGTCTTGTCTCCAAACAGGCACGCCCCATCAAAAGGCATATCCACGAGGCTTACCTGTATACAGCAAGAAAACCCAGTGTGTCAAAGCCAAGCATGCCTCCTTAGAGAAAAGGATCACCCTCATGTCCCTGGCTATGGAAACCACCAGGCCTGATCTGACGAGGTTTAAAAGGCTCCCTTGAGCGATTTGAGCTGACTAGCTCGTGGAGAGGCACCTGCGCGCCTTGAGAGGTACTGTGACTGGAGAATACTTTGGCAGCCTGCTTAGCAACCCCAAATATTTGAAAAGCCTAATGTCTACTGACGGATAATAATCCAGAAACGCGTGTATAGAGATGGCCTGTACTGATCTGGACCAACCTGGTAAAATACTAAAAAAGACTCTTGCAAGGACACACGCTTGGCGAAATGCATGCACCATACTGACGTCAGTTCTTGTACATAGCTTTCCGCACCAGGAACACAGAGTCATGCCAGAGACCGACACTGGTGCCATGAAACTGGTGCCCTGAAAGGGATGTCCTTAACCCTAGATATCGGTTCGCAGAACGGGGAGGATGGGTGGGGCGGTCAGGAATCTAACAATAAATACTGTTTCTTACAGATATATCGTTACCGAAGGTAAGTAACTTGTGCATCTGAAAGAAACAGGTTTGTGTTAGATTCCTTACCTTAGAATAGATACCCAGCAATACCAACCCCGGTGGTGGGTCTGCGAACCAAGATCACACCAGAAAGTCCTGGAGAACGGAACGGCCGAAAAAGCCATCTCTCCGGACTTGGCTGTCCAGGCAGTAGTGTTTGGCAAACGTGTGCAGCGAGGCCCACGTAGCTGCCCGACAGATATCCTGCAAGGGGACTCCTCGGCCCAGGGCAGTAGTAGGCGCCGTGGACCGAGTGGAAGGGGCATGCGGCCCAACAGGAGGCTCCTTTTTCGCCAAGGTAACAGTCCAGGATGCACAACACGACCCACCGAGAGATGGTCCGTTTGTGCACCGCCCGCCCTTTTCTAGGCGCCTATGTAACCAACAAAGAGCTGGTCGTCCACCCAGAACTGGCGTGTGCGGTCTAGGTAGAAAGAGATGGCACTTTTTGGGTCCAGACGGTGGAGCCTCTCTTCCTCCTTGGAAGGATGTGGAAAGAAGGTGGGCAAGGTGATGGACTGCCCGATGTGAAATGCCGTAACCACCTTGGGCAGGAAAGAAGGACGAGTCCTCAAGACCACTTTCTCCGGATGGACAGAAAGAAAAAGGGGATTAGAAGATGTGAGAAGTTGGCCTGATATATGATGCTCACTAGTTCTAGTGATCACCTTGTATCAGTCCAAACAACCCTTATGGTGATTGGTTTAAGTCAACCTTATAGACCAGCTATCCTAATGGTAGCATGGACAAAGCAGTCTTAGGCTAAACTCTTTAGGCATGTGAAGCCAGCTGTTTTACCACAATATAACCCCTTGAATACCAGATGAAAGGACACCACACAGGTTGTTATGAAAATAAACAGTATATTTATTAATAACAACACCTCTGAACTCTTTATGAGGTCAGAGGGCTAAGCACATGACAATCTCTTATGAAAAATACGACAAGATGCACAAAATTACAAGGGTGCCCTAGGGGCACGACAAACCATACACTGAGTAAGTGAAATGTGAAAGTCGATAAGAGGAATGGAGCTGTCCAGAGGCTGTAGGATCGATGGGACCACGCTACACTAACTCTAGGTAAGTAATAGGAGGCCCACGGAACGCGTGTGCAGAGTGTGAACTCACACGCGAGATGCGTAACAACATCTATGGACAGTACAGTTCAAGTTAAAGGTAAGTACGGACAATCCTGACTAGGTAGGACTAAAACGACAGTGGAACTGGACACTAGGACAGTTAGACTACCCTTGAGCACCGAAATGCTCTTGTTACTTCACCCACGGGCTTAGGGTGCATAGGTGCCATAGTGTGTCGGGTTCTCGCGTTGAAGTCAATGGAGCCTGAAAGAAAAGATGCTGCAGGCGGCCAGGAGGAAGATGTCCGGTGCGATCCAAGGGTGGATCGGTGAAGAAGTGGACCTGAAAGCAGAGGGGACAGTGTTCACAGTCATTAGCCAGTGACCGGTGTGGAACCAGGAAGGAACCAGGTGCTGTTGTCGCGATCAGGTGAAGAGTGGACGCTTGACTCTGCAGCCACGTGGACCAGGAGGTGTCTTCGACGACCAGGATGGAGGCACGAGCTGTCCCACGCAGGCTCTCGCTGTCGGCGGTGTTGGATCCGGAATTGGAGTCAACAGGCCTTGGCAAAGGCAACCCACGCAGTGAGTGGAAAAGACGTCTGGTGAGGACTAGGAGAGTCTGGGGTGCCCCTCTTTTGGAAGGGAGCAAGGGCCAGTCTGGAGCAACCAGACCAGCAGCAAAGATTCAAAGGTTTGTCGTCTAGGAGGCCACTAGCCAGCCGGCAAGTGACCAGACAACGCGTCGAGCAGCAAACAAGCAGAAGGGCCCCACGCAGATCTCGTGGATGCTGGAGGGCAGATCTTCGGTGCAGGGGCTGCTCGGGGCTGGGGCTTCTCAGTCCCCAAAGCACTTGGTCGAGTTTACCTCGGATGTCGTGCTGGAAGCGAAGTGCAGCTTCTTCCAAGATGGCCAGTCCCACGTGTCTCGTCGCACCCACGGATCTCAGCTGTGCTGCAGATGTAGGTTGAGGTCGGAGAGGTCTGGGAATCCGGGTCTCGTCGGGCTCTGAAGTCTGGATCCGGGAAGGAAGACGACAAAGGGAAGCCGCAGGACGCTTGATGGTGCCTGCAGTTGCAGGGTGGACACTCCTTGCCCACAAGGGAGATTTCTTCAGTCTTCTGTGGAGCAGAACGTTGAAGTCCAGAGTTTCTTCTTGTAGAGTAGTTCAGGTTTAATCTAATTTGGAATGGGACCAGCTCCTACCTTCATCCTGCTAAAGGGGGCTGCACTACTGACTAGGTCCCTCCCCTGGGTGGGTCCAGGAAGGGGGGTGGTTACACCCCCTATCCTTTGTCCGGTTTCGCGCCAGAGCTGGGGCAGGGATGCCCCAGCAACTGGTTTGAACTGGTGTATGCACAGGACACCTTGTGTGCCCCAGGCATGTCTCATTCCTTTCAGGCCTATCCTCCCCAATACACAAAATCCTGTCTTGGGTGGTGCTAGCACCTCCCAAGGCAGGAAACCCTTTGTCCGAGCCGCCCTCGCTGGAAGGACTCCCAGCAGCAGGAGGTCAGACTTGTGTCTGTGGTGGCAGCATCCATTTTGTGATGCCAAGGCTCGAGTTAACTTTAACCGGGGTTCACAGTTACATACATGTCGTGCCCCTCTAGAAGGGTGGAATGCTACCCCCGTCGCCAGAATTGGCGAGGGGGTAGTATTCCAATTCGTATGACACCTTACTTGACATGTTTTGATAATGTTATACCAGAGATAGCATTTAACCACGAGGTTGATAATGCACTTAAGAGTATATGGTATAGCGTTATCATGGAACAGCTATTAGGACTTGGTTCCGCAAGCTGCAGACGGGCTCAGCTCATGCCAGGGCACCATCTCACATAATTCCAAGCACTCTGCCTTCAGGATTGATAAGGCCTGCCATAGGAGTGACTGATAGGAATATATGTGTCCATTTTAGGGTTAGATATAGGTATGCTATATCTATAGCAAAGGGTGATTACACCACCTTGCCCCAGCTGTCATGCAGCCAGTTGTGTCAGTTTTAGATGGCCAGCCAGGGGTGGCATAATACATGCTTCAGCCCCTGGTAGGCCCTGGGTACACCTATGCCCTGGATACCTAAGGTACACTGTTACAGGGACTGATAAGTTGGCCCAGTACCAATTGGTAAATGCACCTAAAGTACATGGTTGTCAATTTAGAGAGAAAACAGCTAGGCTGTGGGTCTGATTAGCAGGCCCACAGCCAGGGAAAGTCGTAAACCAGTGAAGCAAAAAGCAAAAATCTGGGGTGACCATAGGATTGCAGACCCCACTCTCCTACAGAAGATAGAGCCTGGAGCTCACTCACTCTTCTGGCAGAGGTGATGGCGACCAGGAATACAGTCTTAAAAGTCAGAAGACTAAGAGGGCAATTGTGAAGTGGCTCGAAAGGAGAGCACATCAAATAGGTCAGAACAAGGTTCAAGTCACACCGAGGCATCACGAAAGGAACAGGAGGAAACATGTGCGTGATGCCTTTAAGAAGTCTATTTACAACCGGGGACTTGAAAAGAGAAGGCTGATCAGGAAGCCTCATGAAGGCTGAAATGGCAGAGAGGTAGCCTTTGACAGTTCCCAGAGCAGAGCCTGCTGGGCCAGAGAGAAGAAAGAGAAGAACCTCCGAAAGAGGGGCAAAGAGGATCCACAGCCTTTGCTGTGCACCATGCCACAAAATTGTTCCACCTGCAGGCGCATACCGATTTTGTGGAGGGACGTCTGGCTGCCAGAATCATATCACAGATTTCAGGAGGCAAGTCAAATGGCCTCAACTGTCGCCGCTCAATCTCCATCCATTTAGGTGGAGATTGGACAGGTTCTGGTGGAGGACCGTCCCCTGCTGCTGCGACAGAAGGTCCTCCTGAAGAGGCAGACAAATCGGGAGATCGACTGACATGAGGAGTAGCTCGGGATACCAATATCTTCGTGCCCAGTCAGGAGCCACAAGGATGACTTGGGCCCGGTCGTGCCGGATCTTCTTCAGCACTCCGGGCAGAAGTGGTGTATATGCGGAAAGGCGTACAACAGACGAGCAAGTGCCGCCTTGGAAATTCCAACGCGCAGAACTGATGACATTGCGCGTTCTCTTCAGTGGCAAATAAATCTAACCAAGGCTCTCCCCACTGCTGAAAGAGGCCTTGCGCCACGTCCAAGTTCAGACGCCATTCTTGATCCATCATGCACCGTGTAGGAAGGTAGATCCCTGACTATGGTTGCTCCCAACTTTTTGCCTGGTGTTTTGCTGGTTTTCTGACTTAGTTGACCTGGTGCCCTGCTATTCAGGACCCCAGGCCCACTGCTCTCTGTTAAAATGGATTCCATGTACCTTAGGTACATATCTAATTGGATACTGAGTCACCTTATCAGTCCCTGTACAGTGTACCTTAGGTACCCAGGGCATAGGTGTACCCAGGGCCTACCAGGGGCTGCAGCATGTATTATGCCACCCCTGGCTGGCCATCCAAATCTGACAACTGGCTGCACGACAGCTGGGGCAAGGTGGTATAATCACCCTTTGCCTTAGATATAGTATACCTATATCTAACCCTAAAATGGACACATGTATTCCTATCAGTCACTCCTATGGCAGGCCTTAACAATCCTGAAGGCAGAGTGCTTGGAATAATGTGAAATGGTGCTCTGGCATGAGCTGAGCCCGTTTGCAGCTTGCGGAACCAAGTCCTAATAGCTGTTCCATGATAACACATACCATATACTCTTAAGTGCATTATAATCCTCGCGGTTATATGCCAACTCTGGTATCGCTTTATCAAAACATGTCGAGTAAGGTGTCATACGAATTGGAATACTAACCCCTCGCCAATTCTGGCGACGGGGTTAGCATTCCACCCTTCTAGAGGGACACGACATGTATGTAACCTGTAACCCCGGTTAAAGTCAGACATAGCCTCAGCTCCACAAGATGGATGCTGCCACCGAGACACAAGTCTGCCCTCCTGCTGCTGGGAGTCCTCCCAGCACAGGAGGCAAGGACAAAGGGTTTCCTGCCAGGGGCGGTGCCAGCACCGTCCCAGACAGGATTTTGTGTATCCTAGGTAGGCGGGGCTTTAGAGGAAGGTGACTGCAAGTGGCACCCCGGTGCTCACTGTGCATAGGCCGGCTTGAACCAGTTCCAGGGGCACTCCAGCCCCTGATCTGGGGAAAGCC
The DNA here is from genome assembly GCF_964261635.1 of Lissotriton helveticus. Taxonomy (NCBI): domain Eukaryota; kingdom Metazoa; phylum Chordata; class Amphibia; order Caudata; family Salamandridae; genus Lissotriton; species Lissotriton helveticus. The sequence continues at coordinate 644,234,711 of NC_136067.1, forward strand.
CGCCAAAGGAGAGGGGTGTAACCACCCCCTCCTAGTCCCACCCATAGGGCAGGACTTAGTCGCGTGCCAGCCCCCTTTTGCAGGATAAAGGTAGGAGCAGGCCCCCTTCCAAATTAGATCATCTGTGAATCCTGAAACTACTTTCCACGAAAGGAACTCAAGACTTCTTCCTAAGATTTCTCCCTTGTGACTAAGGAGTAGTCACCCTGCAGCAGCAGGCACCAACCAAGCATCGCGGTCTGCTGTAAGTCTCCTCACCGGATCAAGACTGCCCAGCTCGACGAGAACCGGCTTTCCCTGGCACCTCTGACCTCTACCTGCATCAGCCCAGCTGTGATTCGTGGGTGTGACGAGACCTCGAGGGACCGGCCATCTTCCAAGACTGCACGACGCTTGACCAGCACGACTCCCGAGTGACCCTCGACCAAGTGCTTTGGGGTAAGAGAAGCCCCAACCCTGAGCAGCTCCAGCACCGAAGTTCAGCTCCCCTGCATCCACGAGATCTGCGTGGGGCCCTTCTGCTCGTCGCTGCTCACCGCGTTGTCCAGGTCGCTTGCCCGTTGGCTAGTGACCCTCTGACGACGAATTTCGACGACGAACACCGCTGGTCTGGTTGCTCCAGACTGGCCCTTGCTCCCCTCCAACAGAGGAGCACCCTGGACCCTCCTGGTCCACTCCAGACGCCATTTTGAGTCCACCGCGTGGGCTTGCATTTGCCAAGACTTGTTGCCCCAACCCTGGGTCCAGCGACGTCGACAGCAGATATCGCCCCTCCATCCTGGTCGCCGACAACGCCTCCTGGTCCAAGAGACTGCAGAGCCCAGCAGCGCCCACTCACCTGGTTGAGGTGACTTCGCCCGGTGCCACTCTGGTGCCCACTTAAATCACTGGCTAGTGATTCAGAACTTGGTCCCCTCTGCTTACAGGTCTTCCTCTTCCTCGATCCAGGCTTGGATCCCCAAGAACTTCTTCACTGGTCGCCTGCCAGCAACTTCTTTCTTCAGGCTCCTGGTTCATCAACGAAGAAACCCGACGACATTTGAACCCTATGCAGCCGCAGCCCCAGGGCTAGGTAAACCGAGTACTCCGGTGCTCCAGCGTAGACCAACTCTCTAAGTGTCTAGATCCACTTTCGTTTTTGACCTACCTAGTCGGGTTCGCCCGAAAACACTAACTTTGCTTTTACTAGCCTCCATAGACTTTTTCCCGCCTTACGCGTGAGAGTTCCCACTCTGCACACGACGTCCCTAGGCCTCCTGCTAGTAATCTAAAGGTTCAGTAGTCCAGTCCTAGCGATCCTAAAGCCTATGAGAATAGTTACTTACCTGCTAGTATTTCGCATTCCACTTGTATAGTATATGGTTTTTCGTACCCCTCGGGCATTTGTGTAAATTGTGCGACTTTTTTTTTTTTTTGAAGACCTTTATTTGCATCATTAGGATAAACATGTGCGGGCCTACAACCAACCTGGCCGGCCACAAGGCAAAGACGATCATAAAAGTCAAAATAAGCGACACTAGGCCAGTTGGCAGGCAAGCAAACCTAATTAAACAATGCTAGAAATGGGATAAGCGGCAGTAACGGCCCAATATCAGGATCAATGAGGTCCATTTTATGATAAGGGGAGAAGGCTCATGACTGACTCACAAACAAGGGATAACCCAGAAACAGGAATACACCCATGCTGAAACGAAAGGAGGGGGGGGGGGTTTGGGGGGGGGGGAGGAGGATGTAAGGGCACGAGTCGATCGCAGCACAAAACAAACGTAAAATATAGTGGAGAAGCATACAAGTGCTACCAAGATCTCATGTCCCCCCCCCCCCCAATAACACGTTAACAGAGGCAGGGGGAACGGATAAACTGTACGAACCGAACCCACTTCTAACAATACGAGCCTGGGAAAAAGGGGGAAGGGGGGGGGGGGGGGTAGGGGGGGGGAAGGGGGGGGGAGAAAGGGACAGGGAAAGGGAAGGGGGGAAAAATAGGGGGGGAAACAAAGGGGAAGAAACCAAAAAGGGGGGGACAGAAAGGGGGAGGAAAGGAAGGAGAAAGAGCAAAACAAAGAAATATAAAAGGAAAAACACAATCGTGCAAGATGGGCGCCACCCCGGGCCAGGCAACCCGCGGCTAATAGTACAGAAGAAAGTGGAGAGCTGGCGAAAAGAAGGGCATGGCAGTAGCGACGAAGCATCGAAACCGATAAAAGTGGCATAGCAACAGACCCCAACCCACTCATGCCTGAGAAGCGAGGACAGAAGCGGCACCGCTATAAAGGAATAGAAAGGGCCATAGAACCAAAAGAAAACATCTGAAAGACCCCACCCATCCCACCCCGCACCCCTGCAGAAGGCTACGGCCTACCCTCCAAACAGCGTGCCTGTCGCCCTAATCCGAAACCCGAAATATAGTGAAAAAAGAAAGTAGAGGAAGAAGACAAAAAGAGAAGGAGAAGAAATACAAAACAAAAAACAAATGTGAGGGAGGAACCAGAGGATATGAGCAAACACATTCGGCCGCGACCCTCTCCCGACCAACGAATGAATAAGCATCAGGTCAATACTACATCTTCACATACAGCAAAAATCACAGGGAGGGGGAGGAGGAAGAGATTGCAACGATTCACCATATCAGGGAATACATACATCAGTGCAACGGGCAGGTAAACCAGCAAACTATCATGTCGTACAACTCCCCCCAACCCCTCCTGACCACGAAACCAACCCAATAAAGGAGAATGAGGAGTGGACCACCCAGCACAAAATAATCGTAATATTGTCCAGAGTCACTGCAGTAATATAAATCAGGGAGAGCCTTCGTACGGAGGGAATACAAAAAGTCAATAAAGCAAGTCAATTGTAGTAGCAACGACAGGGCAAGCAAAGGCGAGCCGGAGTCCAGATGCGCAATTCGACAATTCAAAGGTACCCCTCCAGGACAAAAGTTCGAATCCAACGAAGCGGGATCAAACAGCGGCCCACCATAAGTCCCAGATACCCGGGAAGGAGTAGATCTCCGCGGCGTATGAAAGTCCGCGAAATCCAGACGGTGAGGAGGCAGAGGGTCAAAAGTCACCGGCCCATCAGTCGGCCGAAGAATAACAGCAGCAACTCCTGGCGCAGCCGAAGGGGGCGAAGAAATGGCGGCATAAAGACGATGGGGGTGCATGGAAGAGCGGCGGCCCAAAATGGCGGCGAGCCGCATGGAGTCGGCAGAGGCACCGGGGGCCAAGACAGCGTACAATGACATCAAGGCGTCCAGGACATCTCCGGGCGTGGGCGCTCGAGGACACACCCAGGCCTCCGCACAATCCGGCCGGTAAGGAGCGCCGATGCAGAGCGGAGCATCCCCCACGTTGTCGGTAGCCATCTTGTGAGTTTCGCCGCCCCACACTCCACCGTGGGCCCCCAAACAGTTCCCAAATGGAGGACTTTACAGACCTCCGGAGGCTCCCAACAACGGCCTCACCGGCACAGGATGGGCGAGCGTCCAATGGGGGGGGGGGCCCCTCCGAACAGTGGCAGGCCCCACAGGCGAGAGCCAGTCGCGGGGTCCAGGGCCGCCGGACAGGACAAAGGCGAAGGGACCCCTTCACACGGTCAGCCCCCAACACATCACGTCCCCCTCCAACCGCACGGCCCAGTCGTCGGGGCCGGTTCAGGATCTCCGGGGCACACGCATAATGGTTCCCACCAGTGGCTCACTTTCGCGGCCGGAGCCGGCAATCTCTTCTCCGCCGGTCGGGTCCCGCAGGCGAGGTCCCGGTCTCGGGTGCCCGGAGGCCCCAATCTCACCGAGGGCACAGCTGCGGACCCACAGTACACAGGAACCTCCGGACCAGACGGTGAGTAAGAGTGGATCTTTAAATTTCAAATTCTGTATTGAAGTATCGTAGCAGTGCAGGATATATTGCAGGATAGTCTAGGTCAGCCGGAGGGCCGACGGAGCCGAGCTAAAAGGCGGCCATTCCGTCCTCGAGCTAGGCTCCTCCCCCAATTGTGCGACTAAGTATTTCTTTAAGAGTTTTGTTGTGTGCTTAGCTCCCTGTCTCATAAAGAGCCAGGGTAGTCTTGTTATAAATAAATATACTTTATTTTTCATAACAACTTGTGTGGTGTCCTTTCACTTGGTGTTCAAGGGGTATATGTGATGGTAAAACAGCTGGCTTAACACACCCTCTAGAGTCTTAGCCTAAAGACTGCACGTGTCCATGCTACTAGGATAGCTGGTCTATCAGGTTGACTTACAACCAAACATCAATAAGGGTTGTTTGGACTGATACATAGTGTTCACTAGAATAGTGAGCACTGCATATCAGGCCAACTTCTCACACACCGGAAGCTGAGTTAGTCCACCCTGGTGTTCAGGGAACCTGCCAGGTGTTGAACCACCAGGTGTTCCAGCCATTTCCAGAGGCGCAGAGCCTTCTGACAAAGGGTCCACGACCCCAACCCGCCCTGTTTGTTGCAGTACCACATGGCGGTGGAGTTGTCCGTGAACACCTGCACTACACTTTCCCGGACAGAGGAAAGGAATGCTTTCAGTGCAAGCCGGATCGCCCGCAGCTCCAGAAGGTTGATGTGGAGCCGGGACTCCGCCAGAGACCAGAGGCCTCTGATCTCCCTCTCGCCCATGTGGCCTCCCCATCCCAGGAGGGACGCATCCGTCACCACTACGTGCTCAGGTTGGGGAAGGGAGAGCGATCTGCCGCTGACCCAATCGCTGTCCGTGAGCCACCAATGCAACTGTCTTGCAGTGCCCTCCAAGATCAGGATGTGGTCGGACAGGTTGCCCTGATGCTGGGCCCACTGAAACTTCAGGTCCCACTGCAGAGCCCGCATCCTCCACCGGGCGTGATGCACCAGAAGGATGCAGGAGGCCATCAGCCCCAGGAGCAGCAGCGTCAACCTGACCGAAACTCAGGATAAAGGCTGAAAGATCGGAATCGGAGCCTGAATATCCTAAACCCGCTGTTCGGGGGGAGAAACCTGAAACTGCGCTGAGTCTAGAACCCCTCCGATGAAAAGGAGCTTCTGAGAGGGGCACAGGTGTGACTTCGGCACGTTGATGGAGAACCCCAGCGAGTGCAGGAGGTCAGGCGTAGTCTGGAGGTGGGAGACGACTGTCTGAGGCGAGCCCGCCTTCAACAACCAATCGTCGAGATAGGGGAAGACTGAAACCCCTAATCTGCGCAGATGAGCTGCGACCACCGCCATCACTTTCGTGAACACCCGTGGGGCGCTGGTAAGGCCGAAGGGGAGCACGGTAAACTGAAAGTGCTTGTGGCCTACCGTGAACCGCAGGTAACGCCGGAGGGCCGGCAGGACGGGTATGTGGAAATACACGTCCTGCATGTCCAACAGTACCATCCAGTTTTCTAGGTCCCGGGCAGCTAGGACCGGAGCCAAAGTCAGCATCTTGAACTTCTCCTTCCGGAGGACGCTGTTGACGCTCCCTAGGTCCAAGATAGGGCGTAGGTCTCCTTTGCCCTTCTTGGGTACCAGAAAGTAGTGGGATTAGCAACCACATCCTATTTATGGCCCAGGAACATGCTTGATGGCCCCTTGGCCAAGAGGGCCGTAACTTCCTCCTGCAGAAGTTGCAAGTGATCCCCCGACATGCGGTGGTACTGCGGCAGCATGGCTGGAGGGGTCGCCTCGAAGGGGAGGGAGTAGCCCCTTCGGATGATTTGCAGCACCCACTTGTCCGATGTGATGGAATGCCAGTGGAGGAGGTGATGGCAAACTCTGCCCCTCACTGGCGTCGAATGGTCCTGAAAGCTCGAGCGGATGTGGACTGACCTTGCCGTTGTCCCCCGGCACTGCCACGGCGGTTACCACGTCCGCGACCCTGTTGGTTAGTTCTGCAGCCTGTGGCTAGCTGGACGTGAGGGGGCACCCCTTCCTTGGCCACGAAAGGGGGGAAAGGCAGAAGTTTGCTGGCGTTGGCCGAGGCCAAAGGACTTGGCCGCAGCCCGGGAGTCCTTGAAACGCTCCAGCGCACTGTCCACCTTGTCGCCAAAGAGGCGACGGCCATCAAAAGGCATGTCCAAAAGGGTGGCTTGTAAATCCCCCGAAAAGTTGGCGGCGAACCACCACTGTTGTTGCAATCGCCCTACTCAGTGAGTCCGTGGTATCTAGTCCACACCGTATCGAATAGCTTGCTGCATCCCATCCCGCCCGCTAGGGCAAGCTTTGCCTGGACCTCCACCAGGCACTGCGGCAGCACTTCCCAAACTGATCATACCTTTTGGATTCCCGATCCGGAGGAGCGGTCGGGAATGCGGTTCCGGACGCCGGATCCAGACCGAGGCTGGGACCGGGGACGACACCCTTGGTGACGGCGCCAGCGAAGGGGTCGTAAGGTCGACCAGCGACGTCACGGATCCAGGCCTGGATCCTGTCGAGCCCTGCGGCTTCGGGACCAGAGTAGTCGACGGCGCCGGGCCGAAGCACCTGACAGGGCCGGAGCCGCCGGCCCGCTTGGGCTCCCAGACGGACCCACGGGGCCCGAAGGCGCCTCGGCGGGTTCAGACGGAGGGAAGCGCGACCTCATGGCCGTGAGGAAAGCACTAATCTGCTCCGGCATCGCGTGCAGCCCAGGGACCAGCAGGTATGGAGCTGGATGTGGCGCTCGAAGCTTCGGTGGAGCCGCGTGGGTGGTGTCGCCTAAACCCCCAGCCACGTCGCACGAGTGTCGGGGGGCAGTCGGAAGAGAGATGTCGCTTCTTCGACTTCTTTTTAGAGTGCCTCGACTTACCTGAAGACTTGGAGCCAGACGAGTGGTGTTCACTCGTCGAGCGGTGGTGACTGCGACCCCGCGACCGGTCCCTCGACCTCCTCCTCGACCGGGACCTCGAGCGGCGCGGGGCCGACTGCCGGAGCTCGAGACGCTTACATGACCGCTCCTGCCTAGCCTTCGAGGTCAAGGCCCGGCAGTCGGGGCACAACTTGTCTTCGTGGTCGGCCCGCAACAGTAAAGGCACAGACGGTGGGGGTCAGTCACCAACATCAATCGTTGACAATCGTCGCATGGTTTGAAGCCGGGCATCCCTACCGGCACCGCGAGTCGAGTTATCGACTCGAGAAGTGATCCAAAAGAGATCAAAACGTTATTCAAAAATTGAGTAGGAGTACTGCTCTTCCCGGATCTGCGCTTGCTGGTGCGGAAAAAAGAACAGACGTCAGCGCGCGAGGGCGGAGTCGAAGTACTTCGACGAGGTCATCCCAGCGATCATGACGCCGACGACTAACGCGGAGCCGCAGACAACGCCTCCGAAGCGCAGGGGTACTGCTACGCAAAACTTTGCGGATCCAGTCGGACGCCTGGGGATATTCTAAGGTAAGGAATCTAACACTAACCTGTTTCTTTCAGATACAGGTAAGTAATTTATTATTCTTATTCGATATTATATCTTTCATAGATTCACATGCTTGAATCATATGAATGCACCAAACAAACGAGCTACTAGTTATGGTAACATTTGCTCAGGCAATGCTTCCGTGGGATGGAGAGTCGAAGCTTCACACCATAGTAAGAACCTTCTCCATTTTAATTTGTATGTCTGGTTTGTGGAGTTGGCCCTAGCTTTGACCAGAATGTCTAAATTGCTGAGAGAGATTTAAATTACTGAACTCATGGAATTCAGGAGCTATGCATGTAATTGAAGAGAACATGGGTCTGGGAGCAGGATCTGGCCATTGTTCCTCGTGAAAAGGTTCCGGATGGATAAATTACTTACGTGTAATCCTAGTTCTCTTCCAGGGGTATCCTCATCACAGTCATATGCACTGAATATTCCCTCCCACGTGCGGGGACCCCGGAAATATTATAAAATATATATGTGAATTACATATAAATAGCTCCACAAATATGTATGCACATATATCATTTTTTCTCACACCAATGCAGCCCCAAAAATGAGGTTAAGCAATGTAAATAATCATACATATACTGAATTAGCAATGAAACAAAAAACACATTAGGCCAAATAGCCCTTGAACTCTGTGTTTTAATGAGCAAAAGACTCCTAAATCTTGTAAATTGCCAATAAATGTACATTGTTATCCACAGGCTGCATTGAACAGCAGCAATAGCATAGAAAATGAAACTATTTTCAGTAAAAACTGGCACCGTGCCTTTAAGGCAGCCATGACCCCTGGCTTTCCATCATGCCTCAGGGGTGACAGTTAGGTCAATTGTTCTTTGCATTACCCTGAAGTCAGGGCTGTAGGAGAGTAGGGTCTGCTTCCTATGGTCACCCCCACTTTTTGCTTTTGCTTTACTGGTTTTCGACTTAGATGTGGCTGTGGGCCTGCTAATCAGACCCACAGCCCAGATACACTCTAAATTCACACCATGTACTCTAGGTACATCCACAATTGGGAATTGGTTCACCTTGTCAGCCCCTGTAGAAGTGTACCCTAGGTACTCAGGGCATGGGTGTAACCAAGGCCTACCTGGGGCTGCAGCATGTATTATGCCACCCATGGCTGGCCACTGACACAACTGGCTGATCACTCAGCTGGGGCAAGGTCGTGTAATCACCCCTTGCTTAGGTATAGTATTCCTATATCTACCCTTATATATAGACACACAGTAAACTATAAGTCACTCCTATGGCAGGCCTTAACAATCCTGGAGGCAGAGTGCTTGGTTATGTGTGAGATGGTGCTCTAGCATGAGCTGAGCCTGTCTGCAGCTTTCGGAACCATGTCCTTCTAGCTGTTCTATGATATTGCCATACCATATGCTCTTAAGTGCATTATGAACCTCGCGGTTAAATGCTAACTTTGGTTTGGCTTTATCTAAACATGTCGTGTAAGGTGTCATACGCTCTGGAATATTACCCTCTCGCCAATTCTGGAGACGGGGTAGCATTCCACCCTTCTAGAGGGAGAAGACATGTTATTGCTGACTGTCCCGGTTAAAGTTAACCAGAGCCCTAGCGTCACAAAATGGACGCTGCTGCCACAGACACAAGTCTGACCTCCTGCTGCTGGGAGTCCTTCCAGTCACGGAGGTTTGGACAATAGGTTTCCTGCCTGGAGAGGTGCGAGCACCACCCCAGACAGGACTTTGTGTATTGGGACAGGGAGGGCTGAATAGATTGAGACACTGCCTGGGGCACACTAGGTGCTCCATGCATACCCCAGTTCAAACCGGCTGCTGGGGCACTCCAGCCCCAGCTCTGGCACGAAACTGGACCAAGGAAAGGGGGTGTAACCACCCCCCTTCCTGGTCCCACCTATAGGAGGGACCTAGAAAGTAATCCAGACCCTTTTAGTTGTATAAAGGTAGGACCTGAGTCCTAGGACTTTAGATTAATCCTGGAATCGAAACTAGACACGAAACTCTGGACCTTCGACTTTCTGCTGAAGTTGAAGACTGAAGAATCTCCCCTGTGGCCAAGGAGTGACCACCCTGGGCAACCAGGCACCATCCAGCAAATCAGCGGCTTTCTTTGTCGACGCTCCCGCTGGGACCCGAACACAGAGCCTGACAAGACCCAGACTTCCAAACCTCTCTGACCCTCTCTTTACGACTGCAGCATGGCTGAGATCTGTGGAGGCGACGAGACACGTGGGACCGGACATCTTGAAAAGCCTGCAACTTGCTAACTGTGCAGCTCCTGAGGTATCCTCGAAGCTGTGCACTGGGGATTGAGAAGCCACGAATCCGAGCTCCACCTGCACCGAAGATCAGCCCTCCACATTCCACGAGTTCTGCGTGGGGCCCTTCTGCTTGTGTTCTGCTCGACGTGTTGTCCGGTTGCTGGCCCTTTGGCTAGTAGCCTCTGTGACGACAATCCATTTGAACCAACTCGCTGGTCTGGTTGCGCCGGACTGGCCCTTGCCTCCCTGCAAAGGTGAGGCACCTCAGACCTTGCTGGTCTGCACCAGAAGCCTTCTTTGAATCCTGCGTGGGTTGCCTTTGCCAAGGCTTGTTGACTCCAATCCAGCAGTCAACCCCTCCATCTGCGAGAACCTTCGTGGGACAGCTCGCCTCCAGCACCTGGTCGTCCTCGACGCCTCCTGGTCCGCGTGGCTGAAGAGGCAAGCTTCAAGACAGCACCAGATTGCTCCTAGACGTCGTCTGGTTCCAACCTGGTTCCACCCGGTCACTGGCTAGTGACCCAGACTCTGTCCCCTCTGCTTTCAGGTCCTCTTCATCCTCGATCCACCCGGACATCTTCCTCCTGGTCGCCTGCAGCATCTTTCTTCAAAGGCTCCATAGGCTTGAACAGCGAAACCCGACACATCTTCACACCTATGCACCCGCCGTCCGTGTGTTAAGTAATGCGAGTACTTCGGTGCTCCCAAGGGTATTGACTATCCAAGTGTCTAGGATTTTAGTGGTCTGCTCCTAGCTAAACCGGAAGTGTCCTAAATCCTTCTTTATCTAACTTCTAAGTTCCCATTGACTCCCGCGTGTGTGTAAAGACACTGCACGCGCCGCCTGTGGGCCTCCTACTTCTAAACTAAGGTTCAGATAGTGTAGCCCCAGCGATTCCCTAGGCCTTTACTTTTCTCGTGACGTGGTACTTATACCACTTTCTTAATATATGGTTTGCTTCGCCGCTAGGGCCTAACTGTAAATTGTGTAACTTAACGTATCCTGATTAAGTAACTTGTTATGTGCTTTGGCCTCTGATCTCAAAGAGTTCAGAGGAGTGTGTTAGTAAATAAATACATATATATTTTATATATATCATGTGTGGTGTCTTTTCATTTGGTATTCAAGGGGTTACATATGGTAAAACAGCTGGCTTTACACGCCCTCAAGAGTCTTTTAGCCTAAGACTGTTCTGTCAACGCTACCACTAGGATAGCTGGTCTAGAAGGTTGACTTACAACCATCACCATAAAAGTTGTTTGGACTGGTGCAAGGTGTTCACTAGAATAGTGATCATCATATACCAGGCCAACTTCTCACAAGGGCTCAACCACAAGTCATAGACCAGACCACTCATTTACCTGGGGAGGCGGGTGGGTGTGCTTATGACTTTTATGAGGATACCCTTGGAAGAGAACTAGGATTACAGGTAAGTAACTTATCCTTCTCTTCCAGGGGATCCTCATCAATAGTTATAAGCATTGAATAGAATAGCAAGCCCCAACACCACCTGCAGGTAAATGAGAAATACATGACCCAACCAAAAAAACATTTATAACAGCTGAGCACTCAGCTGCTAAACAGATTCCGCAAGGAGGCCTGGCCTACCTGGGTATCTGCTCTAGTGTAAGAATCTAGACAATAATGTCTGGTACATGTATGGACGGACCTCCACGTCGCCGCCTTACAAATCTCAGACATGGGCACATTATGGAGAAAAGTCGCAGTCGCAGCTCTACCCCTGGTAGAATGCGCTTTGGGAGAAAACTCGAGAGTTTTCTGCGCCAACTGGTAAGCAAGCTTGATACACGAAACGATCCATCTTGAAAAAGAACGTTTCGAGGCTGCATGACCTGTTCTGATCAATCCATAGTTAACAAACAGTTGATCAGAGTGACGTATAGCCTTGGACCTATCCAGATAGAATTTTAAAACCCTTTTCAGGTCCAAAGAGTGCAAAGCCCTCTCAGCTGGAGAAGAGGGATTGGGAAAGAAAGTGGGCAGAGAAATGGTCTGATTGACATGGAAATCTGACACCACTTTAGGAAGAAAGGACGGATGTGTCCTTAGTACCACTCTATTCAAATGAAACACAGTATATGGTTCCTTGGAACAGAGAGCTTGGATGTCGCTCACCCTACGAGCTGACGTGATTGCTACCAAAAAAGCCGCCTTCCAGGAAAGGTGCTGCAAAGTAGCTTTATGAATGGGTTCAAAGGGCGGACCCAGTAACTTTGATAGTACCAGGTTCAGTTCCCAGGGAGGAGAAGGCGAACGCACTGGAGGGTACACCTTTTTCAAGCCCCGCAGGAAGTCTTTTACAGCCGGTAACTGGAAAAAAGAAGGTTGTAATGGTGACCGCCTATACGCTGTTATAGCGGCTAGATGCACCTTAATAGAATTAAACTTTAAACCTGCTTTTGCCAGATATAACAAATAAGGTAGAACAACTTCTTCCTCACCCTTAATAGGATGATGACCATTTTGCATGCACCACAGATAGAAGCGCTTCCATTTACAGGCATAAGAATGTCTTATGGAAGGTCGTCTCGCTTCCTTCAGGATGGACATGCAGTCCTGCGGCAATCATAGATGGCCGTATTGTATGACCTCAGGAGCCATGCTGTCAAGTTCAGTGACAGAAGGTTGGGATGATGAATCCTCCCGTTCATTTTGGATAACAGGTCCGGCCTGCTTGGCAGTCTCTTGTGAGGAGCCACTGACAGATGAAGCAGGTCCGTGTACCACCAATGTCTCGGCCAGTCGGGGGCAATGAGGATCATTGTTGTGCACGAGTGGGTCAGCTTGCTCACCACCTTCGGGATCAGCTGAAGTGGTGGAAAGGCGTACACAAATTCCCCTGACCAGTCTATCAAAAGGGCATTCCCTCTTGTTCCTGGACGGTAAAACCGCGAGGCGAAGTCGTGGCATTTGGTGTTTTCATCGTCCGCGAACAGATCTAAGGAGGGACGACCCCAAGACTGGAAGATTCCTTCGAGCACCTCGTCGTTTAGAACCTGTCTTCGAAATGTCGACTCAGCACGTCCGCCCTCACATTCTGTTCTCCTGGGAGGTGGACCGCCGCGACCGACAATTTGCGAGGCCAGAAGCCAAAGGCAGATGCGCTGGGCCTCCAGTGAGAGTCCGTGAGCGCGTTCCCCCCTGCTGGTTTAAGTAGTACATTGTGGTGGTGTTGTCCGTTTGTACTAATATTGATGTTTCCTGAAGCGAGGGGAGGAACGCTTTGAAAGCCAGGTGGACTGCTCTCAACTTCAGCATGTTAATGTGATACGTAGATTCATTGGGAGACCACAAACCTTGCACTTGGAGGTGACCCATGTGCGCCCCCCAGCCTTGAAGAGAAGCATCGGTGATCAAGGTCTTTGCAGGAGGAGGTTGATGGAACAGAATTCCCACCTGCATGTTCTGTTTCTTTGTCCACCATGGAATGGAAGCTCGAGCTGCCTATGACAGAGTAAACTGATCGTCCCAGCGAGCTGACTGTTGGTCCCACTTGTCCTCCAGATCCTGCTGAATAGGACGCATCCAAAGCCTGGCATTCGGGACTAGAAAGATGCATGATGCCATCGAACCTAGCAGGGAGGCAATCTCTCGCACTTTCTGAACCTTGTGGCGAAGTACCAGCTGACACTTTTGGGTTATAGAACACTGTCTCTCCTCGGAAGGAAACACTTTTCCTACCTCGGAGTCTAGAAGAGCTCCTAGGAAGTGAATCTTCTGGGTGGGTTGAGAGACTGATTTGCTGAAGTTGACATGTAATCCCAACCGATGACAGAGTTGGATGCAGGTTTGGAATTGATTCCTGACCGCGTCTGGGGAAGGACCTTTCAGTAGCCCATCGTCCAGATACGGGTACACGAAGACTCCCTTGCGGCGTAGAGTGGCCGCTACTACTGCCACACACTGTGTGAATACCCGAGGAGCTGTCTTCAACCCGAAGGGAAGGACCTTGAATTGGTAGTGAGAGGTCCCCACCTGGAACCGCAGGAATCTTCTGTGTTTGTGGTGCACCGGGACATGGAAGTAGGCTTCTTGGAGGTCCATCGAACACATCCAATCTCCCTTCCTGAGATTCAGATATATTTGGTGAAGTGCCAACATGCGGAACTTTTCTTTTTTGATGTGCAGGTTGAGCGTTCTTAAGTCCAGATGGGCCTGAATTCTGCCTTTTGTCCCTTTTTTCTGACCAAGAAATATCGGGAGTACACTTCCTTCCCCCTCTGAGCGATTGAAACTTTTTAAGAATCCTTGCTGGGGCAGCCTTTATAGTCGCTGGAGTAAGGAAGACCTCATTCACTGGATCTATGATTCCAGGTACCAAAGGCAGCAGAGGCTTGGGTGCCGTTCTGTGATGCAAGGTCTCAAAGATCACAGAAGTCTTGACCTGTGGAGTAGTCATGGACACTCCCAGTTGCAAAGCACCCCTGCCCAAAATGTCCTGAAAAGTAAAAATGTCATCTATAGGGGATATTCTTGATGGAGGACTGTCCGTTAGAGTCGGAGAATAATTCCTATGAGAACGGGTCGTAGATGAAGAAGTAGTCGGAGATCTGCAAGCCAGTCTCCTGCTCCTAGACCTCGATCTTCACCTACTGGAGCGCACTCGGGAGCGCAATCTCTCCCTGGGTCGGGAGACTTGTTGTTCCAGATGAGCTTGCAACCTGGCTGTCTCTTTGTCTGGAGCCCAGTGATGCAGAGGCCTACATCATCTTGGAGATAGCCTGATGGAAGGAGACTTCTGGGTGCGCTCTCTCACTGGCGAACGTGCCGGAGAAGGCGAATCCGTTTGCCCATGCTGCGAACGAGCAGGAGAATGTCTGGACCTCTCACTACCCGAGGAGTAGAGGATCACATCTGATTATCGTCCACGTGAGACCGGGAGCCCGAAGAGGATAATGATAAACTCATCGGAGACCCACCTCTCGGATGGTGTCTGGAGGAAGACCATGTGCGACTTATTGAAGCACGTCGACAATGACGGGGACCCTCTCGACGTCGAACGCCGTTGACCAGGCGCCGACGGAGGCTGCTTCGACGTCGAACGTCGATGCCGAGACGTCAACGGGGATCTTCTCGATGTCGACCGTTGATGGTGTGATGGCGACGGAGGATGCCTAGACGTCAGGCGTCACTGGCCAGACGCCGACGGAGGGTGCCTCGACGTCGAACACCGATGGCCGGGCGTCGACGGAGACTGCCTCGACGTCAAACGTCGATGTCTAGGCGTCGACGGAGGAAGCCGCGACGTCGAAGGCTGGTGATGATGCTTCGACACCGGCTGTCTCTACGTCGAGCTCCTATGCTCCAACGGAGACCTCTCTCTCGACGCTGCACGCCCCATATTCTGCACTGGAGGTACCTTGCTTCTCGACGCTGAAGTCTTCATCGTCGTCGATGGCCTCTTCGATGCCGATCCCGACGCCGAAGGAGAACAAGTCGGGACTTCTCTTGACGTCGATCACGTCCTGCACTTCTCCTGCCTATTAGGAGACCTACCTCTCAGAGAGACCATAAATACGATACTCTTTTCCTCTTAGCCGGAGGACTCCTATGCACTGAGGAATGTTCCACCTCCGCAGCTGAAGCAGAACTTGGAGACCTCTGCTGCGGTGTTAAGGCATGAACCTGATCCGAGGGTTGACAAGCTGTCTCCTGAGCAGTCTGACCCGAAGGTGACCTCCCCTGCGTATTCTCCCCCTTTCTTTGAGAGTTCTCCTTGATAAAGTCTTGCAGTATTCACAAGAACTCGCAGAATGAGAATCAGGGAGGCAGAGGATACACACAGGATGTGTGTCAGTCTTGGCCTTCTTCCCACAGGGAGGGCAGTTGTCAAAGAAATTCCTTTTTTCTGATTCAAAAAAGGTAGCACTAACTCAATGCCCAAAAGACGTCGAGTGAAAGTAAAAATTTTAGAAATTGTCTAGTATTTTTTGACAGAAAGTCAAAAAGAAAGGGAGCTGTTGAACCAGGGTCCGGAAAGAACAACTGACCTAACTGTCACCCCTGAGGCATGATGGGAAGCCAGGGGTCATGGCTGCCTTAAAGACACTGGGCCAGTTTTTGTTGAAAATGGTTTCATTTTCTATGCTATTGCTCTTCAATGCAGCCTGTGGCTAACAATGAATATTTATTGGAAATTTACAAGATTTAGGAGTCTTTTGCTCATTAAAACACAGAGTTCAAGGGCTATTTGGCCTAATGTGTTTTTTGTTTCATTGCTAATTCAGTATGTGTATGATTATTTACATTGCTTAGCCTCATTTTTGGGGCTGCAATGGTGTGAGAAAAAATGATATTTGTGCATACATATCTGTGGAGCTATTTATATATAATTTACATATATATTTTTATAATATTTCCGGGATCCCCGCACGTGGGCGGGAATATTCAGTGCTTATGACTTTGATGAGGATCCCCTGGAAGAGAACCTGGGAAGACTGATGGGTTTGGTTTCCGATAGCAGCAGGAATTCGGTAAACCAGTGTTGCCTGGGCCATCTGGGAACTATCAGAATGAGGCAACATACCTCAATTTTCATTTTGGTGAGAATTCTGGGAATGAGAGGGAACGGGGGATAACTGTATGCATACATCCTTGACCATCTCATTGAAAGGGCATTTCCCCATGACCCTGGGAGTGGGTATCAACTTGTGTAAAAGATGCACTTGGCATTCTTGTTGGTCATGAAGAGATCCAGTGTTTGTTTGCCTCAACGGGAGAAGATCCCGTCCAGCACCTGTTGATCTAGTTCCCACACTCATGGCAACTGCCCATGGTTCTGCTGAGAGTGTCTGCCAGAATATTGTTTACCCATGGTACATGACTGCCTTCATGGTGATTCAGTGTGCATCCAGCCAATTCCACATGTTTTAAGCCTCTTGAGAGAGATAGGGACCTTGTGCTTCCTTGCTTGTCGATGTAAAACATGTTGATCGTGTTGATCAACACACAGGCTCCCACAATACCTGGGAGGAAGGCTTGTAGAGCGAGGAATATCGTTTTTAGTTCTAGACGATTGATGTGCTGTGATTTTGGGGATTGCAACTATTTCCCTTCAATCTTCAGATCCTGTAAATGTCCGCTTAAACCTTCTAGAGGCATAGTTGTTGACGATGTAATCAGATGTTGACATCAGAGAAGTCAGACCTCGTGAAAGATGAGGTACTTGAGACCAACAAGTTAGCATTTCCTGCATCTTGGAGGTAATGCTGATAAAATAGTTGAAGGCGCCTGTTCACTGGACCCATTGCAACTGGAGCGTTTCCTGCAAAGATAGAATCCGTCATGGGGACACCGCTCTGACAAGGGGCTCTTCAGCAACTTTGGTGGCAGCTTATTATGGTCTGCGCATTTACTTTCCTTTGGATACCAGAAATTTTACACTAATTTTTGGAACTTCTTGGACGAATTGTGTCTTTTAAATATATACCCTTGACGTGGCTGAAGCATTATTCGGATATCGAAAGTTTGCCATAGGCTTCTGTACTGTTTGGATCGGACGACTCCATTGACGTTATTTCCCGTTGCTTCAAGTTCTGACCAACACACTTGCCCTGACGAAGCTCCCACTGTTGGGGAGCGAAACGCGTTGGCTGTCCTATAAATGAGAAAATAAAAGAATTTATTTATTGATACTACATGGTCCTGGCTACTTTATCCTTGGTGCTGCCTCTGTTCTGTTTCTTACGTTTCCTGCAAAGGGTTCATTTTCAGATGAGCCAGCGTGACCAAGTTTATGGCAGAAGACATCATGTCCAGAAACGATTTGAACATCCATACTGAAACAGACCTTCTTCAGGAACTTTTTAGGGCTAGATTTGTCAATCGTCACTGTTTGGGCATCCTGTAAGGGGACCCCTTTGTCTGGTGAAGAAAGGATGGGAGTTACCTCTCAAAAAGCCTAAACTTGACATAGTGGACTATGTACTTGGTCTCCGCTCCAGGATGGCAGAGTACATGGAAAAAGCATCTAAAAACCTTGAGGCCAGCCAAGAACTTCAAAAAGCTTGGCATGACCAAAAGGCTGTCCTAACTGTTTACCATGCAGGGCAGAAGGTGTGGGTGTTGGAGCCACTGGCCCCAGCAGCTCTCCAAGACAAATGGTCTGGACCCCATACCATCATTGAGCAAAAGGGAGAAGTCACCTACTTGGTGGACATGGGAACTCCCAGGAGCCCCCACAGGATGCTTCATGTAAACAGGCTCAAAGCATTTGTCAACAGGGAGGACATGGGCTTGCTCATGGCCACAGATGAGGGACAGGAGGAAGAGAGTGACCCTCTCCCAGACCTGCTCACTCAGAACCTGGATGATGGGTCAGTAGATGGTGTAGTCTTTTCTGACAGCCTCTCTGAGCATCAACAAGAGGATTGTAAACAGGTTCTTCAATCCTTCAGGCAAATGTTTTCACTGACCCCCAGTCAGATAACTGGTGCACCCATGAGGTGGACACTGGTGACAGTCTGCCTGTCAAGAGTAAAATCTACAGGCAACCTGACCACGTCAGGGACTGCATAAAGAAGGAAGTACAAAAGATGTTGGAATTGGGAGTCATTGAACCCTCAGAGAGCCCTTGGGCTAGTCCTGTAGTTCTAGTGCCTAAACCTCACACCCAGGATGGTAAGAGAGAGATGAGGTTTTGTGTAGACTACAGGGGTCTCAATGCTGTCACTAAGACAGATGCCCATCCATTACCTAGGGCGGATGAACTGATAGACAAGTTGGCTTCTGCAACTTTCTTAAGTACATTTGACCTAACAGCTGGTTATTGGCAGATCAGGTTAGCTGAGGATGCCAAGGCCAAAACAGCATTTCCTACCTACCCCAGGAGGTCATTACTAATTTGTGGTGATGCCCTTTGGTTTGAAAAAGGCACCTGCCACTTTTCAAAGGTTGGTGAACCAAGTTCTCACTGGGTTGGATGACTTCTGTGCAGTGTTAGATCTGGGGGTCTCTAGTTGGCAGAGGTAGGTACCACTGTCCAAATAGGGACCCTTGCTTCTAGTCAGGGCAAGGAGATAACCCTCTGAGATAACCCCTGCTCAACCTCTAGGTAGCTTGGCACGAGCAGTCTAGGCTAACCAGAGGCAATGCGTAAAGTATTTGTACCAACACTCACAGTAACAGTGAAAACACCACAAACTGACTCCACAACAGTTTAGAAAAATAAAGGTATTTTAATCTAAACTACACAAGACCAAAACGACAAAAATCCAACATACACAGTTCAAGAATATGGTTTCAAAAGAGTTCTTAAGGTTGCGTTAAAATTCTTTAGGTTGCGATATAATTCTCTACGTTGCGATAGAATTCTCTACTGATGCGTGAAAAGTTCACAGTTGTGTCACGTTTACTCACAGTACCTTTTAGTTGCAACAAAGTTCCAAAAGCAGAAGCTGGTGCGGTGGAAAACAAGCGATGCATTGCTCCTGAGACCCTGGGGAGGCGTTTGCGACAGCCCCGCTGCAGCAGCGGGTGTGTTGCGACGAATCCGGTCTGTATGGGGAGGAAGGCCACTTGTATGGATTCCGGTGCTTAGGTTCCGTAGGAAGTCTGTTCTCGCAAAGGCACGATGCGACGATCTTGTAGGGGCTGCGACGATCTCCGGGGCGACGATGCGCGGTCCAGCGGTGATCCTCTCTCTCGCAGCTCCTCGATGCGATGATTCTGCGACGATGCTCGCAGCGACGTGATGCGGTCAGCAAGCAAGCGGTGCGGCGATCTCACCCAGCGACGACAGGCTCTGCGACGACACTCGCAGCGATGTTCGATTTTCCCGCACCGGTCTGGTGCGTCCCGCAAACGAAGGATGCGACGTCGACGATCTCGACCTCCGTAGCGGCGGGAAACTTCTCGCACTGTCGGGGATGCGCTCCGCAAGCGAGCGATGCAACATTTTTCAGTTTCAAAAGTCTCTCTAGGTTAGTTTCAAGCTTCCCAGCACAGGTACAACTTCCAGAGGCCCCACAACTGGATCAAGCACTCTAGGAAGGACAGAACTCTCTCAGTAGAGTTCAGGGAAGCTAGGGGTGAAGTCCTTTTGTTCCTGGGACTTCAAAACAGGGAGCCAGCTCTACTCAGGCCCTTGGAGATTCCTTCAAGACAGGGGACACAGCTCAACAGCAAAGTCCTTCCCCTCTCCTTGGCAGCAAAGCAACAGGTCAGTCCAGCAGAGCAACAGCAGGACAGTCTTCCTTCTCCAGTTTCAGCTTTCTCCTTGGCAGAGGTTCCTTCTTGATTCCAGGATGATCTAATTTTCTGTTGTCAGGGGTCCTGTACTTATACCCCTAAAGTCTTCGTTCTCTTGGTGCATGTGGGCACTGAGCCCGGTCTAAACCAGTTCTGGGTGGATCCTGAGCACTTTGTTTTGCTGGCTGCATCTTTCCTTTCAGAGTGAGGGGCAGGTCCTCAGCCACCCAGCAGGGGGGTGGAGCCAGCATTGTGGAAGGCAGGCACAGCCCTATTCAGCCCAGGTGCTAACTCCTCCCACCACTCCAGTTGCAAATGTAGTCATTCAGCCTAGTGCTGACTCATCCAGCCTCCTGGGGAATCCCCCAGCCCCTGTCACTCTCAAACCAGACAGTCAATACACAAACAGGCCCAGGCACACAGAAGGGTCAGACAAGAGAACAGCAACTTTCTAAAAGTGCTGTTCTCAAACACAGGATTTAAAAACAACCTTTCCTAAAAGATGTGTTATTAAATTCTGAGTTCAGGGATACTAGATACTTATGTCCTATCTTGTTCCTATGGGAAGAAATGCTGTTAACCACTGTAGCCAGCATCCCCCATGTTAACCTATGGAGGAAGATAGCCTTACAGTAGTGAAAAACGAAAATGGCTGCCATTGACTACCAGAACAGGTTGCCTGCACCAGTACATGCTCTACCTTTCACATACACTGCACCCTGCCCAGGGGGGTACCTTGGGCCTTCCATAGGGGTGACTGATGTGCATGAAAAGGAAAGGGTTAGGCCCGGTCAGTGGGGACACTGACCAGGAGGACATGGCAGTTCTAAACTGCCCATAGGCACTGCAGTGGCAGGCCTGAGACACCATTTTAGAGCTACTCCTGTGGGTGGCACAATCAGTGCTGCAGGCCCACCAGTAGCATTTGTCATCACCAGCCCTGGCACACCCAGTGCACTTTACTAGGGTCTTCATGGTGATACAAATATGCCAAACATGTATATTCAATCAGAATAACAATTTACACAGGGAGCACTTACACTCCGGCACTGATCAGCAGTGGCAGAGTGTCCAAAGCATCTAAACCAGCAAAAACTAAATCCAGCACAGCATTAAAAATACAGGAGGTAGAGGCAAAAAGATAGGGGAAACCACGCCAAAGATGCCAGGTCTAACATGCGAGGGGAAACTGTGGAAGACTTGGGTCCTGTCACTGACCGGCCTGGACCACTACTACATGGAAAAACAAAGCAATGGCCGGGCAGTATTGAATTAGCGTCAAAGTACACAGACCTAGTGTAATAAATCACTAGGTTGGACAACCATTTGTGTTGATTGACTTATTATTTTTTTATATAAAGTATTTTGTGCAAGAAATTCTTTGGCATCAAAAGATACAACACAACATTCATAACAAAATACAAAAACCAAATTCAGTGAACTGAGAGAAAATTATCAAAACAGTGTGAAAACAAAGAAATTGTCATACATAAATAACATGGACAACTATGGAAAGGCCTCAAATTAATCACTTTACAGAGGCTCCAATCCTGGATATGAAATAAACAAGGGGACTATTATGTTTGAAAGAAACCTCCTTGTTACAACCATCACAAGATACACAGTAGATACCACATCAGGTGCTTAGGCTAGGAACAACATAGGAACAGTTGAACAATTCCAGAATGTGTTTTAGTTGAATCCTAGCGTGCCCTAGCAATTTGGTATCTTGGAGGTAAGAACGTCGACGCGTTTCGAACCCAATACCATTCAACGGGTTCTCCTCAGGACAGGGACTGGGGGGTTGTTGTCACTGTGAAACAATAAAGACACGGTGTAAGTGAGGGGTCGTTTCAATAAGCTCATCGCATGGACTCGCCCACTTTAAAATAAAAAAGTACCTTATTTGTGAGGTGGGGGGGTCACTCCCTACGGGAAAAATGAAATACGAGATTTACATTAGATACAGTCTACCTATGTTGTAGATATGCTGCAGACAGGTTGCTACATAAAATCAAGGCGTACCTTGACAGAGGGCGAAGTTGCCGCTGAACAAGGACGCGGTGCCGGCCGTGATCAGTTGTTCGGTGTGTAGATCTAAAATCTGGAGAGAGGGTTGGGACTCAGTATAACTCTTGTTGCCAAGATGATGCACTGGTAAGACACAGAGTGAATGAAGGAAATCCTACCTTTTTTGACGTGGCCGTTTATTTAACCTGAGCGCGTGGGAGGCGGCGGCCGCCGCACGGGCTGGCGTGCTGTTAAAGAAAGGGGGGCACACATTTAGACTGGCATTAAGATGATCGTGATTTGATGCGAGTCCGAAAAGGGGATGCATATCCCAAGCGGATGACTTACTTCTCGGCAGAGAAAACGAGCTGCAACGGTCCGGCACCCAGTGACTTCTGAGAGACAGCTTGTTGCAAAAGGGGGCGTGTCTCCCTATATTTAAACGGCCAGTGGTCCCGATGCATTGTGGGATTTGAAGTTTTTTTTGAACTGTAGCAAGGGGTGCGCGGCACACGACTGGTAGATCGTCTACATAAAATTTGTAGATTAGTGAATCTCCTATTCCCGAGGTTTTGGTACAGTGCAGTCACGAGAGTAGCAACGGCATAAGCAGACTAACAGAGCGAACAGACAGTTCATTTATAGATTGCTGAATTCATTCAAATCGTTCAAGCCTGACACTGCAGTGTTGAATTTCAGGATGAGGTACGCCTCTTTCTGTGCCAGTCTTGCATCAGGGTCCCCTCCGGCGCCTGGGACATTTGTTATGCTCGCCAAGATGGTCCACCTAAGATCGTTTGCGGCATGATCTTTTTTCAGAAAGTGCGATACCAGAGGCGCAGTGAGCACTTTGTTGTTGATTCGGGATTTATGTTGAATTATCCGCTGGCGCACTTCTTGTGTCGTCTTCCCTATGTAAATTTTGCCGCAAGGACAAGTTATGGCATACACTGCGTATTTCGTTTTGCAGTTTGTAAAGTCCTCATGGCGCCAGTGTTTTGTTCCATCGGTGAAATGAGTGCCTTCCATCGTCAAACCGCAGACTGAACAAGTTCCACATTTGTGGTGACCTTTCACTGGGCCCATGTTGAAAAGGGTACTTTGTGTCTCTTTTTTGATAGCACCCCTGGTGGAAGAGATTTGCTGTCCTATACTCCGGTTTTTTTTCAATGCGAACAAGGGCTTGCCAATCTCAGGGATGGTTTCCTCCACGAGGTGCCAATTGTTCCGGATGATTTTTTGTACCGGATGTGTGTGGGGTCCAAATGTAGACACGCATACCATCCGATCTGTTTGTAGCTTGACCCTTTTCTGAAGTAGATGTTCTCGGGGTGTCCATCTCGCCCTCTTCATGGAGTGTTTTACAAGCTTCTCCGGGTATCCTCTCTCTCTTAATTTGTTCATGAGGGCTTCGCCATGGATGTTGAAATCTTCAGTTCTTGAACAATTCCTTCTCACCCTAAGGAACTGTCCATAGGGGAGGTTGTTCTTCAGGGTCTTGGGATGGTAGCTTTTGTAGTGGAGCGAATTATTCTTATCGGTTTTCTTCTGGTATAAGGTCGACTTGAGACCATCAGGTGTTGCTTTGATCTCCACATCCAGAAATGGCATCACTCGGCAGTCATACGCCAGGCTGAACTTTATATCTGGGCTTCTGTTATTCAGCCAGTCATGGAACTCTTCTAGAGATTGTGGTGTACCATTCCAGATACACCACACATCATCTATATACCTCATCCATTGCCCAATGTGGGCTTTGTACGGGTTGTTGTTGTAAACGAACCTCTCCTCGTACTGGGCCATGTACAGTATTGCCATCTCAGGTGCGAACGGGCACCCCATTGCTGATCCTTTAATTTGTAGGAACATCTCTTCTTCGAACATAAAGAAGTTCTTCTTTAGGGCAAGGGCCGCGAAGTTGACAATCAGCTCAGTTGGTACTCTGTGAGGACGTGGTCTGGTGTCCAAGTACATTTCAATTACATCCACTCCGTCTTGTTGCGGGATTTGAGTGTATAAGGACGAAACGTCCATTGTGGCCAGAAGTTGAGTATTTGGGTCAAAATCCAAACCTTCCACCTTATTAATAAAGTCCATAGTGTCACGAAGATACGATGGTACCTTTGTGACAAATTCTTTCAGGAACACGTCCACAAATTTGGAAATGGGCTCCAGCACTGAATCGCATCCCGATACTATCGGTCGACCCGGTGGCGTCTTGGGGTCTAACATGCAGCATATCTAGATGATATTGCTGTCTTTAGCTCCACCTGGGAGGATCACCTGATCCACCTGAGGAAAGTTTTGGAGGCCCTGCAAAAGGCAGGCCTCACTATCAAGGCTACTAAGTGCCAGATAGGGCAGAGTCAGGTTGTGTACCTGGGCCACCTTGTGGGTGGAGGCCAGGTTCAACCATTGGAGAGCAAGATACAGGCCATAAAGGACTGGGCTCCTCCAACCACCCAGACACAGGTCAGAGCTTTCTTGGGCCTGTCTGGTTACTATAGGAAGTTTGTCAAAAATTATGGGTCCATTGTGACACCACTTAATGACCGGACAAGCAAGAAAATGCCAAAGAAAGTTCAGTGGACAGTTAGCTGTCAAAAGGCATTTGATGACCTAAAGCAGGCCCATTGCACCTATTCTCAAGAGTCCTGACTACTCCAAAATCTTCATTGTCCAAACAGATGCATTTGAGTTGGGTGTGGGAGCTGTTCTATCTCAACTGAATATTGATGGTCATGACCAGCCCATTGCTTTTATAAGCAGAAGGCTGACCCCTAGAGAGAAACGTTGGTCAGCTATTGAGAGTTATGCCTTTGCTGTGGTTTGGGCCCTGAAGAAGTTGAGGCCATACTTGTTTGGAACTCACTTCAAGATTCAGACCGACCATAAGCCCCTGTTATGGCTAAATCAGATGAAGGGTGAAAACCCCAAACTTCTTAGGTGGTCCATTTCCCTACAGGGGATGGACTTTACAGTGGAGCACAGACCAGGGACTGACCATGGCAATGCAGATGGTCTCTCCAGGTATTTCCACTTAGAACAGGAAGACTCACCTGATCAAGGTTAGTTTAATGTCCCCAAGTTTGGGAGGGGGGGTTATGTAGGAGAGTGGGGTCTGCAATCCTATGGTCACCCCAGATTTTTGCTTTTTGCTTCACTGGTTTACGACTTTCCCTGGCTGTGGGCCTGCTAATCAGACCCACAGCCTAGCTGTTCTCTCTCTAAATTGACAACCATGTACTCTAGGTGCATTTACCAATTGGTACTGGGCCACCTTATCAGTCCCTGTACCCAGGGCATAGGTGTACCCAGGGCCTACCAGGGGCTGAAGCATGTATTATGCCACCCCTGGCTGGCCATCTAAAACTGACACAACTGGCTGCACGACAGCTGGGACAAGGTGGTGTAAACACCCTTTGCTGTAGATATAGTATACCTATATCTAACCCTAAAATGGACACATATCCTCCTATCAGTCACTCCTATGGCAGGCCTTATCAATCCTGAAGGCAGAGTGCTTGGAATTATGTGAGATGGTGCTCTAGCATGAGCTGAGCCTGTCTACAGCTTTCGGAACCAAGTCCCTTAGCTGTTTCCATGATAACGCTATACCATATACTCTTAAGTGCATTATCAACCTCGCGGTTAAATGCTAACTCTGGTATAACATTCTGAAAACATGTAGAGTAAGGTGTCATACGAATTGGAATACTACCCACTCGCCAATTCTGGCGACGGGGGTAGCATTCCACCCTTCTAGAGGGACACAACATGTATGTAACTGTGAACCCCAGTTAAAACTAACTCGAGCCTTGGCATCACAAAATGGATGCTGCCACCACAGACACAAGTCTGACCTCCTGCTGCTGGGAGTCCTTCCAGCGAGGGCGGCTTGGACAAAGGGTTTCCTGCCTTGGGAAGTGCTAGCACCATCCCAGACAGGATTTTGTGTATTGGGTAGGATAGGCCTGAAAGGAATGAGACATGCCTGGGGCACACAAGGTGCCCTGTGCATACACCGGTTCAAACCAGTTGCTGGGGCACTCCAGCCCCAGCTCTGGCGGGAAACCGGACAAAGGATAGGGGGTGTAACCACCACCCTTCCTAGTCCCACCCAGGGGAGGGACCTAGTCAGTAGTGCAGCCCCCTTAAGCAGGATAAAGGTAGGAGCTGGTCCCATTCCAGATTAGATTATCCTGAACAACTTTACAAGAAGAAACTCTGGACTTCGACGTTCTGCTCCACAGAAGACTGAAGAATCTCCCTTGTGGGCAAGGAGTGTCCACCCTGCAACTGCAGGCACCATCAAGCGTCCAGCAGCTTCCCTTTGTCGTCTTCCTTCCAGGATCCAGACTTCAGAGCCCGACGAGACCCGGATTCCCAGACCTCTCCGACCTCTACCTACATCTGCAGCACAGCTGAGATCCGTGGGTGCGACGAGACACGTGGGACCGGACATCTTGAAAGAAACTGCACTTCGCTTCCAGCACGACTCCCGAGGTAAACTCGACCAAGTGCTTTGGGGACTGAGAAGCCCCAGCCCCGAGCAGCCCCTGCACCGAAGATCAGCCCTCCAGCATCCACGAGATCAGCGTGGGGCCCTTCTGCTTGTCTGCTGCTCGACGCGTTGTCTGGTCACTTGCCGGCTGGCTAGTGGCCTCCTAGACGACAAACCTTTGAATCTTTGCTGCTGGTCTGGTTGCTCCAGGCTGGCCCTTGCTCCCTTCCAAAAGAGGGGCACCCCGGACTCTCCTAGTCCGCACCAGACGCTTTCTTCCCTCACCGCGTGGGTTGCCTTTGCCAAGGCCTGTTGACGCCGATTCCGGATCCAACACCGCCGACAGCGAGAGCCTGCGTGGGACAGCTCGTGCCTCCATCCTGGTCGTCGAAGACACCTCCTGGTCCACGTGGCTGCAGAGTCAAGCGTCCACTCTTCACCTGATCGCGACGACAGCACCTGGTTCCTTCCTGGTTCCACACCGGTCACTGGCTAGTGACTTTGAACACTGTCCTCTCTGCTTTCAGGTCCTCTTCTTCGCCGATCCACCCTTGGATCGCACCGGACATCTTCCTCCTGGTCGCCTGCAGCATCTTGAACTGTACTGTCCATAGACGTTGTTACGCATCTCGCGTGTGAGTTCACACTCTGCACACGTGTTCCGTGGGCCTCCTATTACTTACCTAGAGTTAGTGTAGCGTGGTCCCATCGATCCTACAGCCTCTGGACAGCTCCATTTCTTTTTATCGACTTTCACATTCCACTTACTTAGTATATGGTTTGTCGTGCCTCTAAGGCACCATTCTAATTTTGTGCAACTTGTCGTATTTTTCGTAAGAGATTGTCATGTGCTTAGCCCCCTGACCTCATAAAGAGTTCAGAGGTGTTATTAATAAATATACTGTTATTTTCATAACCACCTGTGTGGTGTCCTTTCATCTGGTATTCAAGGGGTTATATTGTGGTAAAACAGCTGGCTTCACATGCCAAAAGAGTTTAGCCTAAGACTGCTTTGTCCATGCTACCATTAGGATAGCTGGTCTATAAGGTTGACTTACAACCAATCACCATAAGGATTGTTTGGACTGATACAAGGTGATCACTAGAACTAGTGAGCATCATATATCAGGCCAACTTCTCACACTCTGGACCAAACAATTGTTGTTGGTTGAATGGTTGATTTAAGATAGTAGTTTGCACCTCTTGCTTAAATCCTGACATGCGTAGCCACGCGTGACTTCTAAGGAGGACACTGGTGTTTGTTGCTCTGGATGCATGTCTGCTACATCGAGTGCGCATTTAATCGAGGCATTTGATATAAGCTTACCCTCTTGTATGAGGTCATCTGCTTGTGCCTTATATTGGTCAGGTACATGTAAAACCTTCTCTAGCTGATCATAGTGAGCCCTGTTGTATCTTGCGAGGAGGGCCTGTATGGTAGCGATGCGCCATGTATTGCTAGCTTGGGCAGCTATTCTTTTTCCTCAAGCATCTATGATCTTTGATTCTTTATCAGGAGGTGGTGCTTCACCTGATGTTTGGGAATTTGCTCTTTTCCTAACGTTTGAAACTACTAGGGTGTCCAAGAGTAGCTGTCCTTTAATGTAGGAAGGATACCCAGGAGCTGCTCTGTACTTTCTATATCCTTGGGTTTATGATTCTAGCTCTTACAGGATCTTTAAACACTTCTGGTGCATGTTTAATGTCTACTTTAATCATTGGCAGTATTTGCACAGATTTTTGAGAGTGTTCCAAAGTGTCTAGTAAAACATCTTCCTCTGCCTCATCTGAATGCATGGTGACATTGTGATAGATGGCAGCCCCATTAATTAAGTGTCCAAACCCAATATTGTCTTCTGGAGGAGAAGGTTTAGATGGATATATATGTGGGTCAGGAATATCTGGTACATCCTGTGGGTTTGGAAACTCCCAGTCTGGTGAACCTGTTGGGTAGGGAAAAGGGTCATCTAGGTCTCTCCCTCCCCCCATGCTATACTCATCATCATCAACATCCTGAGGAGGTGTATGTTGTGAAGATTGAGGTGAAATGTTTAAAGGAAGAGCAGGAGATTGAGATACAGGAGAAGAAGAGTGCATAGGAGATGTGGCAGAGTCCTTCTTGACAGGCACTGGAGGTATAGGTGTATCTGACTTCCTCTTCCTGTGTGGTGTGGTGGAAACATGGCCTGTTTCTGGATCAATGTAGATCAATGTAGGTTTTTTGTAAAGGATCTGGTTGGAAAATCTCCTCTCCTTGAGGCGCAGCCGTCGGCGCCGATCTTTTCAGTTCCGAACCTGCTGGTTGCTTGTCTTTAGCCTTAGGAGCCAATGTTGAGTCCTTTGGCGTAGATTTTGGCACCGAAAGTATTGCCTTTGGAGCCGAAGCCTTTTTCGTGGACTTGGAAGGATCGGAAGCAGGCTTTGTTTGTTTCGGCATCGAAGGTATTGGCTTCGGAGTGGAAGCTGTTTCCGGGCATTGGAAACGGGCTTCGTTGTTTTCGGAGCCGCTTTGTCTCTTGAAGTCGACGGTTTCTGAGTGTCTTTCCGAACCGGGACTTTTTTTTGTTTCGGTGCAGAGGGAGCAGGTGGTATCGGCACATGCGGTTTGCTCGGTATGGAGCTACCGGAAGGCTTTCTTATTTTCGGTCTCGATGGCGGGGCTTTCAAAGTGTTTTTTCAGTCTCGACTGGGCCCCGCAGGAGTGTTGACCTTTGCCTTCGATTTTGTTGTTTGGGCTGGGGTAGGAACAGTGGTACTCATGCGTTGACCCGAAGGTATGGAGTCATCTGAGTCATCTGCCTCGGATACGAACTGGAGATCATCGGAATCTTCCTCCAGGACACATGGACCTTCGTCGAAGATATCCACTGGTTCCGGCGCTGATCTCTGCATGTCGCGTCGACGGGCCCTCCGATCCCGAATGGTCTTTTTCGATCGAAAGGATGCACAGGCTGTGCAGCTGGATTCGTCGTGATCTGGCGATAAGCACAGGTTACAGACCTCGTGATGGTCACTGTGTGGAAATTTTGCTCCACACTCAGGGCATCTTTTGAATGGCGCCCTTTCCAAGAGGTGTAGGCCTCACGGCGTGGGTAGGCCCAAAGGCCCATGTCGACTACCGGAATCGAGCTGACGGAGTCTAGTCGATGTTTATTGGTATCGAAAGTTGTTTGCTGCAGTTTGAAGAAATGTTTACGCGTCGAAGTACTTGAAAAGTATATTTCGAACTGGAGCGGAAAAGTTTCATCCGAACCCAGTGGCGGAAAAAAAACAATCTAAGGATGGAGCTGAAGCCCATGCGCACTATCGTCCAAGGGAGGAGTCACCAATCTCCTGACTACAAAGACTTCTTCCAAGACAACAACAACATGCAATCATCCGAGCCCAACACCAGGTGGCGATCTAATGCAAAGTGTAGAATCTGCCGCTCATATGCCTCGAAAAGAAGGTTTATAAGAAAGAGCCTGGAGCTCACTCACTTTTCTGGCAGATAGGAACCAGGAAAGCAGTCTTAAGAGTTAGACGAAGAGGACAGTTGTGAAGTGGCTCAAAAGGAGCGCACATCAGAAAGGTAAGAACTAGATTCAAGTCCCACTGAGGCATCACAAAAGGAACAGGAGGAAACGTGTGTGTGATGCCTTTCAAGAATCTATTTACAACAGGGGACTTGAAAAGGGAATGCTGATCAGGAAGCCTTAGAAAGTCGGAAATGGCCGAGAGATAGCCCTTGATAGTGCCCAGAGCAGAGCCCTGCTGGGCCAAGTAGAGAAGAAAAAGAAGGACCTCTGAAAGAGGGGCAGAAATGGGATCCACAGTCTCCGCTGTGCACCATGCCACAAACTTATTCCACCTACAGGCATATACCGATTATGTGGAGGGACGCCTGGCTGCCAGAATAATATTACAGACTTCGGGAAGCAGTTCGCAAGACGCCAACTGCCGCTGCTCAATCTCCACGCAAGGAGGTGGACACCTGACAGGTTTGGGTGGAGGACTGTCCCCTGCTGCTGCGACAGAAGATCCTCCCGAAGAGGCAGAGGGATCGGGGATCGAGGCTCATACTGAGTAGCTTGGGATACCATACTCCTCAAGCCCAGTCTGGAGCCACAAGGATGACTTGGGCCTGGTCGCGCCTGATCTTCAGCACTCTGGGCAGAAGTGGTATAGGCCGAAAGGCGGAAAACAGACCGCGACTCCACTCGTGACGAAAAGCGTCGCCGAGCGTCACCTTGGAAATTCCAACATGCAGAACTGATGACATTGCGCGTTCTCTTCGGTGGGGAATAGATCTAACCAAGGCGCTCCTCAATGATGAAAGAGACTTTGCGCCACGTCCGAGTTCAGACACCATTCGTGATCCATCATGCACCGTCGGCTGAGTTTGTCCGCCCTGGCGTTCAGGGAATCTGCCAGGTGTTAAACCACCAGGGATATGACCTGATGTTCCAGCCAAGCACAGAACTTCTTGGCATAGGGTCCACGACCCCACCCCGCCCAGTTTGTTGCAGTACCACATGGCAGTAGTGTTGTCTGTTAACACCTGCACTACTCTCCCCTGACAGAGGGAAGGAATACCTTCAGTGCAAGTTGGATTGCCCGAAGCTCCAACAGGTTGATATGGAGCTTGGACTCCGCAGGAGACCAGAGGCCTCTGATCTCCGCCACCCCCATGTGGCCGCTCTATCCCAGAAAGGACACATCTGTCACGATTGTATGTTCCGGTTGGGTGAAGGGAGAGGGATCTGCCATTGACCCAATCGCGATTCGTGAGCCACCACTGCAATTGTCGTGCAGTGTGCTCCGAGATCTAGACATGATCGGACAGGTTGCCCTGATGCTGACTGACTGAAATCCGGGACAGAGGCTGAAAGATCGGAATCATAGCCTGAATGTCCAGGACTCACTGTTCGGGAGGATAAACCCGAAACCGCGCCGAGTCCAGAACCTCTCCGATGAAATGGAGCTTCTCCAAGGGAATCAGGTGCGACTTCGGCACATTGATGGAGAACCCCAGCAAATGCAGGAGGTCGGCCATAGTCTGGAGGTGGGAGACAACTGCCTGGGGCGAGCCCTTCTTCAACAGCTAGTCGTCGAGATAGGGGAAGACTGAATCCCCTGATCTGCACAGATGAGCTGCGACCACCGCCATCACTTTCTTGAACACCGAGGGGCGCTGGTAAGGCCAAAGGGGAGCACGGTGAACTGAAAATGCTTGTGGCCTACCGTGAATCACAGGTAGCGCCTGTGGGCAGGCACGACGGGGATGTGGAAATTGGCGTCCTGCAGGTCCACCGCTACCATCAAGTCTTGTGGGTCTAGGGCAGACAAGACCTGAGCAAGCATGAGCATCTTGAACTTCTCCTTCCGGAGGAAGCGATTTACGTACCGAAAGTCCAAGATAGGACGCAGGCCCTAGTCCTTCTTTGGAACCAGAAAGTAGTGGGAATAACAACCACTACCTACTACTGGCGTCGGAACGTGCTCGATGGCCCCCTTGGCCAATAGGGCCGCAACTTCCTGCTTGAGAAGTGCCAAGTGATCCCCTGACATGTGGTGGCACTGAGGTGGCATGGCTGGAGGGGATGCCTCGCAGGGGAGGGAGCAGCCCCTTTGGACAATTTGCAGCACCCACTTGTCCGAAGTGATGTTACGCCAGAGGTGGAGATGATGGCGTAATCGTCCCCCCACTGGTGTCTGATGGGCCTGAAAGGTCTGACTAGAAAGGCTTGGAAGGGGTGGAAGTGGACTGGCCACCCGCTGGCCCCCTGAACCGCCTCCGCAGTTCCCACGTCCACGGCCACGCTGAGATTGTTGCTGCTGTGGCCTGTGGCTCTGTGAACACTGCGGACGCCCCTTCCGTGGCCACGAAAGGAGCAAAAAGCAGAAGGCGGAGGAGGCTGAGTGGCCGACAGGCCTAAAGACTTGGCCGTAGCCCAGGAGTCCTTGAAGCGCTCCAATGCACTGTCTGCCACGTTGCAAAAAAGGCGAATGGCATCAAAGGGCATGTCCAGCAAGGTGTTTTGGACATCCCCTGAGAAGCGAGTTGTCCTGAACCAGGCGTGGCGCAGAAGCGCCACTGTCGTGGAAATTGAACTGCCCAGTGAGTCGGCAGTGTCCAGCCCACAACATATGGTAAACTTCGCTGCATCTCTCCCGGCCACAATCCCCTGGGAGAAAACTGCCAGGGCCTCCTCGGGCAGTAGGGCAGCACCTGCGCAACGGTGTCCCACAGAGAGTGGGTATGACGGCCCAAGAGGCATGCAGTGTTCACAGACCCCAGCCCTAAGCTGGCAGATGAAAACAGCTTCTTGCCAAGCTGATCCAGTTTCTTGGATTCCCTATCCGGAGTTGCGGTAGCGACTGCGCTTTGGGAAGTTGTGGCTTGGACAACCAAGCTCTCAGGGGTGGGGTGTTGGGTAAGGAAGAGGGGGTCGCCCAGAGCCGGGCGATGGCATCGGGCCGCGTTCCTATCCACAGGAGCCCGTGTGTTGGTCCTGGACTGGGTGCCCAAAAGAACGTCTGTCAGTGCTTCATTAAAAGGCAGCAAGGGCTCCGAAGAGGTAGCCGCCGGTTGGAGCACTTTTGTCAGGAGGTTAGTCCTGACGGCCACCATAGGAAGCTCGAGGTTGAGAACCTCAGCTGCCCTACGCAACACCACTGCGTAACTGGCTCCCTCCTCCGTATCCACGGTAGGACGAGACAGCATGCCAGGGTGAGGTGAGGTGTCAAGACCACTGGCATCCACCAAATCCTCTGCCCAGTCCGCATCATAAGCACAGTCCTGTGCTAGAGGGTCCTCAAACCCCTCCCAGTCCTCACCTTTCTCCGAAGTCTGTGGAACAGGCTCAAAATAAAGAGGACGGACATAGAGCACAAAAGGCCCCATCAGAGTCATCGATCCAGCACCGTGTCCGGGCTGAAGCTGGGGACAACGTCGTCCTGAGGAGCGGGCGACATCGGAAGCAGTGCCGGGGAGATCAGCGTCAATCCGGGACTGATCACGGATCCCTTGGGGGTCTGCAGCATCGGGGCCGGAGCCAGCGGTGGCTGGAGGCGACGTAGCAGGCTCCGCCAGAGCCAGGGGGTGGTACCGCCCGCACCTTTAGCCGTGACGGGAAGTCATAGAGCAACAATGCTTCTTCGACTTCTTCTTGGACAACTTCGACTTATCTGACCCTGAGTGCGAAAGGAATATGCTACTTACCAGTATGCATCTGCTCTTGGCATGTAGGGCTGGTGACATTCATATCTGTGCATGGATCGCCGCCTAGTGTTGGGTCCGGATGATTGCACTATGTTGTCTTGGAAGAGTCTTCGAAGTATCACGAGATAGGGGACTCCTCCCTTGGACTACAGTGCACATGGGAATCTTCTCCTTCCTCAGATTGTTTTTTCCCATTGTGGCAGAGATGGAGATAGTAAAGTAAGAGATGGCCATGCAAAAGATAATGCTGCAGCTGCAACAAGCACCGGGGAGGAGGGCGGGCGATATGAATGTCAGCAGCCCTACATGCCAAGAACAGATGCATACTGGTAAGTAGCATATTCCGTTCGAGGCATGTGGGCTGTTGAATTCATATCTGTGCATAGACTGTATAGCAGTATCTCCTCTAGCGGTGGTTACCTGTGCCAGCTGCAGCAGTTTGAAAAAGAGTTTTGAGGACAGCCTGGCCTACAGCAGCTTGCTGTTTTGCTTGCACGTCTACACAGTAGTGTTTTGTGAATGTGTATGGTGGTCCATGTGGCAGCCTTACAAATGTCTTCAAGAGGAATATTCCCTAGGAAAGCCATGGATGCCCCCATTTTCCTTGTAGAGTGTGCTCTTGGGGGGGACTGTTAAAGTGCGTTTTGCCTTTTGATAGCATATTTGAATGCATTTAACTATCCATCTGGCTATTCCTGACTTTGATATTGGATTTCCTTTGTGTTGTGGTACAAAAGCAACAAATAGTTGCTTCGTCTTTCTAAATGATTTAGTTCTGGTCACATAATAAAGCAGAGCTCTTTTTACATCTAGTGTGTGTAGGGCTCTCTCAGCTACTGACTGTGGATTTTGCAAGAATACTGGCAGTTCTATTGATTGATTAATATGGAAATTGGATACGACTTTTGGCATGAACTTAGGGTTTGTTCTAAGAACCACCCTGTTGGCGTGTACTTCCATGCAAGGTTCTTAAATAATTAGTGCTTGTAATTCGGTCTGATTACACCAAGTGGGCATTGAGAAGGAACTTTGGGGACATCACCAACGACTCCCTCACTCCTTATTTAGCCACTCTCAAACTCCGATCTACAGGGGATGTTCATGCTGCTGCCCTTGATCTCTCCAATACTTTGACGGAGGCTGTTAACTCGCTTGCCCCGGCCCGGCAACACTATTCTGCCAGGAAACGGCCTTCGGCCCCCTGGTATTCTGAATCCCTCAGGACTCTTAGACAAGGATGTAGGAGGCAGGAAAGGCTCTGGAGGACACACCTGGACCCCGTTGAGAAGGAAAAACATAAGTTCCTTCTCAAGGGGTATAAAGCTGCGGTCCTCACAGAAAAACAGGCCTATTACTCCAGGCTTACATCCTCGCTTAAATCTCCTAGTGATCTGTTTACGATAGTGGATAATCTTTCCCTTATTCAGACTCCTGACCCTATGACAGCCTCCCAGGTATTGTGTGACCAGATCTCCACATTCTTCCATAAAAAGATCTCCAACATTTACACTGACCTAGAAATCCTTAACTCCAGTTCCCAACCTGCCACCTCTCCGATTTTTATTTCTGAAGACCAGGCTTCTGCCCCTTCCCACTCCCTCTCCCAGTTTCCTCCCATTACTGTTATACACCTTAACACGCTGCTGTACAAATTAAAGTCTGGGTCACCGTTAGACCCATGCCCCTTAAAGGTCCTTAAGGACTGTAGACAGACTATTCTGCCCCCTTTGATCGAGGTTATGAATAGGGCCATCTCAGAGGGGACTTACCCCCTCTCCTGGAAAATGGCCACTGTCAAGCCTCTGTTGAAAAAACCCACTCTGGACCCTGGGATATTGAAGAACTTTCGTCCCATTTCCCTTCTCCCTGCCCCTGCCAAACTTCTAGAGGCTCATCTCAACCTCCATTTGAGCGCTTTCCTTGACAATTCCACTCTCTTGATCCTTCACAGCACGGTTTCCGGAGGACTCACAGCACTGAGTCGGCGCTCACAGTGGTTGTCGACAGCATCCGTTCTAAGGTCGACACCGGTCAGACCACCTTGCTGGTGTTACTTGACCTTACGGCTGCTTTCGACACCCTGTCCCCTACCATTCTGGCTAGCCGACTCAGTAAGCTGGGAGTCAAGGGTTCTACTCTCAGCCTCCTAACATCCTTCCTTGACCAACGGAAGCAAAGGGTCAAGCTAGGCGAGTATATGTCATCTATTAAGGCGGTGAAGTGTGGGGGGCCCTCAGGGCTCCTCACTGAGCCCGACGCTTTTTAACGTCTATGTTGCCCCACTCGCCAGGCTTATAAGATCCTTTAGGCTAGAAGTTCTCTCCTACGCCGACGATACGCAGATTATGGCCTCCATCTCTCAATCTGCGAGCATTACTGCTCTTAACTTTAAAAACTGCATGGAGGCGGTCGCCGGCTGGATGGTTGAGAACTTCCTCAAGCTTAATGGGGAGAAAACGGAGGTCCTCATTTTTGGGGGCAAAAGTGAGATCTGGTCCATGGATTGGTGGCCTTCTGTACTAGGCACCTGCCCCTTGCCGTCCCTATTTGCCCGCAACCTTGGGGTTATTTTGGACACCTCTCTCTCGCTAGACAAACAGGTCAGCAGGACTGTGTCCACCTGTTGCAATGCGCTGAGGATCTTGAGAAAAATTGCTCACTATCTCTCCCCTCAGTCACGCAAACAGGTAGTAATGGCGCTCATTGCCTCTAGACTGGACTATTGCAATGCACTTTACCTTGGCATTAGCAATGGTCTGGTCCATCGCCTCCAGACTGTGCAGAATGCGGCTGCCCGGTTTGTTGTGGATGCCCCCAAACGCTCCTCGGGCACGACCATCAGACAAAATCTGCATTGGCTCCCCATGCAGGCGAGGATTAATTTTAAGGCCTAATGTCTTACTCATCGTGCCCTCAATGAGTCTGGTCCGGAGGCTATTCGCGCTCTGGTGGCCTACTCTACCCCTGGTAGAGCACTCCGCTCTTCCAGCAAAAGCCTGCTAGTTGTCCCTCGCATAGTCAAGGCCAGATGGGGCGGAAGGTCCTTCCGCTTCCTTGCACCTAGACTTTGGAATACACTTCCCAGCGACCTCAAGGTGATCTCCCACGCTTTGTTCCGCAAAGCCCTCAAGACCTGGCTTTTTCAAGAAGCCTATCCATAACTCCTTTCTTAGGTGATTTCTGAGCTTTCCTTTTACCATCATCAGCGCCTTGATGCCTACGGGTTTAGTTGCGCTATCTATAAATTTCATTTAATAATAATAATAATAATAATAATAATTCGCTTACTCGTTTGAGTGAGGTAATGGCAACCAAGAATGCTACCTTCCACGTTAAGAACTGCAGTTCGCATGAGTGTAGAGGTTCGAAGGGAGGTCCCATAAGTCTGGCAAGTACTATATTTAGATTCCAGACTGGGGAAGGGGGGTGTCTTGCAGGGATCACCCTTTTAAGACCCTCCATGAAGGCTTTGATTGCTGGTACATTAAACAGTGAAAGGTGTTGCCTGTTTTGAAGGTATGCTGCTATAGCAGCGAGGTGTAGTCATATAGAAGAGTATTCTAAGTTGCATCTCTGTAGATGCAGCAGGTAACATATAATGTTTTGTATGGAAGCATCTAATGGGTTGATTTCGTTATTGTTGCAGTAAATAACAAATCTCTTCCATTTAGCTGCATAGCATGCTCGTGTAGTTGGTCGTCTTGCCTCCCTAATGATGTTCATGCAGTCTGGAGGCAAGGTAAGGTATCCAAACTCCAAGACTTCAGGTGCCAGATCGCTAGGTTCAGCTGATTGGGATCTGGGTGTCTGATTTCTCCATGGTTCTGAGTTAGAAGATGGGGTGCGAGGCACAATCTTTGATGAGGAACTACTGAAAGTTCTAGGAACGTTGTGTACCATGGTTGTCTCGCCCATGTGGGAGCAACTAGGATTAGTGTGAGTGACTGTTGCCGCAGTTTGCGTACCACCAGCGGAATCAGCAGTGCTGGGGGAAAAGCGTACGCAAATCTGCCTGACCAGTTCATCCATTTCGCATTGCCCTGTGACAACGGATGTGGGAACCTGGCGGCAAAGTACTGGCATTTTGAGTTTTCGTTTGTGGCAAACAGGTCTATCTCTGGGTGACCCCACTCCTTGAAGAATGGCTGGAGAACTTTGGGGTGAATCTCCCATTCGTGTAGTTGTTGGCTGTGCCTGCTGAGCAGGTCTGCCATCTGATTGTCCTTCCCTGGAAGATGTTCTGCTGAGAGAAAAATGTTTTTGGGAATTGCCCACTTCCATATGCTTTGTGCCAGGTGGGACAGCTGTGGAGAGTGTGTTCCTTCCTGTTTCTGGATATAGTACATTGCGGTCATGTTGTCAGTCCGGATCAACACAGTCTTGCTGTACAGGTGTTTCTGGAATGCTTTCAGGGCTAGGAATATCGCTAGCAACTCTAGTTGGTTGATATGCAGTTTCTTTTGTTTGGTTGTCCAGAGCCCTTGTACTGTGTATTGAAGGAGATGGGCTCCCCAGCCTGTCAGTGATGCGTCCGCTGTTAGTACTAGTTGTGGAATCGGCTCTTGGAACAGTCGCCCCTTGGAAAGGTTTTGTGGGTTCCACCACTGCAGAGAGTTGTGAGCGCGACAGTCTACCAACACTAGGTCTTTTAGTTGTCCTCGAGCCTGGTTCCACTGCAGTGCTAGGCATTCTTGTAATGGACGCATTTGAAGTCTGGCATGGGGGACAATGAATATGCAGGAGGCCATCATGCCTATGAGCTGCATGAAGACTCGACCTGGCAGAGTGTTGTGGCAGAAATTTGCGAATGAGCATCTGCATGCTGGCTATCCTTGCTGAGTTTGGGTATGCCTTTGCCAAAGAGGTATCTATAGTGGCTCCCAGATATTGTTGTGTGTGGGATGGTTGCAGATGCGATTTTGGGTAGTTTATCGAAAACCCTAGACTGTGTAGCAGCTGAAGTGTTTGAGACGTGTGTCTTGCACATTGTTGGTACGATTTCGCTTGCATTAGCCAATCGTCCAGATAGGGGAACACATGGATGTTTTGCCTTCTGAGATGTGCTGCTACTGTTGCTAAGCATTTTGTAAACACTCTTTGAGCCGTGGTTACCCCGAAGGGCAAAACCTTGAATTGGTACTGTTGACCTTGTATTGTGAACCGGAGATATTTTCTGTGAGCTGGATGGATGGGTATGTGAAAATACGCATCCTTGAGGTCCAGTGTTGCTAGGAAGTCTCCTTGTTGTAGCTACGGGAGCACTTGCTGTAGTGTGATCATATGGAAGTGCTCCGACAGTATGTATTGATTTAGGGGTCTGAGGTCCAATATTGGTCTGAGGGAACCGTCCTTCTTGGGAATAAGGAAGTATAGGGAGTATACTCCTGTCCCTTGCTGGTGGAAAGGGACTGGCTCTATGGTCCCCTTTTCCAGCATGCATTTCACCTCTTGTTGGAGCAGGGTGATGTGATCTTTGGATATAGGACGGTTTCGGAGTGGTATGTTTGGTGGTGTAGAAGTGAGTTCCAGGCAATAACCATACTGGATAATTTCTATCACCCATCTGTCTGTGGTAATTGCGTGCCAGACAGGTAGGAACTGTTGAAGTCTGCCTCCGACCGGTGTTAGGTGGTCTGGAGGTAGCGTGATGATGTCACTGTTTTGTGGCAGTGGAGGCTCTGGTGTTATTGCCTCCACGTCCTCTTCCCTTATTATTGTTGCCCCTATAACGTCCTCGGTTTGAGTTTTTGGTGAAGGAACTTGTGTGTTGCTTTTGTATGAAGATGACGTTTGCGAGGTATTGCCTCGTGTGGTTGCCCTGTATGAGGAGCGTCGAAGGGAGCCTCTATGTTGCTGAAACTGTAATGCCCCCAGTGACTTTGCGGTTTCTGTGTCCTTCTTCATTTTATCTAAAATGGTGTCGACAGCAGGGCCAAATAGAAAGTCCTGAATGACTGGTTGGTTAAGAATGGTGGACTGTACCTCGTTCTTAAAGCCGGAAATACGCAGCCATGCATGTTGGCGTAGTTAAACGCTAGTGTTAATAGACCTGGCTGCGGTATCTGCTGCGTCAAGCGCACATTTGATGGAGGCGTTTGTAATGAATTTTCCCTCTTGTATGAGGTCCTCAGCTTGTGCTTTAAAGGGCTCAGGTAGGTGTTGCATTAAGCTTTCGAGCTGGTCATAGTGTGCCCTGTCGTAACGAGCTAGTAGAGCTTGTATATTCGCAATCCTCCATGAATTGGAGGCTTGTGCTGCTACCCTTTTACCGGAGGCCTCTAGTATCTTTGATTCCTTCTCGGGGGGAGGTGCTTCCTCCGTTGTCTGTGAGTTGACCCTTTTACGTGCATTAGCCACTACCAGTGAGTCTAATGGTAATTGCCCTTTGATGTAGGGAGGGTCTGTAGGGGCTGCTCTATACTTCTTCTCAATCCTGGGATTGATTACTCGTGCCCTGGCTGTGTCTTTAAATATATGTCAGGTGCGTGTTTTAACACTCCCTTTAACATGGGAAGTGTTCTGACACTCTTTTCTGAAGTAGGGAAGGTGTCAAATAAGAAGTCTTCTTCAACAGGGTCATTATGCATGTCTACATTGTGGTACTGCGCTGCCCTGTCTATTAGTTGGTTGAAGACAATGGTGTCATCAGTAGGTGACGGCTTAGTTGGATAGGAGGATACATCAGGGATGGGATGGGTGTTGTAAGGGTCAGTTGGCTCCTCCCATGGTTCATTTTGTGGGTCAGGATCTTGTGGAAAATCATAGTCAGGCTGTGGATCTTCCCCTGTGTTCCCCTCATTGTCCCCGTGGTGAGAAGGAGAGTAAGGAGTAGTAGGCATAATAGCATAGAAAGGAATGAAGGGTCTAGAGGGAGAAGTCCCAAAGTCCTTCTTCTTTAACGGAATAGGGGAATGAGAGCCAGAGTCCAGTGGCCTCTTCTTCCTGTGCAGGATTGTGACTTTACCAGTGTCTGGATTAATATATATTTTAGCTTGGTCGTCCGATGGATCTGGGTGGAAGAGTTCTTCCTCTACAGTCCTTGGATGTGTTTTTGACTTTTTTGGGGTCGGTAACACCTTCTGGTTCGACGACGTTTGGTGTCTTATTACTTTTCTTCGGCTCAGGCCCTTTCTTCGGGTCGACGAGTGACTTGGGGGTCGACCGGATCTTTCAGTTCGACACGTTTCTTGTGCTCGACAGGCTTTTTTGGTTGGCTGTCCTTTGCCGAGTCGATGGTCTTTTTGGGCTCGACTGGTCTTTTCGGAGCACTTGTTTTAGGGTCGATAGCCTTCTCCGGCCGGATTACGGGCTTCGGTACGGCACCCTTCTTGTCGGCGACCTTTGCCGGGTCGACGGTTTTCGGTACAGCGGGCTTGTTCGGGTCGGCGACCTTCTTTGGTTCGGCGCCCTTCGGCTGTGTGTCCTTGTTCGGTTTGACGACCTTCTTGGGGTCGACGCCTTTTGGCTAAACGGCCTTTTTCGGGTCGACAGTCTTCTTTGGCTCGACGCTTTTGGGCTGTACAGCCTTTTTCGGGTCGACAACCTTGTTGGGCTCTGGAACCTTCTTTGGGATGACGGTACTTGGCCCTGGGGTCTCGGGTTAGGTTTCGGAGCCGAGCCGGATGGCGGGGCTGGCGAAACTGTTTTCGGATCTTGGCTAAGGCCTTTTGGCAATGCCTCGACCGGAGCCTTCGATAACGGGGTAAGTGGTGTCGGGGGCAGTGTACTCACGATTTGCCCCGGTGGGATCTCGTCATCGGAGTCTGAGTAGTCCTCGACGGTGACGATCTCTAGGTCCGAATCTGGAGCTTCCGGTAGTTCTTGGTCATCATCGAAGATTTTGTCTGGTTCCGGTGCCTGTCGCTGCATCTCTTGCCTAGCGGCCCATCAAATCTGTATGGTTTTCTTCGACCGGAACTGGGCGCAGGCTGGGCAGGTTTCTTCTTTATGGTCTGGTAAAAGGCACTTGTTGCATACTGAGTGTTTGTCAGTATGTGGAAACTTGGAGTGGCATTGTGGGCACCTTTTGAACGGGCTTCTTTCCATCGACAGCAGGCTCACGTGGCGTCGAAAAGGCCCAACGGCCCGCATCGACAACCGAGTCGAGATGGAAAGCTTGATCGAGTAAAGAGGTACCGAGCGAGAACAATACCGTCGAAGTCGAAGGCCTTTTGGCCTTTAGAAAAGTTTTTTTTCGATTTCCGAAGTTGGAGTATAGGAGTAACATCCGAACCCAATGGAGGAAAAAAACAATCTGAGGATGGAGAAGATGACCATGCGCACTGTAGTCCAAGGGAGGAGTCACCTATCTCGTGATATTTAGAAGACTCTTCCAAGACAACAAAGTGCAATCATCTGGACCCAACACTAGGCGGCGATCTATGCACAGATATGAATTAAGCAGCCCACATGCCTCGAACACTTAGATCCAGAAGAATGATGACAGCTCCGCGACCGGTCCCTAGACCTCCTACGGGACCGGGACCTAGAGCTGCGCGGAGCCAACTGCCGGACTTCAAGCAACTTTAGGGACTGCTCCTGCAAAGTCTTCGGCGCCATGGTCCAGCAGTCGGGGCACGACTTGGGGTCATGGTCGCGCCCCAGGCAGTAGTGACACACATGGTGGGGGTCCGTCACCGACATCATGCGATGACAGTCCCCACAGTCCTTGAAACAGGGCATCCCTACGACACCAGGATTCAATCGACCTGAAAAGAGGAGGTAAAAGGCCTCGAAAAAGCCAGTCAAAAATTGACTGGGGGTACTTGCTCTTTCCGAATCTGCGCTTGCTGGCGAGGAAAAAAAAAAATGACGTCAGCGCATGTGGGCGCGTCTAAGTGGCTCCGGCATTGTCAACCCGGCGCCAACGACGCATGTGGAGCCGCACGACTACGCCTACAGACGCGCAGGGGTACTGCTGACGAAAAACGTTCTGGATCCAGTCTGACACCTGGGGGTAATTCTAAGGTAAGGAATCTATCACTATGTGTTTTTAAGATTTCTCGGATTCCGAAAGAGGAGCAGGTATTCACCCAATATTCAAAGGGGGGGCGAGCTAAAGATCAGTCAAATTATCGGCATATACTCCTCTTAGATGTTGAGGCCAAATATTTTGCATGTCTTATTTCGCAATACCTACCCTCCTGGGCGACTGAACAAAAAATATTTACAAGGCACCAAACTGGCTTTCAGCAAGGTATAGGAATATCTCAAACTTTATGTCCTTTTCCTTAATAATGGATCAAACCTCTGTGAAGCGAACTTTATTGGGTCTTAGCTTTGTAGACTTCAAGGCTGCATTCGACAGAGTATTCAGAAACAACTTCTGGTTAAAACTCTCTCGCTGGGGGATTCCACCAACCCAGTTGAAAGGGATACAG
This sequence comes from Lissotriton helveticus, assembly GCF_964261635.1. Lineage (NCBI taxonomy): Eukaryota > Metazoa > Chordata > Amphibia > Caudata > Salamandridae > Lissotriton > Lissotriton helveticus. Next base: position 644,277,631 of record NC_136067.1, read on the forward strand.
TCATTGTATTCCAATAAATGGGTATGCATAAAAATCAGAATGGACTCCTCCCGCTCACAAAAATACCAACCTACTTTGCTTGAAGCAGAGCTGTGTCTTGGAACCGCTCTTGTTCAATCTATATATTGTAGACTTACTAAGTGAATTTAATAGGGTGTACGGTCATTCCTCAAAGTTGGAAGGAGAGCTGGGTGCTCTCTGGTGGGAACCAGCCAAGAACTTAGTTGATGATCATGTTGGATTCTGTTTTGAGTTCGGAAGCTACAAATCCTCCTCCGGAGTCGGCAGCAACGGCTTCAAAGCAAAAGGAGCCAAAACAGTGAATAGCCACAGAACCAAAATCAGCACCAGAGTCGGCATGGAACCAAAGGGAGGTTGAAAAGGCACATCTGGTCTCGATAATGGACTCTGCAGAGGAAGCCTGACTAGAGGCTGCTGTCAATCCAGGAGCCCCAGAGGGGGACTAAAGGAAACTAGTACCGAAATATTCAGCATGGCTTCCCTGAATGCCTCCATGCGGAATTCTGGGTGCATCGGGACCAGACTCAGAATCATCTTTGATGTTGATCGGGAACAATACTAGGAGGAAGCTGACCTCATCGGACCCTCTCTGAATTTTTAGAGTGGTTGGAAGGGGAATATTTCTGCAAGGGTCTGTCACAGACATCTGCTTACACCAGTCCCTACATGCCTTCAACCCTGTTGTTTAAGGAGGGGACATATTCCCTTGCACACTATGTAAAAAAAAAAAAAAGAGCAGTCAAAGACCCAAGGAGTAGCTCCAGGTCCCCATCTGAAGACATGGAGAGAAAAGAACTAACATCAGCCCGCATGGGTGACTCTTATATACTGCTCTGGTGGTAACTTCCACAGAAGTATGATGTTGGTGCGAACCTGCACAACACCACCTACCGGCACACAAGAGTACTACTTTAAAGTTTCCGGAACGAGTCTGATACCTGGGGAAAATTCACTAGGCAATGAATCTACTGTTAAAAGTATCCATCAAAAGAAGTAAGTTTCCACGGTCTGAGGACAAACAGAACAATCAAAATGCCCCTCCAGAGAAGTGTATAGGCAACTATCATTTTGGAGAGTCAGAAATCACGAGCATCAGTATTCATAAGAGGAAGGTGTCCAGCCCCACTACTGGCATCATCATAGACCACAATGGGTATCTAACTAGGATCCGAGTTAGAGCCAAATATTCCAACAGGTTTGCAATGGCACTCTTTGTAGGAAGGTAGATCCCGGACTATGGTTGCCCCAACTTTTTGCCTGGTGTTTTGCTGGTTTTCTGACTTAGTTGACCTGGGGCCCTGCTATTCAGGACCCCAGGCCTACTGCTCTCTCTGTAAAATGGATTCCATGTACCTTAGGTACATATCTAATTGGATACTGAGTCACCTTATCAGTCCCTGTACAGTGTACCTTAGGTACCCAGGGCATAGGTGTACCCAGGGCCTACCAGGGGCTGCAGCATGTATTATGCCACCCCTGGCTGGCCATCCAAATCTGACACAACTGGCTGCACGACAGCTGGGGCAAAGTGGTGTAATCGCCCTTTGCTGTAGATATAGTATTCCTATATCTAAACCTAAATGGACACACAGATCTCCTATCAGTCACTCCTATGGCAGGCCTTAACAATCCTGAAGGCAGAGTGCTTGGAATCGTGTGAGATAGTGCTCTGGCATGAGCTGGGCCTGTCTGCGGCTTTCGGGATCCATCCCTTAGCCGTTTCCATGATATCGCATACCATATACTCTTAAATGCATTATAATCCTTGCTGTTATATGCCAACTCTGGTATCGCTTTATCAAAACATGTCGAGTAAGGTGTCATACGAATTGGAATACTAACCCCTCGCCAATTCTGGCGACGGGGTTAGCATTCCACCCTTCTAGAGGGACACGACATGTGTGTAACCTGTAACCCCGGTTGAAGTTAGACAGAGCCTTAGCTCCACAAAATGGATGCTGCCACCGAGACACAAGTCTGCCCTCCTGCTGCTGGGAGTCCTCCCAGCCCAGGAGGCAAGGACAAAGGGTTTCCTGCCAGGGGCGGTGCCAGCACCGTCCCAGACAGGATTTTGTGTATCCTAGGTAGGCAGGGCTTTAGAGGAAGGTGACTGCAAGTGGCACCCCGGTGCTCACTGTGCATAGGCCGGCTGGAACCAGTTCCAGGGGCACTCCAGCCCCTGATCTGGGGAAAGCCCGCCAAAGGAGAGGGGTATAACCACCCCCCTCCTAGTCCCACCCATAGGGCAGGACTTAGTCGCGTGCCAGCCCCTTTTTGCAGGATAAAGGTAGGAACTGGCCCCCTTCCAAAGCAGATCATCTTTGAATCCGGACACTACTTTCCACGAAAGGAACTCAAGACTTCTTCCCAAGATTCTCCCTTGTGACTAAGGAGTAGTCACCCTGCAGCAGCAGGCACCAACCAAGCATCGCGGTTTGTTGCCAGTCTCTCCTCCGGATCAAGACTGCTCCAGCACGACGAGAACCGGCTTCCCTGGCACCTCTGACCTCAACCTACATCATCAGCCCAGCTGTGATCCGTGGGTGCGACGAGACCTCGAGGGACCGGCCATCTTCAGAACTGCACGACGCTTGTCCAGCACGACCGCTGAGTGACCCTCGACTGAGTGCTTTGGGGTAAGAGAAGCCCCGACCCTGAGCAGCTCCAGCACCGAAGTTCAGCCCCCCTGCATCCACGAGATCTACGTGGGGCCCTTCTGCACTTTGCTGCTCACCGCGTTGTCCAGGTCGCTTGCCCGTTGGCTAGTGGCCCTCTCACGACGCTCCACGACGACAACCACTGCTGGTCTGGTTGCTTCAGACTAGCCCTTGCTTCCCTTCTTCAGAGAAGCACCCTGGACCCTCCTGGTCCACCCAAGACGCCATTTTAGGTCCACCGCGTGGGCCTTGCATTTGCCAAGACTTGTTGCCCAATCCTGGGTCCAGCGACGTCGACAGCAAGAACCTTCGTGGGACAGCTCGCACCTCCATCCTGGTCGCCGACAACGCCTCCTGGTCCGAGAGACTGCAGAGCCCAGCAGCGCCCACTCACCTGGCTGAGGTGACTTCGTCCGGTGCCATCCTGGTGCCCACTCAAATCACTGGCTAGTGATTCAGAACTTGGTCCCCTCTGCTTACAGGTTTCTTCTTCCCTGATCAAGGCTTGGATCACCACGAACTCCTTCACTGGCCGCCTGCCAGCAACTTCTTTCTTCAGGCTCCTGGATCTTCAACGAGGGTTTCCGACGCAACTTGAACCCTATGCAGCGCAGCCCCTGGGCTAGGTAAACCAAGTACTCCGGTGCTTCAGCATAGTCCAACACTCTAAGTGTTCGGATCCACTCTTGTTTTCGACCCACCTAGTCGGGTTCGCCCGAGAACAGTAACTTTGTCTTTGCTAGCCTCCATAGACTTTTTCCCGCCTTACGCGTGAGAGTTCCCACTCTGCACACGACGTCCACAGGCCTCCTGCTACTAATCTAAGGGTTTAGTATTGTAGGCCTAGCGTTTCTAAAGTCTATGAGAATAGTTACTTACCTGCTAGTAATTCGCATTCCACTTTTGTAATATATGGTTTTTCGTGCCCCTCGGGCATTTGTGTAAATTGTGCGACTTAAAGTATTTTCGTAAGAGTTTTGTTGTGTGCTTAGCTCCCTGACTCATAAAGAGTTCAGGGTAGACTTGTTATAAATAAATATCTGTTTATTTTCATAACAACTTGTGTGGTGTCCTTTCACTGGGTGTTCAAGGGGTAATGTGATGGTAAAACAGCTGGCTTAACACGCCCTCTAGAGTCTTAGCCTTAGACTGCTCGTATCCATGCTACTAGGATAGCTGGTCTGTAAGGTTGACTTACAACCAATCATCAATAAGGGTTGTTTGGACTGATACATAGTGATCACTAGAATAGTGAGCACTGCATATCAGGCCAACTTCTCACACTCTTCACAAGGCTTCAGCCTGCATGCTACAAGGAACAACTGTTGCCCCTTGTATCAGCACCAGCAAATAAGAAGTAAAATTATATCTAGGGAATATGCTGGTTGAGTGTGCCTGTGAGAAAGGGGTGCAGCTTTTAAAACCAAAGCTGGGATTGATCTGATACACACAAATAAATGAAGTCTGTAAGCATTAACCTTCTTACAAAAAATAAATTAACAGTACTTCACAGCACAGTGATATTCAAGTAGCCCCATCATCTCAAAAATACAGCATACGCATAGCATGATATATCCTACTAAAGTATCACGCCTGCTCCACGTACTATTTATCAGTGCAATACAGGAAGATCCAACTAATTATTTTGATGCATGAAAATGCCATTTGACTAATTCACAGATTATTATTTTCACTTAATTTAACTACTGTTATTAAATAAACCAACATATTAACAAACTACCAGATCTTTAATTCAAATTATGTTGGTCACCTGAAGATTAGTTTGTATATTGTAATATATAAAAAGGATTTAAATGTGGCTTGCTTACCTCTGCCTACACGAATAGTACTGCCAGTCCCGGTGTCACCAGAAACCCTATGATCTTGTTCCTGCTGAAGTCTCTGAATCAAGCTGTCTAAAGGACTGGCTTCATTATTTGCTTGCTGACTGAGAACCTGATTGAGTCCTAGAAAAGAAGGAGAAAAAAATCTCATTACAGAAAATTTGCTGACTGCATGGATGATTTACCCCCACCCTCTAAGGACATATGGTCATGGAGCAACATTCAATTGATTGTAGACTGCCCTAAAAACAATCTGATATTATTCTTGACACTTCAAGTGGGACTCTGAAGTCATCAACAAGCAAAGGTGATTTAAAGGTGTTAAACACTTTGCTATGCTCTTCAACTTCAAGACGTTGCTCGCTACTAATTGCTTAATTATCACTGAAAAGGACTATGCAGATGCAATTAACTCCAAACTACTGGAGAGCTTTTGTGGATTAAATGGGCGGACACCTGTATTAGGACACAACTCCATCTCCAAAAGAGCCAGACTGGCATTTCTTTTAAAAGACCACTGGCTTACTGAGCATAAAGATGAATCATTCAACTTTCTACACACTTGGCCAACTAAAAGAGAACAGATGATACACCCAGGTCCTTGCATCCAGATATTTGAGCAAGTTTAGGCTGGGCCCTTCATAGACAAACAACATTCTTAGGATACCAATACCCACGCATCTTTTATTTGAAGATCCCAGATGTTCCGAACAGAGTAAACTATACCTTCTCACTTCACAGGCTAATTGGACCAATGATAACAATTTTCTTGATGGATGCTTAGAAGAAAAGAAGTCTTGATCTTCTGAGTAAAAGCGGAAATACAAATCTCCTGCAGTGTACATTGCTTTTGAACGAATATGGTGGTTACTTCAACTAAAATGGAAAGATCACCTCATCAATCTGCGGCATTTTCTTCAGGTTTCCAAAACTGTAATAGTAAGATGAATATGCTTCCAAAAAGAAATTTGCTACGAGTATGCCGGTGTTACAAATGGGTCTGGGCATAATTCAAATTAGGGGTCCTTCACCACTCCTACATAGGTGGTGCAAAATGTGCCATGCCAACGCCACTGGTGATGTTTTTTGCGTAAAATAAATAAACAAACATATCTTTCTCTTCATGTGACTCAGTGTTTAGATTCCCAAGCTGCCCTGGAGGACTCATTTGAATTCCACTCAGGCTCTAGGACGTCGGATACATTCTCTCGGATGTACCCCTCTGTTACTCTGTGTGCATGGATTAAAAGAATATGCATTGCATAGGCAGGCCTGAGTTAAGGACCTAGGAGACCTGGTTTCTGGGTGCCATGTCATAATGTGCAATGGATGAAGACCTGCAGGTCTGGGCAGGTCTCGACCTCCCCTACGTACCTGGGATGGGCTCTGACCCCGGTTTTGAGCAGAGGTTCCTAAGTAGGACTGGGAGTGGAAGCCCCAAGCCTTTGGCCATTTTCCCGGAGCAGGGACCCAGTGTCCCAGGGAGTTCTCCCCTGCTGGCCCAGAATAATAAGCTCTGACCAGGCTGGAGTCAGAGCACTGGCAGGCTTGGAGTGGAAACCCTCAAGCTTAGTCTCCTTTCTCCGGCCAATTGTGTAACAAAAGTGCCCAGGACCCCACAGGCTCGGGGAGCTCTTGCCTCCTTGTTCAGGTTGAAAAGATCTGACTGAGCCCTGATGCGGACCCTGGGCTCCGTTCCCTTGCCCGCAGTGTCTCATGGTGCAGCCAATGGGGACTCACAAACTGGGGAGGCCTCCCCCGCTTGTCTGCGTTCACAAGCTCTGGCCAAGCCCCGGGACAGAGCCCCGGTGGACCTAGGGGTAGATGCCCTGGGTTCTCTTCTCCACCATGCTGTGTCACAAAGTGCATCAGGACGTGGTCCCGCAGGCCTGAAGAGGCCTCTACTACTTGTTTGGGTGCAGAAGTTCTGACCAAGCCCCAGTATAGAGCCCAAGTGGACCCAGGGGTAGAGGCCCTTAGCTCCCTTCTCCAGCCTGCCATGCAGCAAAGTGCATGGGACAGGGGCAATCAGGGCCGGAAGGTCTCTCCTGCTGGTCTGTGTTCAGAAACTCTGTCAGGACCCAGGTACATACCCCTGGCGGGCCCTAGGGTGGAAGCCCCAAGTCCTGGGTTCCCTTCTCTGACCCACAAGGTCGCAAAGTGTCTGGGGCAGGGTCCCACAGGCCAAGGAGGCCTCCCCTGCTTGACTAGGATAAGAAGAGCTGACCGGGCCCCAGGTCAGAGCTCCAGCAAGCCCTGGGTTGGAGGCCCCCAGTCCTTGGGCTACCTTCTACAGCCCGCCGTGTCGCAATGTGCACGGGACGTGGTCCCACAGGCCTAGGAGGCGTCCCCTGCTTGTCTGGGTGCAGTAGTTCTGGCCAAGTCCTGGGTCAGAGCATGTGGTAGAAGCCCCTATGCTCCTGTGTCCGGCCCACTATGCCCCAAAGTGCCCAGGACTGGGTCCTGCAAACCTTGGCAGGCAACCAGGACAGGGTACTGCAAGCCTGGGCAGGTATCCCCTGCTTGCCCGGGATAAAAAGCACTCACTGGGCCCAGGGTCAGATCACCGGCAGGCCCTGGGATGGAAGACCCCAGCCCTGGGTTCCTTTCTCCAGTCTTGGGTGTTGCAAAGTGCACGGGACAGAAGCCAGCAGGCCCTTGAAGGTCTCCCCAGCTGGTCTGTGTTCAGAAGCTCTGACAGAGCCCTAGCGGACCTTGGGGTGTAATCCTAAAGCCCTGGGCTCCATTTTCTGACTTTACATAACAAAATCAGGTGGTCAAGAAGATTAAAGAGCAATAAAAAAAAGACATCAAAGGTATCACAACTAAAGTGTAAAGAATACTGAGAGGCGACCTCAACAAGGAAAAGTCGGATTTTCATCAACTGCCCAAATGGCCAGTGTCATCATTTGGATATCCTACCAACACCTCTCCTAATGATCACAGGAAAGAGGTGTAGGAAAGGCTATAAAACCATGACCCACACAGTCATGAGATAACAGATAGGGTAGGTGATGGAAAAGGAGACAGTGCAGTGCAAAGTGAGTGAACATTAAAAAGAATTTGGTAGAGAACATTTCTTTTATTCTGACATCTCTTCCAGCCCTAATAAAAATGTGTCAAAAAGCGGCTTTCAACAAATAGGCCGCTTATCAAAACTGGTCAACTAGTTTCAGCCTATCGGACCTTACGCCCAGGCTTTCTTCAGGACCTGTATAGTAAATCAGCTACTGCATACTAGTTCTGTGCAATGGTGCATATTCATATACAAAAAATACCTCAATACCGGCAGGGTGAGCTTCACACCTGTAGAAAAGAGGTGACAAATACAGGTTGTGAAGTATGTGTCTCATTACTCTTTAATACAACGCCATCTCTATCTAAAGTTGGCTATCTTAACCCCTTCCATGCTGGGCCGATTCTGCTCCTGTGCTGAAGATTTCAACGCGGGTGCGGTCATGACGGCCCCCAGTCGTCATCAGCACACGAGCACTGTAGTGCATGACGGCTGGGGGCCGTCATCAGCATGGAAGGGGTTAAAAACAAAAGACAACAACAAAGTGGTACACTCACCTGCTTTGTATAAGGTCTGGGCCTCACCATTGTGGAATTTGTTTGTGATCTCCATTTTCTGACGCCAGTGTTGCAAAAGAAACCCTTCGACTGTCCACTTCAGGTGGCCCACCTTACAGGGGTGCCTAGCTAGTGAATGAGACAAGCCATCTATCTATCTAATTTCGAACCAGTTCTGGTGGTGAATGGGCCCCAGGGCAGGGGGTGGCGTTCCCCAAGTCTGGGGGAAAGGCGTTGTTGCATATCAAAGGGGCAGAAGCTTTGAAGCCTCTGGCCTTAACATTGTAAAACACTAGTCATCCTGCTGGAGAAGGTGTGAACACCTTCCGTCAGAGCAGGCATTGTTTCTGACCTCAGAGCGAGGGCTCTCCCTTGCAGGGGGTCAGAAACTAGTCTGTGGTGGTAGGCTATAAGATAGTCAGCCAGAACACTATGTGACTAGTAGAGTTACAGGAGGCACCTCTAAGGTACCCTCTGGGTGCAGGTCAGAATAAATCCAATACGGTCATCAGTATAGATTTATTAAGAGAAGATCTTTGATACCAAACACCATTATTTTCAGTGAAGCCATCATGTAGATGGTTAACACGAATGACCAGTGCCCAGTTCAAGTCCTGGAGATGGCTTCCTGAGCACTTCCAATATCTAACAATGGAATTAGGTAATACAGGGACACATCAGCTCATGCAAAGGTGCCCTCACATGTAATATAAAGCACCATACCTTAGGGCTCCAAAGCCTGCAGGACGGGTGAATTACCTATAGTCCATGCAGTGTACATGGGCATGCACTCAGTGAGTGTGCCATGTCGTGTTTTCAGAATGGTTTGCAACATTTCACGCATCCTGCAATGGCAGTCTGCGTGCTGTGTGGGTTCCTTAGGGGGGCATAATATATGCTGCAGCCCTTAGGGACCCTCTTTGGCACCTAGGCCCTGGGTACCATTTACTAGGAACTTACAGGGGTGCTAAAGTCCTTGCCAATTGGATTACAATTGAACATTTGTCTAATTTTAAAAGGCTAGAGCACTAGCACTGGCGCTTGGTTCGCTGAGACTGAGTGTGCTACTAATAAACATCAGTACCAGTGAGCAAAATGTGAGGGAGATCATGTCAAAAAGTGGCACTTTCCTACAACTGCCTCGATGGCAGTGGCAGTGACAGTGGCAACTCCAGTGATGTCAACTATGGTGTGCAATTTGCCTTTGTGCAATGGTGATCACAGGCTCAAGGTAATTAGCAGCTTTGGACTCCCACAGAGTAATGGCATTGGATGTGCATCTGTGATAGACATTTGTCCATTAAAGACCCTGCATGGTTTAAACTCTGAATGTTTGGAGGGTAGCATGTTTTACTGTGCATAGCATTTTTTAATTCACCAAACGTCAAAGAACCCCTTGAGGATATATGAAGAGCCTGAATACAAGTTGCTGGTGTGGAAAAAATAACTGACTTCAGCACAGATGGGGGTGTTTTATGGCTCTGCTGAAATCACAAAGGTGCCACTTTTGGTGCAGAGATGTTATCAGGGCCCCCTATTGATGCAGAGAGCTATTGAAAAGTTTCTGGATTCAGTCTGATGCCTGGGAGATTCAAAAGGTGAGGAATCAGAAAGTATCCATCAGAAAGAGCACGAACATTGTAAATTAACCTATTCTGATGGTTACTTTTAAGTGCATATTCCTCAATTTAAGATTAGGTATCATAGCACTACCTCCCAAGATGAAAGGTCTGGGTAGTGGACTCTCACCAAAAAGTCCTACAGAACTGAGCAGGTAAGTGAAAATCCACTGGAACGACCTGTCAAGGCAGAAGTACTTTTGTGAAAGTATGTACAGGCACCCATATTGCAGCATGGCAGATGTACGAAACAGCTACCCTTTGTACACTCCGTTGTACTTTTCTTTGTGTGGTACCTGCTCTATTACATGTTTTCCCTGAAGTTCTTACACCATATTGACTAGGTGAGATAATTCCTATTGAATGTATTTTGTTTGGTCTTCTGTGTGGAGGCGGTTTTGTTAACTCTATAAAGTAACCGTGCTGTATTATGTTCAGAATCCATTTGTCTGTGGTCATTTCTCTTCGCTGTTGTTGGAAAAGTTGTAGTCTGCCTCCTACAGGGGTGGTATGTTGGAGGAAGTGTAAACTGATTTTCTCTTCTTTTGGTAACTGCTGCTTTGTGTGTACTCTCACTGCTGTTGTTTGTGAGAGTACCTCCTTGTGAGTGCAGTCACTTGGTCGAAGTTTTCTGTCCCCCTCTTTGTGGCTGACCACTGCTAAGGGGGCACCATCGAAAGGCCCCTCTTCCTTGGTATTGCCAGCTTTGTTGCTGTCCCTGAATTGTGACCTGGTTTCCAGCTTGGTATGTCTGCTGGCAACTTTGATGTGAAGTAGTAGGTTGGTGTGTACCTCTTCCTGCTGGTCTTCTTGAAGGTGTGCCTCTACGCATGCCTCTAAACCCGCGAGCCCCCATGGATCTCGCGGTTTTGTTGTCCTTCTTTAGCCGATTAAGATTCTCATCAACCACAGTTCCAAACAATTCTTCTTCATTGAATGGTGAGTGTGAGAAGTTGGCCTGATATATGATGCTCACTAGTTCTAGTGATCACCTTGTATCAGTCCAAACAACCCTTATGGTGATTGGTTGTAAGTCAACCTTATAGACCAGCTATCCTAATGGTAGCATGGACAAAGCAGTCTTAGGCTAAACTCTTTTGGCATGTGAAGCCAGCTGTTTTACCACAATATAACCCCTTGAATACCAAGTGAAAGGACACCACACAGGTTGTTATGAAATTAAACAGTATATTTATTAATAACAACACCTCTGAACTCTTTATGAGGTCAGAGGGCTAAGCACATGACAATCTCTTACGAAAAATACTACAAGTCGCACAAAATTACAATGGTGCCCTAGGGGCACGACAAACCATATACTAAGTAAGTGGAATGTGAAAGTCGATAATCGGAATGGAGCTGTCCAGAGGCTGTAGGATCGATGGGACCACGCTATACTAACTTCAGGTAAGTAATAGGAGGCCCACGGAATGCGTGTGCATAGTGTGAACTCACACGCGAGATGCGTAACAACGTCTATGGACAGTACAGTTCAAGTTAAAGGTGACTACGGACAATCCTGACTAGATAGGACTACAACGACTGTGGAATTAGACACTAGGACAGTTAGACTACCCTTGAGCACCGAAATGCTCTCGTTACCTCACCCACGGGCTGCGGGTGCATAGGTGCCAAAGTGTGTCAGGTTCTCGCGTTGAAGTCAATGGAGCCTGAAAGAAAAGATGCTGCAGGCGACCAGGAGGAAGATGTCCGGTGTAATCCAAGGGTGGATCGGTGAAGAAGAGGACCTGAAAGCAGAGGGGACAGTGTTCAAAGTCACTAGCCAGTGACCGGTGTGGAACCAGGAAGGAACGAGGTGCTGTCGTCGCGATCAGGTGAAGAGTGGACGCTTGACTCTGCAGCCACGTGGACCAGGAGGTGTCTTCGACGACCAGGATCGAGGCACGAGCTGGGATTGGACTCAACAGGCCTTGGCAAAGGCAACCCACACGGTGAGTGGAAAAGACGTCTGGTGCGGACTAGGAGAGTCCGGGGTGCCCCTCTTTTGGAAGGGGGCAAGGGCCAGTCTGGAGCAACCAGACCAGCAGTGAAGATTCAAAGGTTCGTCGTCTGGGAGGCCACTAGCCAGCCGGCAAGTGACCAGACAACGCATCGAGCAGCAACAAAGCAGAAGGGCCCCACGCAGATCTCATGGATGCTGGAGGGCTGATCTTCGGTGCAGGGGCTGCTCGGGGCTGGGGCTTCTCAGTCCCCAAAGCACTCGGTCGAGTTTACCTCGGGAGTCGTGCTGGAAGCGAAGTGCAGGTTCGTTCAAGATGGCCGGTCCCACGTGTCTCGTCGCACCCACGGGTCTCAGCTTTGCTGTAGATGTAGGTAGAGGTCGGAGAGGTCTGGGAATCCGGGTCTCGTCGGGCTCTGAAGTCTGGATCCTCGAGGGAAGACGACAAAGTGAAGCCGCTGGACGCTTGATGGTGCCTGCAGTTGCAGGGTGGACACTCCTTGCCCACAAGGGAGATTCTTCAGTCTTCTGTGGAGCAGAACGTCGAAGGCCAGAGTTTCTTCGTGTTGAATAGTTCAGGATAATCTAATTTGGAATGGGACCAGCTCCTACCTTTATTCTCCTAAAGGGGGCTGCACTACAGACTAGGTCCCTCCCCTGGGTGGGACCAGGAAAGGGGGTGGCTACACCCCCTATCCTTTGTCCGGTTTCCCGCCAGAGCTGGGGCTGGGATGCCCCAGTAACTGGTTTGAACCGGTGTATGCACAGGGCACCTTGTGTGCCCCAGGCATGTCTCATTCCTTTCAGGCCTCCCTACCCCAATACACAAAATCCTGTCTGGGGTGGTGCTAGCACCTCCCAAGGCAGGAAACCCTTTGTCCAAGCCATCCTCGCTGGAAGGACTCCCAGCAGCAGGAGGTCAGACTTGTGTCTGTGGTGGCAGCATCCATTTTGTGATGCTGAGGCTCGAGTTAACTTTAACCAGGGTTCACAGTTACATACATGTCGTGTCCCTCTAGAAGGGTGGAGTGCTACCCCCGTCGCCGGAATTGGCGAGGGGGTAGTATTCCAAATCGCATGACACCTTACTCGACATGTTTTGATAATGTTATACCAGAGTTGGCATTTAAGCGCGAGGTTGAAAATGCACTTAAGAGTATATGGTATAGCGTTATCATGGAACAGCTATTAGGACTTGGTTCCGCAAGCTGCAAACGGGCTCAGCTCATGCCAGAGCATCATCTCACATAATTCCAAGCACTCTGCCTTCAGGATTGATAAGGCCTTCCATAGGAGTGACGGATAGGAATATATGTGTCCATTTTAGGGTTAGATATAGGTATACTATATCTACAGCAAAGGGTGTTTACACCACCTTGCCCCAGCTGTCATGCAGCCAGTTGTGTTAGATTTAGATGGCCAGCCAGGGGTGGCATAATACATGCTTCAGCCCCTGGTAGGCCCTGGGTACACCTATGCCCTGGGTACAGGGACTGATAAGGTGGCCCAGTACCAATTGGTAAATGCACCTAAAGTACATGTTTGTCAATTTAGAGAGAGAACAGCTAGGCTGTGGGTCTGACTAGCAGGCCCACAGCCAGGGAAAGTCGTAAACCAGTGAAGCAAAAAGCAAAAAATCTGGGGTGACCATAGGATTGCAGACCCCACTCTCCTACAGTGAGTTAATGAGATTACTTTGCACTTATAGCTTGAAGCCTGAGATTCTAAGCCATGCATTCCTCCTTTCAGTCATGCCAATCATTTACTCGCTAGACATTTCAGCAGCATCAAGGGATGATTTTAAACATGTATTAGAAATGTTTTTAACCTCTTCCACCAGGTGGCTAGCTCTTTTTTGGAATTGTTGGTACGCATGTCTGTTTAGCAATGCATTGGAATTTGCTATTCACCACTGATTAGCTGCGCTTCTCTCCACCTTCCTTCATACGAGGTCTATTTCTTGCTTGACTTGTCTCGTGGTGGTCCCACCGTCGTAAGTACATTTGCTCTTTTTCTTGCTGGTGAGGCAATGATAAAGTCCGCTGGTACTGATCCGCAGATGTATACAGGGTCTTTAGAGTAGTGTTTATACTTCTTCTCTGCCCTTGGTGTTATAGCCTTGCATGTTGCAGGTTTTTTGAATGCCTCTTTACCTGGGTCCATGACACTAGTCAGCATTGGTAGGAATGTATTGCTCAATTGTGTCGACAGAGTTTCTGATAAAAAACATGACTCAAGTTGAACCTCATAAGTTTCTGCAGCCTTTTCTATTACTTGATTATACATGCCAATGTCATCTGAAGGTGATGGCCTAGAAGGATATGATTCCACAGCCTCCTCCGGCGTTTCGTCGGTGACATCTTGCCATTGGAACTCTTGATTTTCCGAGCTCGCTGATTCATCGTATGCTTACTAGTCTTCCTGGACGTCTTCCCCAAAGAAGAATGAACCTTCCTCTTCCTCTTTGATTTGTTTGGGGGTTCTTGGTGCTCTTGGTTCTTCGGCAGCCCTTTCGACCTCCATTTCCCTTGTTTTCGGCGGTATCTTGAATTGCTTTAAGCTTTCGAAGTCTTTTTTGCGCTGAAGGATATTCACCGTTTCAGCTTCTAGCCTTCTCTTTTTCTCAATCTCAGCTGCATGTGTTTCGGCGGCAAGATTTTCCGCTTTCTGTTTTTCAGCTGATGACGTTGAACCGGTCGTCGGGGTTTGTTATGGTCTCTCTTTCTTCAACGCCGAAGTGTCCTTTTCCAGACCGTCTTTCGGCGCCTTTGTTTTTTCGAGGACCTTCGCCGTGCCGGAGTGTTTATCCAAGGATCCGACAGCCTACTTTTGTTTGGATGCAGCTACGGTCGTTGAATGTTTCGGAGAAGAGTATCCCTTAAGAGGTTTAGAGTCTGATTTTGGAGACTCTTCTAGCTTTTTCGAGGTCGATGACTCTTACCTCCTTCGAAGTCTTCTTCTCGACTTCCACCACCAAAACTTCTCTTTCTTCGTCGCCATCTGGTCCTTCGGCGACGTTACCCTCCTTCTCACTGGAAAGGCCCAGGTCTCGCAGCGATGGAGGTGGTCCTTGTCCTTGCTGGATGAAATTTGCTAGTCACTGCCTTTCTCTTTTCCTCAACGTCCTCGGGGTGAAGACGGAGC